>NC_051179.1:6942590-7273423 GCF_013339695.2 Rhipicephalus sanguineus | reverse complement strand
AATTGTAGATTTTATTGAGCAAATACGCTGCACACGTAATTGAGGATTGGGGACGTGGTTGCATCAGCTTTGATATACAGCCTGCAGGGGCATGGGCAGAATTTTTTTTTTGAAGGGGGGGGGGGGGAAGAGAGCACAGGTTCGGAGTGGCGCCCTCTGGCTATGCTTCTGGCAGCCTGAAGCAAGTTTCCTAAACATTGGTTTCAGTCTTTCACAGAGAGAGTTTTGCCAGCTTATCTATGTTATATGTGTTCACATAGGTTTTGTGAGTGCACTTTTTTTGTCCTTAAACAGAGGCATAACCTCTGATGAAGGCTGTCTGCTTTGTTAATGCGTTCTTGCCAGTGAAAGTGTGCTGTTAACAATAAGACTGCGTTCTCTTTTACAGGACCATCTACTACCTTGAAGAGACCTGGGTAAACGCCGGCCATACAAAGGGGAGAGTTTGGACAGACAACAGCATGACTCGGCAAGACGCATTTCGTCAAGGGCTCTCAACTGGCCTCCGTGCACCGAGCGGTAAAGGAGGACGCCTAATCGTTTTGCATGCTGGAAGTGCAGAAGGCTCTGTTGATGGAGCCGCCCTAGTTTTCCGTGCGAAGAAGGGCACAGAAATGGATGCTTCGCGTTTCCAGAAATGGTTTGTTGAACAACTGCTACCGAACATCAAGCCACGCAGTGTGATTGTGATGGATAATGCGTCATATCACAGTGCTGAGATTGAGAAGCTACCAAGCTCATCATCCAGAAAAGCGGAAATCCAGTCCTGGTTGATATAGAAAAATATTCCTTTTTCGGATTACCAACAGAAAAGTGAACTGCTGCAGCTCGTTAAGCAGAATAAACATCTTTTCCTTGCTTACCAGGTTGACAAACCTGCCAGTGCTGCCGGGCATGAGGTTGTGCATTTGGCTCCTTACCACTGCGAGCTAAATCCTATAGAGCTTGTATGGAGCCAAGTCAAAGGCTATATTGCTTCAAAGAACACATACTTCAAGATTGAATCTGTCGAGAAGCTGCTGCAGGAAAGAATCGCAAGTGTGACCCTAGAGAACTGTCTCCATGACTGCACTCCCGTGATGAGGCTTGAGGATGAGGCATGGGAGCGTGATGGCATTATAGACAGCCAAACAGAAAGTCTAATCATTTCTTTGTGCACAGACTCAAGTTCTTCAGATCAGTCGAGCAGCTCCGACATGAGTGGAATTGATGAACTGCCATGACATCTCCATGTGTGCCTTGCCAATGCTTCGAGCAAATGACTGCACATGTACCTAACCAGAAACTGTGATATTGCTTTTGAGGATTATCGGTCACTGCTATTTCTTTACATTTTACAAACGTAGCCTGAAGCAGGGCATTATTGGAGATTCTTTTTGGGGCAGTTCCAATCCAAAAAACTTCACTTTCATGGCCGAACAACTTTTTCAGACTGTATGATTTTTCGGACTATATCGCGGTCCCCGCAAAGTCTGGGAAAATTGGTGGGTGAAGGATCGACTTCGACACCGTGCCGACCTTACGACAAGTAAGGGGGCTCCATTTTGGACGCTACTGAGAGGCCAGTGTGGCCAGACTGTTATGATAGCCAGTTTAGTCTAAGAACTATTTTTATGAATTTTTGTAATATGAATTTTTTTCATTGCTTGAATATTGAGTGTCTCTCTCAATCCCATCTGAATTGCAAGCACTCCGGAGATAACATGACAATCTGCTGAAATTGCTCCTACACCACCTATTCCATGTGCGCCGTCGGAACTAAAGGCCCTGACGATGGCAAAAAAAGTTGCGATTAGTTGCCAGGCGGAAGGCGGCCGACCTAAATCCGAAGTTGCTTGGGAGTTTTCGCAAAGTTGGTCAATGAGATCATCTGTCAGCTACTGAACCAGCACATGTGAACAGGCACTGCCGTAATGACGCACCTCCCACACCACAGCCATCAAATGCGGATTTAGCAAGGTCGTTGCAGTGCTATTGCCGACCCACAGGGGTGGCGAAACATTGGCTGAAATACAGGCCGACTTGGTCGCACGTAAGCGTGCATGTGTAAAACGCGCATTGACAAGTTTTTTCCAGGCGCTGGGCCAATAAAGGTGCCTTTTTCTGGTGAATCCTTTCTTTTGGACTCCCAATTATTTGGACTTTTCAGCAGTTCCCGCCAAGTCCGAATAAATGATTGGCGACTGTAGGGCCGCAGTAATCCCATATTATGCTAACGCAAAGAGGTCTATGGATGAACTAAAATTCTCTATTAACGCTACCTGCATGTTCCTTCTGAGCAGTTATATTTATCTACACCCTACTCCCCTTTGAACGCGTAGTGGCGTGTACCATACGTGTAATTAAATGACACACTCTTTCCTCTTTTTCTGCGCTTCGAACAACACAACTGCAGCTCACAACGGTTCCCTGAAATGCTGACTGACGAGCACTCGACAAATCGTGTGAGGCGGAGTGATGATGAGGCATGAGGAGTGAGACAGTGTGGTGAACTTCCAGCCGTGGCGATGCAAGCAGGACTACCCCAGAGTTACTGTATATGCTCCCGTATATCCATAGCTCTGTAATGCTGTATATGCTCCTATGGAAGCATATACAGTAACTCTGTAATGCAGTAACTCTAGACTACCTTAATTAAAGTCAGTGAAAATTTTTTCAGGGACTTTAGACTACCCAGGGATGCAACAGCCAAAATAGGATTTGGAGCAATTTTCGGAGCAGCAAAATGTTGCTTTTGGAGCACAAAAATCCAAATTTGGAGCAGGTTACGAAAAAAAACCTCAATTTTTTAGCCCGAAATCCCAAATTTGGAGCAGTATAACAAAGAAGGCTTATTTTTAGAAAGGAAAACAAAAATATGTAAAAACCATTCAACATCAGCTAATTTGTGCACAGTGCACGTGAACACCGCTATTTCAATATAAGCAGTGTTTTGAGCCACCCCACAGTGCGAACAATGACTAAGTTATATTATCATTTGCAGGACCTGTCGAATAATTCGACAGGCACTGGAAATACTAATGTGGACCTGCGAACCTGGCAACATGGAAATTTGGGAAATTCGTAAAGCAGGAGCAAGTGGGGGTAGCGAAAAAAGAAAACTGGCATACGCTTTTGTCTACTGTTTCTCAAGACCACAGAAACGCCATACGCAGCAGCTCCAAATGATTGCCAATTATTTTGTAGACGACAGCGATCATACTAGTACAGTAAAACCTCGTTATAACGAAGTTGAAGGGGGAGTCGTAATTACTTCGTTATAACCATTAGTTCGTTATAGCCAATATCCATTTCTACCGACAATTAGCACGCAAGAGAGGATGTACTGACCACCAAATCCCACAGCAGCCCGCCACGCAAACGAAAAACGGCCGTCGCACGGAGAAAAACTAGCAAAAGAAAAAAAAAGAAAGAACAGCAAAGAACTGCTACTTTATTCCCGCCAAACTCGGCACACCAGCTGGCGGCTCACTTAGCAGAAAAATAGTCTTTAATAGACTTCTGCCGTGTCTTCCTCAGACGGATGATGGCTTTTTCGGCCGCTGCCGCTATGTCGAGTCCGTCCTCACCGTCATCGTGAGCGCCGAAGAAACGGCGCAGCAGGTCTGCCGCACCCAGCGCTTGCGCGGACATCGACCATCGGTTTCACCAACTCCGGGCTGTCGTCGACACATTCGTCACTGTCGTCATTCACCAACCCTGTCACCGCACGCACAATTTCAGCCTCTGTCAGCTCTTCGGTTGTCACCGCGTCAGCATCGGCACTGACGTACGTGCAGAAGGTGTCGCAGTCGGGCACAACTCCGGCGTCAGGGAGAGCGTCCCACGACGCCAGGTCTTGGTCACCCGCGGCACCCTCATTGGCAGCAGCACCGATATCTTCGCTGTCACCGCCGCTGTTGACGCCAAATGAGGCATGCCGGAAGCAGTTTGCGATCGTGCTTGCTGTTACAGACATCCAAGCAGCCTGTAGCATCTCTATCGCCATGTAGAGTCACGCGCTTCATGCTCATATCGAGTAGAATTTGGTCAATTACACGCTTGCGGTACCGTGCTCAACGCTACGCCGAAATCTTCGGCAACTTTTTTCTTCTTGACGCCGGACTCAACGGCTTTCAACATAGCCGCGTTCTGCTCGATTGTAATCGTTTCGCGCCTTCGTTTGCCGTTGTCCATCTCCTGTCTAGCGGCGGGAACCGAGAGAGACGCTGTTCTGATGCACTAGCAGCAAACGAAAGGCAAAAAGGCCCGCGCCCGCGCGGCGCGGTCGCCGTCCACGCGCGCAACAGGAGAGCGGGCGGGTCCACAAGTTCCGCGGGAAAGGGGAGGCCGGGTGACGTGCGCGGGTGGGTCCAAGAGTTTCAGTGGAAGGGGAGGCAGGCAGACGCGCACCCTCGCGCGTGTTGGCAGGCGGCTCCTCGGGAGCGCGAGTTTTGAATTACCGCATCCGTGATGGGACGTAAACCGTCGCGCGCTATAAGACATTGACTTGCCGGCTACCAAAATGGTCAGTAAATGCTCGGTGGGGAAAAAAAAAAGTTCGTTATATCCATTGCGAGGAAATTTTAGCTTCGTTAAAACGAGGTGTTAAATACATGGGCGTCTATGGGAATTTCAAGGGGAATTACGATTGCTTCGTTATATCCATTAGTTCGTTATATCCCACTTCGTTATAACGAGCTTCTACTGTACTCGTAATTACACGGCGCGTGCACAAATGAGTAATAAGGAACAAAATGTGCTGTGTCCCTGACAGCTAGTACTAATAGCCCCTTTAAATCTCAGTATGCTTTTCCGCAAGAGACACCAGTGTACTATGGCAAAAGTGGCTTAAGGGGAGACGCGGGTCTTGGAACGGTCAAAAATGGTCAAAAAATCGATTTTTCGCAAAGCTTATTTTCGAGGCGTTTGTACTTCTGAGCACCTACTCTCAAATTGCTAACGCTAAATTCGGTCGGGAAACGCGATAAAATCGGCTTTCAAAGCACCCCGGCAGCACTAAAATGTCCCCAAAAGGACGAATTTGTTCGAACTTCCCGCGCGCGCCATGAGCGTTGCAGCGGGCCGAGCGCCGCCATCTTGGGCTAGATTTGAAGCTGTTTTCTTTGTGCACATTTTGCGCCATCTCAAAATGGCGTCGCTCAAGCAGAACGGCCGCCGTCGCGGGTTTTCTGAAGGTCGTTTCCAGGCCACTGATTGGCTCTCACGCGGCGCGCTTTTCAAGCGCGCCTTTCCGAGTCTCCCATTGGCTGGCGCGACCGACACGTCATTTTTTTTTCTTTGTGTTTGGTTCTCCGCCGTGGCTGTCCGTTTGTGTGCGCCTGCTTTTGCGATCGTGCGTGTTTCTCGACGGACCGTGTCTCTACTTTGTGCCGGTAGTTTTTCCACGCGATCGAGATGCCTGGAGACTCTCGTCTGAAACCATCGACGCAACGAGCTTTTGGAAGCCGTAAAAAACGGGCTTGGAACAAGAAGGCGCCGGCTACAAGTGCACCGTCGGCAGCGGAGTTGGAGTCGCGGCCGGACCCTTTGGACCTGCCGGGAACTTCAACTGACGACACCGTGGGACCAAGTTCGACTAGCGAAACACTTCGGGTTGATGCCGCGTACTACTCAACGGCGGAGCAGGCGCAGCGAGTTGAGAGATCGGCGCAAACGAAGACCGTTCTGTCTGGAAAGTCGGCTACCCAGCGCAAGTTCGACCTTCTTGGAGTAAGCGCGGAGTGCCAGACCGGTGACGCCGGGACCGATTTTTTGCTCGTCGATATGAAAGTTTTGAATAACTTTTTTGCACAAGCGAAGTGCGACAAATGCGACGCAAAAAGTCTCAGCGTGAGGAAGGCAACGGACAAGGAGTACGGCCTTGCGGTAAAGCTTATTTTTTCTTGCAGCAGTGTGATTTCGAGAAGAAGCAATTTTCTTCTCCGAGAGTGAGCGGAACTGCCACCATCACTCCCTTCGAAGTCAACATGAGGGCCATGAAGGGGATACAGATGATAGGCAAAGGTGTTACTGCCCTTTCGGACTTTTGTGCGTGTATGAACCTTTCGCACCGAGGCTTGCACCACAAGACGTTTCAGGGACACCTAAAAAGTTTAGTGAAAGCCTGCGAAAACACAGCGACTGAAAGTGAAGCTGCTAGTGTGGCAGTAATAAAAGAGCTGTATACAGACTTCCTGAACCCCATAGGGAACATCGATGTTGTGTTCGACGGCTCATGGATGACGCGAGGTCGGAGCTCACACATAGGTGTGGGCTGCATCATTGAGCTCTACACTGGCCTTGTAATTGACCATGTTGTTTACTCAAACTTTTGTCTCGGCTGTGCCCTGGGACCACAGCCTAGAAAAAGACTCTCTGCGTTTACGCAAGGCAAATGCAACTCATCTGAAGAGCACCAACACAAAAAAGACTCTTGCAAGGAGACACAAAACGGGTGCAACTGAAGATTACAGTCCTGGACTACTTTGAAGGTATTCTCTCAAGCATAGCAACCTATTACCCAGGGTAACATGCTGCCTAACATCTAGAAGGTTCTTCCTAAAGACTGAAAAGACATGAGCAGCCAGCCGCTTGTCATGGTGGGGTTTTGATCATGCTTTGCACATTGGAAAATTTTTTTAGATATGATTCCTTGGGTGGAACAAGACACTTTCTGTTTTGTTTTGAAGGGAAACAGATGGGGAACATGTGAATAAAATTTATGGTTAAAGGTTCCTTTTAGAAATTTATACAGTGCGTGTCAATCTTCAAACGCGATTTTCTCAGCTTCACATTTTTTGCCAACTTGACCAGCCTTACGGATCTTTTCATTATGTTTTTGTAAGGTAATTTTGATAAATTTTATACCGTTGAATTCGTAAGAAATAGGACTGTGGAGCTATGCTATTTTTTTGTGGCTAAGATGAACATATGAAATTTTGTGAACAATAATGTGAGCTAATTGCATTTCAAGATTACACAATGTCAATACAATTGAAAGTTCTTATATGATGATATATCTCAGTGACAATATAAATAGCATAGCTCCACATGGCAGGTCTTTGGCTACAGCTGCATCTTAAACAGAACCTAAAAATACTGAGGGAAAGTGTCTTAATGACCCGTAAGAAATTACCTAATTAGATTTCACTTATGCTCTCACAATTTGATAACTAATTGAAGTACATGAAAACTAATTATATTTTTGAAAACAGGAGGAAGAAATACATATACACACCCAATTTCATTACAATATCTCCAATAATAAAACTTTTCGTTTCGAGACCAGTGTCTCCCCTTAAAAGAGTTCTGCACGTAATAAAACAAGCATCAGGAAATTTGAGAACTACTGTCCTTTTCGATTGCGATAACTATATAGACAATATCGACGAGTTTTCCCCGTCACCTCCCGTGTAAAGTCCAAATTGATAACATATCCCTCTGCATAGTATGTTCTACCGCGGGTAAAGGCGGGCGACGAACGCGACTGAAGCAGATATCAGACGAGCCAGCCCATCTCCGTCGCTCGGAGGGTACATGCGATAACACCACTCCGCTCGGGAAGCCTGCCATCAAAGCACAGAGGAAACGCCCCGCCCGTCTTGAACAAGCATGAAAAGACGCGACATGGGGGCAAGGGGGTGGGGGGGGGCTGTCCTCTACGTGGGCGCGGCCAGCGGTTACAACAGCTTCCCATTAGGGGGTCCTGTCAGTAACTCCTCAAGATCCAATAAACTTCGTTGTCTGTCTGTTTCCTCCCTCTGCAACACATCGCAAGATGAGCAGAGAAGGAAGGAGGAAAGAGACACCGGCTTCCCCTAAAGGAAAGCCGGCAAGAAAGAAAAAGAAAGTGGGCATCGAGACTTCCAGCCTCACGCTTCGTCTCTTCGCTACTCGCGCAGTGTTGTAGGTGTTGCGAATAAAAGTAACCACATACGTTACTCGTTACGCTAACAAAAAAGGAATGTGTTACCGCCCTACATTACCTACAAAAAAAGGTAACGCCTTGTTACCGAAAAAAGTAACACATCATACTTTTGCAGTTAGTTCAGGGTCAGAAATTTGAATCAGTGTGTCTTCGCTGCAGGAATCCACAGTAACAATGTTATAAAGCTCATATTTTTATTTCACATAATTAGGGTGGCTAGAATTGGGAGGTGTGAAAACCGGCCGCTCTAAGTTGGCCCCCATTCGCGATCCTGCAGCGGTGGCGCTGTAGTCGGAGGCGCTGCCAGCTTGCGCTGTGGTAATGCACTCGCGCGTCGGCAGGATTTTGTCTTCAGGAGTGCAAACCTGTGCTGCATCGCGTATGGTGGAGTGAGGGAACGCTGGTGTGGCTTCAGGGAGGCGGGGGAAATGCCCCCTGCCAACGACCATGCACTCGCGTCGGTCGTTGCTAGATTTTCGCCAGTGAAACAGCTTTATCTCACTCAAGGATCATGGCATTAGTGCGAAGCCCTCGGCAGCCAACAACCAGGCATAATTCGAGCCTCCATAATGAAACCATTCTTCGATGAAGTGTTATTTCGAATGAACCAATGTTTACATGTTTGACGAAGGCAAAATTATCTTCATCGTCATAAGATTTATCTACACATTTAAGGAGTAAAAGAGAGCTTCTTCCTGCAGGAGCGTTATATCTGACGACGTTTTCTAACATTATCACGGGATAACCTTTGATACATTGTAGTTACTCGTACTACTAAATATACTTCGAGAGTGCGCATTGCCTTGTCCATTTGTTCCTTGCCATTTGCTCAATGCTGAATTTGCATGTTAGACTCGAGGTCGCGCCGTCACGCAGCCAGTATGCTCCAAGTTGAATAGAAATTGATACATCAATTAGTTCCATGGCTTCAACAAAATTTAATTAGCATCATTTTCTGATCAATACACTGGTGGATACTCTTGTAGGTGATGCGCATGTATTCAATTTTTTTTTTAATTTGTCCTCGCTTTATGCCTGGTTGACCCCCTTCAAAGGAAAATAAACCCTCGATCGTGATGCAAAAGAATTTGACCACTGATATCTCAATTCTTCACATGTTCGACGTAGCCAATTTCTGTAACACGCTTCTTACAGAGCTGCAACAAGCTGCCTACTATCTTTGAATGCAACCGCACTGTGCTGAACGCAAGAGTCAGCCTGCTTTACATATATATCTGTGTCAAGTTGTATAGTAACTTTGATGGATACAGCAGCCCTCAAATATCCCATTTGCTAGTTATCGGACTTTGCAGCTGTCATGCAGTGCTTTCTATTAGCACGATGCACGCATTTTTGCAGTGTGTGCAGCCCGATAGCACAATGCGCTTTGTAACTGCGTAGCCCGCGACTAAATACACAAGGTGAGCATCGCTGCGTTGCTCTTTAAAGTCTATGAAAGTATGATAAATAAAATAAAACAGAAGAAGAAAATAAAACGTTCAGATTAATTCATTTATCACTTGCCCGTGCTTGTCACAGACGCACGCAAAAAGCCTTTGCAGCACTTGAACGGGTTCAGTACATTTACCTTGTGTCAAAATGTTTTTTCACAGATGGCCGAATTCTCGCTGTATCGCTCTGTCAGCCTTTGGGATTGCCCGCTTCCAAACTGCTAATCTGTCTGCATGCCGGCGTACGGGAAAGTGACACTTTTTCCGCACATGTTCTGCACACCGAATCGCAGTGCCTGGCACAAAACACGGTCCTTGTGTATATCTTCTTTGTCTCCGTGCGTTTGCGCGAATCCGTTAAGATGGTCGCTGAGTTTCTTCTTTTTTTGTACACGTCATTCCTCTCAAGGAACACTAACACAGGGAACTCGTAAAAGCACGTGCACGCCAACGAAGCTGACAAGCTTCTGTCGCAAGCGGCTTCATGCTTCAACAAAACTCCCCCATGCCCCATGCGAGCAGGCAGCGCCTCCGACTGTCACGCTATATCTCGACCTAGCGGAGGGATCGCGCAACGCGGCACCTTCGGGCAAGGGAAACATGGCTTGCTTTTCACACCTCCCCATTCTAGCCACCCTAACATAATACAGTTGAACCCGTTTATAACGAACTCGAAAGTGTCGCGAAAAGTGGTTGTTATATCAGTAGTTCGTTGTATATGGACTCGCCCTTAAAAACGTGCGCTTAGAGGCCAAGCCCCCTTTTTTTTTCTTTGCACTTTTATTAAAGGGCTAACAACCCCTTCGGTGACAAGCTAAGCCTTTTCGCGTCGTGACACGACGCCCGCTGCGTGCTCATGAGTGAATTAACCGCCTTTGCAATGAGCTGGCACCATTTCACCGAAGCGCACTACCGCGACGTGGAGCCGATCATCCCTGGCTAGTTGCGTGCAGCCCATCGCTTACTCGGCTCGCGGAGTCACTGCCGGGCCGCTTGCCATATGCCGTTTGCGTGCGTTTGTACTCTCTTCGTGCTTGCTTCACTCCGGACTGTGCACGTGTGCGGCGACTAGCCTCTTCGTTCAACGCGGCGAAAACAAGCATTTTGCAAGCAACGTGCACTCGACGTCTCCGCGATGCTCTCGCGGCCCTGCACGACGATGCGCGGCGCACTTGAGTTGTCACCTAGTCAAACACGCAGTATATGCTCGCTGTCAGTGCATCGACGTTTCTCGGTGCCCGCGCCGCTCAACAACAGCGAGCTACTTTCGTTTCTACAAAGCGACGCGCACTTTAAAGCGGCCTCGCACGACGCGGCGAACTTGCAAAAGGCAGCATGGCGCGCTCGTACCGCCGTCAATCCGCAGTGTACGGCGTACGCCACACGCGCAGCCGAGGAGATATCTACAGATGACTGTGATAAGGTTGTCGGCTATAAGTCATAATGGCACGTTCATCGACGGCCGCCACCTCGCCTTCGCTCTTTTCTGATGCTTATCCGCGCAAGCATCGCCGCAATCGTGCGGAAGTCGTAATCACCGATCGACCGGTCTCTGCCGTTACCGAAAAAACAGACGACCTTTTGCGGCACATTGTGGCGTCGACGAGTTTAGGGACGCAGTGTACCTTTTTGCGATGGAAAGTTATCGCGGTTATCACTTCTTGCATTTATGCCTTCTTGCGTTCCAAGGCATTGTTTGGTTCATCGCAGGCGGTCGTAGCTGCAGAGAACGGAGTCAGGAAAGGTTACCGTGCAAAAGCTGACCCCAAGGCTTCATGCTGCCTACTATTTTTTTTTCCTCACTGCCATTCTGCCACTGAAGAAAAGGCTCGAAAGTGAGCGAACTCGCTCGCAGCGTCCGAAATCTGCGTGCGGTGCTCGCCGATCTGGGATATCTTAGTCGCGAGCACCATGGTCGCAAGTAAACTGGAGCGGGGCACGCGCGAGCGCGCGCCCCTGTCACGCTTTAGAAGGAATGTTTTAACTTTTTTTCGCTTCGTATGCGCCATATTTTTAGCGCGACCGTGTCTGAAGTGTTCGTTGTAAAAGTAGGAGGCTTTGAAAAATGTTCGCTATATGTGGACGCAGTTTCAATGGTTAGCATAGGAAAATCGTAAGTGCACCCAAATATGGTCGTTATAACCGATAGATCATTATATGTGGGATCGTTATAAGTGGGCTCGACTGTACTTCTAGCCCTAACAACGACTGTACCTGAAATGCTGGTTTAACGAGAATATTTTGCTTAATTATGCCAGAATTCAGCCATAATATAGTCGCAAATTAAGTTGCCTGTACATGTGATGGCTTATTTGTAGAGCGACACCCCGTGTTCCAAGGATTTTTCATTTCTTCAAGCTTCCACTTTCCCCTGAACTTTTTGCTTATACAGTGGAACCTCGTTAATGCGTACCTGCTGGGAACGCCGCATAACTACGCACTAAACGGTAGTACGCATTAACCACCAAGTGAAAATTTGCATCTCCTCGCGTACGCCATCGCCGCCAGCAAAGAAATAAATACAGTGCCACAGCAAATATTGCCTAAAGTACCCATTGCAAAGCCTTTTCTTTCTTTTTGCCGAACTAGAGAAAAGATTCTGGTACTCTCGCACGACCGTCCGATAGTGCCGATAGCGCGCGGTGGCGACGCCAAGGAGCATTTCGGAACTATTACAGGGTCCGGTATACGCAGTGACCGACGTAGCGTCAGAACGGACATTGTCGGCTTTCCGCGATATATGTGTGTGCGTCTGTACCGCGATCTGCTACTAAATGAAAACTGACACAGTTCTAGTGAAACGCTGTACGGCTGCGTGGAGCCGATCGTCTCCTGGCTAGTTGCGTGCAGCGTGTCGCCTTCTCGGCTCACACCGTCACTGCCGCGCCGCTTGCTGTATCGCACGCGCGCATTTGTCGTGGGAGTGTTCTTCGTACCCACTTCGCTCCAGACCGTGCACAGATGCGGCGATGAGCGCAGATGAGCTTGTTCGGTTAATAGACGAATTTCCTGCAAGCGATGCGCACTCCGCGACGCTCAAGCGGTCCTGGCAGCGGACGGAAGCGCGTTTGGGTGGTCGCCCAATAAAAGCGTGCAGTATGGTTACAACAGCGCTACGCTTGCTGTACCGTACGCATGCGTTTAGCGTGATAGCGTCTATGCAAAGAGGTTTCTTGTCGCCCACAAATAGCAACGCTCAACTCCGCAACGGCGAGGTGCTTTCGTTTCTACAAAGCGGCGCGCGCTTGAACACGGCCCCGCACAACGAGGCGGCAGAGATCGGCGGCCCAGCACGTTCAGGTTGTCGCCTATTCAAAGCGTGCAGTAGGCTTAAAGCAGTGCTGCGCCACACGTGTGCCCGCGCAGATATCTGAAGATACTTATTGTGATAAGGTTGTCGGCGATAAGTCATGCTGGTGCGTCCGTCGGTGGCCGCCGCCTCACCTTCGTTCTTTCCCGATGCTTACCCGCAAAGGCGTCGCCGCAATCGCGCGGAAGTCGGAATCAGTGATCGACCGACCTACGCACTTCTTTGAAAAGACGGAAAACCTTTAGCGGCACATTGTGGCGTCAGGAAGTTCAGCGGTGCAGTAAAATTTTATGGCACAAAACGTTATCGCGGTACGCAGGGTACGCACTAACCGGTAGGCGTAGGGCGAAGCACTACAGCTTAAGCGGTCAGCGAATGCATTAGGCTCTATGAGACTCGGTCGGGGATTCGTCGCAACTACGTTTTAACCGTTAGTACGCTTAAAGCGGGTACGTTTTAACGAGGTTCGACTGTACAGTAAAAGCTCGTTAATTCGGATTTCTAGGGACCGGAAAAAATGTCCGAATTAACCGAATGTCCGAATTATCGAATGGTCGAAAATAAACACAATAAATGCGCTAGTTTTTTCAACATACCTTTACTTAAAGTAATCGCGGATGCTTGTCTGTTTTCGAGCAGATATTCGCGCGGACACAATTTTTCTGAGCCCTTCAAGGTGCTCAGCAGCTCGCATGATGTCTGCAGTGTCCGCAAAAGTTTCACCCGTCATCCACGCTTTTCGGTTGGCACGGTAATCCACAGGAAGATTGTTGACGTTCTTAAAGCAGCGTGGCTTTTGAACCTTTCCGATAACGAGAAGCAGCAAGAGCTCTGTTCCCGTCACGTTGGCGGCTAAAAGTACGGTTACTCGTTCCTTGCTTCTTTTGCCGCCGATACAAGGATCCCCTTTCATCACTCTTCATCACTTCTTGTCGGGACTTTATTCAGAGCACGCAAAATTTCTACTTTGGTGGTGCTTGGCCTCGTACTTGGGCTGCTTCGTCGGCGTTGCCATCGGCGTGGAGTGCGGTCACACGAGAAGTCAGCACAAAAGCACCAGCAACGATCAAGCTAAAGGAGCCGTACTAAATCGGCGATCAACGATGCAGCACACCAATGGGAACAAAGCAACAAAACCCACACGCGAAAAAAAGGCGTTCAACCAGTCTCAATCCAAGCCAAGTCGATAATTGATGTCCATGGCGATGCTGCGTTTGAGCTTCACTTTTGTTCCGAATTGTTCTTTTTTCGTTTTCGAGCCTCGCCAGCGGCCCGAAAGTCACCGAATTATCCGATTTGCGGTCAAATCTGTCCGAAATAACGAGCGCCCAGTCTCATAGACTGATCCTTATATTTACAGGGACCAGATGGCGTGTCCGAATTAACAGATTTTCCGAATTAACAGATTTTCCGAATTAACGAGAGTCGAATTAACGAGCTTTTACTGTAACTCTCAAGCACACGGGGGGCCATTTTTCTCAATAAGACATAAAAAAAAATAAAATCTGATCATCAATGCTCTCCGCAAAGAAAACATCACTCAAATCTTAACAAATTTACAGTAACTCTGGCGGTGTGCTCCTACTAATGAGTCAGATGCTGAAGTTTTGTAGCCATAAACTAAATGGCTTAGCTCAGGGCAAAAAATATTTGCACACGTATAAATTTTCTCCCCTTCAACCGGTATACCGTATTTACTCGATTCTACCGCGCCCTCGATTGTAACGCGCACCAGTTTTCCGCGGCGAAAAAAAAAAAAATTAAACATCGATTGTAACGCGCACCCATTTTTCATGACAGAAAAAAACAAAAACAGTCCCTAGGAGTGAACCTTCGCACATTCAGAAGAACATTTAAAGTTTCAAAAAATAAAACAAAGTCAAACAGCGGGCCTTGCCGCTAAAACTGTCACCACTACGGCGGCGATACGAGTCGCGTAACGGTCCAACGGATCAGTCCTCGTCGCTGTCGGACAACTCCTTCTCGCTGTCAACGGCCCAGAGCATCTCATCCTCGGTACCGTCCATGGCATTCGAGATGCCACATTTCTGAAAGGCCTTGATGACCATGGCTGATGGTATCGCACACCACGCATCCTTGACCCATCCAGCGAAGTCTTGCAGAGAGGCGCGCTTCATCCTGTTGCTTGGCGTGAAATCGTGCCGGCCATTGATCAGCCAGTCGGTGTAGAGCGCCCGCATCTTGTCCTTCACTGGCTTGTTGAGGCAGACATTGAGCGGTTGAAGCTGTGATGTCATGCCGCCAGGTATAATGACAAGGTCCGTATTGCACGCGGCGAGCTTGTCCTTGATCCGCTGGTCGAGGTGGCATCTGAATGTGTCGAGCACGAGCATCGCTCGCAGGCCCAAACCGGCGCCGGGCCTCCTCCGCCAGATGTGATCGATCGAATCCGCGACCAGGTCCGTCGTCATCCAACCTTTCTCGTTGGCTCGCACGATTACACCACTCTGGAAGACGACTCCTTTCGGGAGCGTCTTACGTTTGAATATTAGGTACGGAGCAAGCTTGTGCCCATCTGAGGTGCAACAAAGCATCGCCGTCACTCTAGTTCTCTCGTGGTCGGATGTCAACACGCGCACTTGCTTCGCCCCTTTCTTCTCGACGGTTGTGGTGCCAGGCATGTCGAAGTAGAGAGGCGTCTGGTCGGCATTCCCGATTTGACCAAGCTGGTAGCCGTTGCTGTGGCGCAAGTTTATGACGAACCTCTGAAAACTGCGAAGCTTCTCCTCATACTCATCTGGCAACTTCTGGCATATGCCTGTGTGCCTTCGAAGGGAAAAGCCTTTCCGCTTCATGAAGTTTGTGAGCCAGCCCCTGCTTGCTTTGAAATCGCTCCGCGTTAGCCCTTTTTCTAAGGCTAACTGCATTGCCCGGACCTGGAGCACATCTGTCGTCACGGGCCGCTGAGCCGCTCGCTGCTCAAGCACATACTCAGCGAGCAGCTCTTCGATTTCGGGAAACCGGCCCTGCTTTGGTCCACTGAAACCTTTCCGCGAGGCTTTGCTGTAAAAAATCTTCTCTTTCTGTCTGCGCCAGTCTCGCACGCACGTTTCGGGAACTCCGAACGACCGCGACGCGGCCCGATTTCCGTCTGTCTCCGCACATGCAATCTCTTTTCTTTTAAATGCGGCATCGTGGTGCACTCGTCGAGTCGTTGGAGTCGGCACTTCCATGTCGTCGATGCGATGCGATGACAATGGCAGAAATGGCCGAGGCACGTAGGAGGCGGCCATTTTTTAAATGCCGATGGCAATGCGATAACCGAGATTTTTTTTTTTTTTTTTTGTACTCGATTCTAACGCGCATGCGATTTTGGGACCCATTTTACCAGAAAAAAGGTGCGCGTTAGATTCGAGTAAATACGGTATTTGTCATGAAGGTGTTCCAGTTCATCCTGATTCACTCAGAAATTCAGTACCTAAGAGCGTATGCCCACAGTTGTAGATAAAAAGAAGCAAATTTCATTTTGAAAACAGTTGATAAACAGCACTAGAGTATAGACCCTTTTTGTACAAGGGTGCCCCAAGCACCCTTCATGCGAACTACTCCAAGCCACCATGCTTAGGGCAGCGCAGCAGACGACACTGTCTGCGACTAGGGTGGCTACCTAGTGTGATTGCCGGTGCGCACGTTTCGCTAGCGTGGCAGTCAGCCCGCGCGTTGCGAATTGCGCTGGCAACGTGTTGCTGAAGATGGTTGGAAGGTGCTGTGTTCCGTTGTGTCACCAACGAGGCTGCCGCGACGAGAACGGAAAGGTATGTGTGGCAGACCAATGTAAACAAACACACGTGTTGCATATGTGCGCACAGTGCATGTATCAATGTCACTATGGTCGTGGAAGCGCTAGGCCGCGTAGACATGCTGTGGATTTTTTATGTAAAATGCTCGTCCCCACGATGGATGACACGGTATCGACCATCATAAGCGCGTTGCAGTGGCTTCCGTACTCGATGATGGCGACGTGGCACTCCGACATCGCCAGCTTTGCGGGAAAATGGGAAGTATCTTGCTGGCAGCGCGGTTCAGGGCCACGAAGCGTGCGGAATGAAACTCACAGTCTGCTCATGTAGCTGGTGGAGTCAGGACATGATAGCGAGGGCAGCAAGGACACCAAGCCACCATAGTAAGTACGTACAGTGTATTTTTCCAAACCGCAGAAGGCCGCTCCTGGCAGCCAAGTTGTTGTGATGCCTCAGCGGACCGACTACATTCAGTTTCACACATCAAGCGCACCGCTGTTGCAGCTGTGCAAGAAGTTCGGTCAGCAAAATGTACAAATCCGCGTGTCTACTTTCTCTGGTTTTCGCGGTTGTGAATGCTCGTGTGAGCCAAGCACAAGCATGCACTTGAGGCGTCGCAAACGGCTACAAATGAAATACTGAAACAACAAAACGTCAGGTGATGTGAAACAGTGCAGTAAAAGCCGCATAACGGAGTTTGTTTATTTCTAATTAAGGCACAAATCATGTATTGCTCAGCCTAAAAAAGAAAACGAAATCACACTCTGGCGGTAAAGACATTAAACTATTTGTTAGCGCAAACGCATTTTTTTTCCTAAGCATCGCTAGCCTCTACAGCGTTGCACCTGTTGTATGCGAAACAGAATACGCGAAAGCGCTCGGCACTGGCCGCTCAAGACTTGCAGTCTCGCGCGTCCACCTTGTTTCGCAGGTCGGCCACCATTGTGTTCTTCACAGGCGATGCTGCTACAGTTACGTGGACGTAACATCCCGTCAGCAGCATTTAGCTCTGACGAGCAATATTCCTCGTTACTGGCTACTGAAGTCCAAGTTGGAGGGGTTATGCGTCAGCCTCGGCGCGGCAGCCACGTCAAATCGTTCGTCGACGCGGTCGACGGGTCACTCATTATGACGCCGAAGTCAGTTGCACTACCTTTGCGAAGCAAGGCACGAGTGGATTCATTCGCAGATTTTGGAGGCGCTGATATGCAACGGTGCAGCTGCCTGGCACCCACGCACGGGCACATTAGACGGGCGCACGTACGGATAGTCACACCCCCTTGCTCTAAACATGGCGAATTCTATCCCAGAACTCATTGCAAAATCGAAATTGACAAAAGCCCACCGTCAGGTGGCGTATTTATGAAAAGGGTCTATTGTGCGGTCAACTTTCCAAGTACCTCAAGGAAATATATCCAGCCAAGAACAAATGAACACAGGAAGCGATGAAAGAGATAGAAAACTAGCCGCTTTCCTGTCTCCTTCACCGTTTCCTGTGTTCGTCCGTTCTTGGCTGGATATTTTCCTTGATGCAATGCACCAACTAGTCCAACAACGAGTGCTACTAGAACATTTCCAAGTACAATTTTAGAAATTCAGCAACAGCTGCATTTCAAAGGTGTCACTGGACAGACTGCCTCGCATCGTAATGAATATGTCTACACATACACTGAATAGGCACTCGATAGACGCATTAAGTGGTATTCCTATCGTCAATGCCTGGCACATCGACAGCAGTCCGCCACTGCAACAAAATAACGTCGAGGCGAGCTTTGGGAAATTGGCGGCTTTGAGACGAAGGAATTGTGTGTATAACTCCAGTGATAATTGGAATAGAAAGTAACTAGTAACATGAAACCTCACATTATCTAAAATGTTAATGTACGCACATTACCAGTTACAGTTCCGAAATTGTAACGAGTACGTTACCAGGTTACCTAAAAAAGTAACGCATTATCCGTAACACTTTTATACTTGTAATACGTTACCGTCAACACTGCTCGTGCGTATTGACAAGAGTTTCTAGGTGTCGACGGCATGATTAGAACACTCAAATTGACGACATCACAACTAGTGCACCGTCACTCAGGATGGTATGGGCCACACTGAACACGTCACAGTAATGTCGATGTCGCAAGGTGCTGAACTCCTCGTTCAGCTTTCATACGCTGTTTGCCCTCGAAATAAGAAACTTCCAGGCCACAGACAGCATTCACATTTGGTCAAAAATACATATGCATACCGAGCAATTGAAATAAAGACACATCTCAAGCTTGAAAATTTGTGTCAGTGCCCCTTGTGGCAATCTCTCCACCACTTTCTGTGGTTCAGAGGATTTCTGCTGTGTGTTTACTATCATCTCGACCTTTCAGTCTCCCTTGAGACTGAGCCCATGCAACATGGACATTGTTTCGTGCAAAAAGTGGGACAAGATAGTTGGCTGCAAGCAGGCTCCATACTTTTCAATGAAAATGTTAACAGAGTGTGAGAAAAGCATGACAGGACAGCACAGGACTGACCGTGTTGAAGCGATAGTAGACCAGATGCTTGAGGTCCTTGCACATGCGGATCTGTCGCATCAGCTTGTACTTGTAGCGGTACATGCCCGTCAGCTGGCCTACATGGGCAAACACATACTGCAGCCCATCTGCCAGCTGGAATGCATCCACATTGTTCAGCCGGTACTGCACATGGCTGTCCACCACCAACTTCGTCAGCCGAAGGATTTCACGACACAGGTGGAACGCATTGCCAAAGCGACTCTTCTTGCGCTCCTGCATCAAGGACAGGTCACATACTAACCATTAAACAACAAGCCCACAAGGGACACCAAAGGCAAATATTGCAAGGTGCATTGATGAAATACCACTCTAGGAACAGTGCATTATCTGATGCATGCCGAGATAAATATAAATAATGTTTCATAGGTGGTCAGCATGCACACCATGCACAATGATTTGGAATGTGCCAGGTGTAGATCGGGATTACGATTTTTGTCACGTTATCTTGGGAGCACTTGCAATGTGGGATGGAGTTGGGAGAGAGAGAGACGTCATCGGGAGACCATGGTATCACGGCAAACACACTTTATCACACACACCTCGGCAAACGAAATTAACACACTCAAAATTTACAATAAACAGTAACACATTAGGAAAATATTAGGCTAGTGCGCACTCACTAACTACACTAACATCGCAAAGCATTAGAGCTATGCTTAGCTCCTCCTGACTCGAAAGTCTGGCCACTATGGCCTCTCAGTGTGGCTATCCCAACCGAACGCCTTACGGTTCATGGTGTTCGCTGACTGTTCGCTGCCAAAGTCGACACCCTCTCCCGTCGTCAAAGCTCCTGTCGACGTCTCAGAGTCGTCATCGTTGATCAGCCGTCTCGCTGATCGTCTTCCTCACTGGTGCTTCGTTCTTCGTCGAGAACATCGGTCTGTCCCGGTTAGGCCCAACTCTCGGCCTCTCCTCAGTGCCACTGGATCAAACTGCCGACGTGGCTCTCTAGGGACTGTTGGTGGGTTGCCGTCTTGTCGAGCTGGGGTAGTGCCGCAGATGCCCTGAGAACTGCTGTGATGAGGCTGCCGCAAGCCTGGGAAGCCTCGCTTGGTTGACACCAAGGTCGACGGCCACCCCTCTCCTGAGCCTCTCGTGCCGCTACTTCCAGAACTGGGCCCTGCTGCTCTCGTCGCGGGTGCAACGCTAGCTTGCACCACCTTACTCTTCTCCAACTCCACCGAACAATGACTGCTTCTTGTCCTGGGGTCCCTCAGCTCGGGTCGCGTGGCACGCGCCTTTCCCCAGACAATGGTGTGCGTGGACGTGGCATTAGTGCACACCATCGGGTACCTTTCCATTCTCCGCACACCTTCGACACATTCCGCAATCCGGCACACGCCCTGTGCCCCTTTACTCATGACAATTTTAAAAAAAGACTGTTCGAATTGTGAAAAATATATATATTATCAGGGAGGAAGCGCGTATAATACGTCTCATCGAACACACACTTTATTCCCTACTGCCGTTACCCCTTCTCCCCACTGTCCATGTTCATGATGGTGATGATGATCACTGCACCAACTGTGGTGCCATCTCTTGGCCTTACGGTTGCCACCTCAGCCACACAGTCCTTACAATATAAAAAAGAGTGCGATCATTATGTGAGTAAACATGGTTGGTGCAAGTAGTGGTTCAGCATTGCACAGTGATGTGATCGACCGAAACCACTACGTCCCAGCTTTTGGAGCAGCTAAGACCTCGCTTTGAAGCAGCGTAACTGTTTGGAGCAGTTACCAAGCAAATATTTTGAAACGTAAATATTTGTCTCCAAGCTGGACCAGTACTACTTGTTTGACAAAATCGATTTATGCACAGATGCATGCATCTTTATTTAGAATACCCAAAAGATGAAATTAAGTCGCTGCTCATCGGTGTTCTGCGGACAGCCCTAAGTTTATTTAGAGCCGTGAGATCAGGCACCTAGTATTTTCCCGAAACCCACGACATATTTGTGAATGAATATTACTTTTCCTGATGTATCAATTACAGTACTGGAAGCACAAGCTATGTATATCATCCATGCATTCTGTTTACAATCCAGAAGAACTATTCTGATGAAACTTGTACTTTCGGAACAAGCTAGGGCTTCACTGTGTGGTGAAGTGCCTGCTGTTCGGCTTTATAGAAAGAACCGTTAAGATCCTGGTTAATGGACGGTAAATAAAATACAGGCTGTAATAATTGGCCCTTTGTGCCCGAAATCTAATTTGGGCTCCATGAAATTTGCAGTAATGTGAGGTTTCATATTTAACTTCAAGTTCTCAAACACGAACACTGCATATGGCTGAGGAAAAGGACCGAGATACCAGAATGCTGGGTACCATGCACTCTCAGCAAAACCCCGCAGTCCACTGCAGCATGTAGAGTTCTTGATAAAGTCTGGTGATTGTATGGTCGCACCCATAGGTCGGCAAACTCACTCATCAGCCGGCTCACTCAGGCTTACTCAGCCTAATGGTGAATTCCATTGGCAGATTCAGAGCACTTCTGGTAGCAGTTTTTCTGCTCCATTCAGAGCTAGTCTGTTCCATTGGCGGATTGAGAGTGCTCCCTGTATGTTTCATTGGCAGATCTGGAGCAGCTCCGGCGCCAGATTCACTCCACGGAGCAGCTCTCTCAACTCCGCGAAAAGGGGCGGATTCGACCGGAAGTCGCAAGCTCCCCGCGCATGCGCAGAGCGTGGCGTACCGCGTGTGCGATGAAATACACTGTCCGATCGGCCCATTCTCTCCGCTCGCGCCCGTGAAGGCGAAAACTGTGCGAACCGCGACGAATGCTGGGTGCTTGCGAAGCAGGTGTACGCTAGCTCCCCCTACCGTTTGCTCTGGCGAGGGCGCTTGTGTTCCATTGGCAGATTTCCTTCGGATGCTCTCCACGGAGTGGAGTGCTCCAGCGTAGAGTTCGTCGGCCACTCCAAATCCGCCAATGGAGTTCACCATAAGGTAGAGTCATGAGTCTCAGCTTGAGTGAGTCCAGGTGAGTAATATTTTGGTATGAGTCAGAGTGAGTCCGGCTGAGGAAAATTTTGGTGAGTCCAAGTCCGAGTGAGCTGTCAGAGTAAAGTATATTTCTCGAGTGAGGCTGAGTCACTCCAATTTTTCTGCCAACCTAGGTCACACCTAACTTAAAAATTAAGCGCCCTGCACACACTTTTATGCATGTATATTGCAGCTGTAGCGAAGCCTTTGAGATGAGTAATGGGTTGTGCTCTCTATAGCCTTCTAGTGGATCGTCCTCTTTGGCTCTTCCCGCGCACGCTCCGAGTCCATGTCTTGCCTTGACTGTCGCCATCGCGCATCGTTGCCGACTGCCGTCAAATAAACACCCCAACAAATTGGTGGAGAGTGCTGCGCTCTCATTCGATGCCCCTGGAGCTTAGATCCTGTACCCTACCAACTACCATGCCTCAAGGCACTGCTCAGCAAACGCCTCCTCCCACAACGACCACATGGCCCGGTGTCCCCCGCATCCGCGACACTCCTATCTTCACCGGCACGGATGGGACCGACGTTGAGGACTGGCTTGCTATGTACGACCGTGTGAGCGTAACCAATAAATGATACGAGGCAGGCAAACTCAGCAACCTGGTTTCTACCTAACAGGTGTGGCGGGCCTGTGGTAGAACAACCACGCCACCGATTTCCCCACGTGGTCTGCTTTCAAGACCGCCATCATCGACGTGTTTGGCCGCCCTGCCGTTCGTAAACTGCAAGCCGAACAGCATTTACGTGAACGAGCCAAGGACCCAAGTCCCTGGCCACGGCCGCCAACTTCTCCCAATCCATCTTCGCACCACACGAGAATCAGTGAATGGGCAGGATATAATCCTGGCAGGCTCGCCAATTATTTGTCACGATTATCTCGGGGGTGCTTGCAATAATAGATCGGGAGAGAGTGAGATGGGCACAGGAGACCGTGGTAGGACGGCAAAAACAAAGTTTATAACGAGCAGCAAGACAACATAAAAGAGCGTTAAAGACACTGAACAGTTCAAACGAAAACCTATTTACATTTTTCAAAATCTCAGTTCATATCCAGAACTGAAACTATCTAACCAATGCGTTTTAGCTAGGCTTAGACGCGTCTCTTCAACTCAGTCTGGCCACTATGGGCCTTGCGGTAATAGAATGTTCTTACAACTCGCCGCGACGACTCGATGTTCCCGTCGCGTCAATCTCTCGTCGAGACCGTCGCCAACGTCCTCAGTAGGCCTTCAAGTTCATCGTCGGTTGCCTTCGTCCAGCCTACCGCTTGATCTCTTCGCGTGTGTCCCCAGTAGTCTTCTCAGTCCTCGGTCCGTCGAGGTTAGGCCTAACTGGGCCTTGGTCCCTTGCTTCAGGACTCCACAGGTGACGGGCACCTCCTTGACTGCACTGTGGTCTGCAGCCGTCCTGCAGAGAAGAGAAGGGCTGCTGGCGATCCCGGAACTGCTGTATTGAGGGGCGACGGGTCCGGGCAGCCTCGCTTGGAGCCTTCGAAGGTCGACAGCCAATTCCCCAGGCCTTGCGTTCCGCCACCTCCAGAACCGAGCACCAGCCGCTTTCGCCGCGGGTGCGACGCTTGCTCCTTCCTCGATCTTCTCCGTCCAACGCCCCACAGCACAGTGCCACGATCATCCTTCATCGTTCACCATCACGGCTCAGGTCGCATGCCACGAGCCCCTATCTCGCCAATCCTCTGCGTCGACGTGGCTGGTGCGCATGCCATCGGATGACTTTTTGCTTCTCGCGCACCGTCACCGCGCTTCCACGTTCGGCACGCGCCTTGTGCCCCTCCTTTACTCATCACACCTCTCTTCAAAACTACTGCCAAAATACGAAGGCCCCTACAGGGTCATCGAGCGCACATCCCCGGTCAACTACATGATCGAACCCATCAAACCATCTTCGGACATGCGCCGTCGAGGGCGCGACATATACCCTTGTCACACGGGTAAGCTTAACCGCTGTTATACCAAACTGCAGTTAGCGGACGTAACCACAGTTACCGTAAACCAGACAGAGGCGCTGTCACATGTTTGCAGCGCTTCCAAGCGTTCTTTAGTTGATACATGGCTGCGTTCGTGCAACACCGCTATAACACAGCCTTGTACAGGGCTTCACGCTCGATTATGGACGCGTCAGCAGCGTGTTTTGATGCGCGTCTATCAAATAGCGTGAAACCTGGCTCTATGAACGAACGCAGCCGTGTATCAATCTCGCGAAATGCACACGAGATTTTTGCAGCAAGGACAAACTTGTACCTCAAAGCCGGTAATTTATATTCCCAAATGTGTACCAACGCCACCGTCGTCGCAACGGTCCAGTTGACACGCTTTTGGCTCGATATTTCGCTGGGAGCCGAGCTCACGTCCGACATGGGGGCCGCCATGTTGTCAGTTTACGGCGCTAACAGGGGTTGCCTACCTCTGTTTACGAAAACAGTCGTTAGCGCATTAACTGCGGTTAGGGTTGTCATGTGACAAGGTACAACAGCCGTTAGACTTAACGGCCGTCGTACTTAACTGTGGTTAGACTACCCATGTGACAAGGGTAATAGTCAACGTAGAGCGCCTCAAGGCCTACTATGACCCACTCATAGTGACGAGCTGTTAGGTCGCCAGATGGCTCCCTTTTCATACCCGGGGTAATTGTAGCGAAGCCTTTGAGATGAGTAATGGTTTGCGCTCTCTATAGCCTTCTAGTGGGTCATCCTCTTTGACTCCTCCCGCACGCGCTCTGAGTCTGTGTCTTGCCTTGACTGTCGCCATCACGCATCGTCGCCGACTGCCGTCAAATAAACACCCCAACACAACAAATGGTACATTTTTTTGTAAAAAAAGAACAAATTATAATGAAATCGTCTATTCAAGCACATGCACGTACTGCTCACTGTAATTAGTGGAATCAAATAGTTTGGTGAATAGCTTGGTCCACAACAATTAAAAGCTATTTCACTGAACTTAATAATGTCATGTCGCTGTATGGTCTAGTAGTAGAAAACTTTATTTACGCAGTATGGGCCGGTCTGAACTGTTTGGCATGACTGCACCTATCAACTACAGGGTGTCTACCGAGTTGGCATTTCTAAATTCCCTGAGTTTTCCAGGTTTTCCCTAAGTGTTTTTGCTAAAATTCACTGAGTGAAACAGAACTTTGTTTTATCTCAAGATAGGTAGACACCATGTCACTTGATGATGTCACTCTCTAGTACGCACATAAAAATATAAAGATGACTTAATCCCATTTGAATAGGGAAGTTGGTAAAAGCGGCAATTTACTTCGTTATATAGAAACTTCGTTAAACTGAAATTCGACCTTTCATGCAAGGCATAGTTACTGAAGGATTAATTTTAAACTAAAAATGCCACAAGAATGCTGGACTAATACGGCAATATGAAAAACTTTTTTTTTTCGTGAAACAAAAATCAATTTTGTTAAGCCTGAGGTGCAGCAATCACAATTAGATGCCTTGCCAGAGGTCACGTGTAGAGACAAAACAAATGCAGGTTTAACGCACTGTGCAATTGCGCTTATTCTTCTGCTGTGGCTTGTTGTAAAATCCTCGAGCGTTGCCCAGAGTAGTGCGATGCCTTTGCTATCACGTTACCCAGCCAAACCATTTGCTTTTCACAAACGCGCACCATCGAAAACCGTCGCACATTAGAAAAATAACAGTCACAGTAACATTGCGAGAGCGAAATAATGAATCTGATAGTAAGAAATGGGAATTTTATACGAGTATAGCATCGCAGCTCACTTCTTCAGGAAACGCAGCCCCCTCGCCCCCTTCTTTTTCTTTTCTTACGGTGTCATGTGCATATATATGCGCTCACATGCGATAAACATTAGGACTGCAGTAAGAGAAGTGACCTATCTATGGCTCAGGGTTGTCAGCTTGTATTTCAGAGGTGATCTTTCGATTATCTTTGCTGAACAGGCTTTAATAAATAAGATGCATTCTTTTTTGACACTTACCACCGCAGTGTGAGATGGTTTAGTGATCTTTCACAACTCACTTTGCAAGGCCTATGTCAAAGGCAGCTATACCAATGATGTTGTTTGGGTTCTCCAGATCAATTTTCATCAGCTTTGAAGATGTGCCTGCAGCATCCAGCTTTTCCTTTAACACAATTCGTCCCAGCAGTGACCGCAACAGGCCGTCCAGTGCTGTTGCAAGAAAAGGCAGCATCGGCTTCTCTGTCTGAAACTCAGCCAAAAATGGCTCCAATTCTTCTGATACTGGCAGCATAAAGGCCAGCTTTACTGGCAGCATCTCGTCTTTCACAGCCATCTCGACATGAGCATAGCTGCCACACGTTGGAGGTTTCTTTTCTTTCTTCATGTGCTCAACATATTTGACCACATTTGGGAGGACTTGCAGTGCCCTAGCAAGAGCCTTGCCATTTTCCAGCCAGCGCACTGAGTAAAACTTTAGCGGAAACAGTGTGCTCCCTGTGAAATTGACATAGTTGGCTCGGCGTGCAGGGACGTTCTTGAATAAATTGTATATGCTTCTAAGAAACACTACTGTGTTCCACTTTGTGACATCGTGGCCTGTTTTAAATGCACCACTCACAACGTGCAGTCCGCAGCTTCCAATGTCCACAATATTCTGATTTCCATCAGACGCAGAAAACTCTTCCTTCAATGACTTCAACAACTTCAAATTGACGTTTGGACCATCCATCGAAAGTTGACGTATTTTTGCCGGCTCAATGTTCTCGGTGGCCGCGAGTGTGTCCTAAAAAACAGGACGTCAAGTAGCGGGTTTTGACAACATCGTCAGCTGGGTCCCAAAACCTGATCAAAACGTCCATTTGCTCTTTCTGAGCAATTTTGTTCAGGGACTCGTCAAAAGCCACGACCACATGCGGGACACCATGCAGCTTTGACAGCAGCCTGTTTCGGAAGTACGGGGCTATACCGTAACAAATTGTATAGCCAATTGTTTCCTTACCAAGTTGCATCTTCTTCGCGACGTCGCACGTGGGGAACATGATGGGAAAAAGCGCCGCCGACGCTGCTGCTGAACGAAACGATCCATGGGTCGCTATAGTGTTCAGACACCAAACAACTTCTGCTTTCGTGACACATTTCTTGACTAGAAACCCATTTAAGGATGCCTTCCCTTCAGGCGCGACGGCCACTGGTTTAGCAGGCATGCTTTGAGCACTCTTGCTTGGCACAGCCGATACACAATCACTCGTAGCAGTCACGGAACACGGCAAGTTGGGAACACGGCACATTCCCCGACTTTTCCCTGATTTTTCCAGACGTGTTCAAATTCCCTGACTTTTCCAGGTTTTCCAGGTTTTCCAGGTTGGTAGACACCCTGACCTTAACTCTTTCCCTACCGTGCCCATAAGATCATGGAGGAAAAGAACTATAGTTTTCTTTATGTCGTTTGTTTTTTTCCGATGTGGCTTTGATTTTTGAATGCGCTCTGAAGTTGTGCGAATGTCTAAGTGGAAAGCGAAAAAGGTCGCTGCCAGATACGGCACGTACATGTGCTTCGAAAGATGACATATATCGGCATTCCAGTGCATTTGTGGCTGATTTTATCGATTTAACAAGCAGCAGCGAGTGTGAGAATGCTGCTTTTTAGTCAAGACTTTGGCTCTGAGAACAATGACGATGCAAACCAGCCTGAAACATCGATCAGCTTCTCTTTCTGCTACGGACCATCTCAGCTTGCGTTTTAGCACCAGCCTGCCAGGATGGAAACTTATAAAAACTGTAAGAAATGCAAGTGCGACTAGAAAACCAAGCAGGAAACAAGAATTTACTACAAGACATGCAACGTTACGCTATGCTTTACATCAAGAAACTGCTTTGCCACATGACATGCTCAAATGTACTGCTTACAGTAAGATTTTCATTGGGGAAGTCCTGTTCGATGAAAAAGTTTGAATTTTTCAGTGATGGCAGCAAAGTTTGTATGTCTCATATTTTCTGTTATATGGTTTTCTTAGTACAGTAAAAGCTCGTTATTTTGACCTCCTGTTAATTAGGAAATTCGGATAATTCAGACGTGTCCTCTGGTCCCGGCAAGCATATGCATAGTTTAATGGCATCAAACTCTCACTGATTCGGTCATATTTGGCCACAATCCAGTTAATTCCTAGAACCATCAAAGCACGAAGCGTTGCAAACGAGCGACGCAAAGGCGAGGAAATGGCATTTGCGAGCAGCCAAAATGGCCGCGGGCCTTCAGAAAGGCTTTGTCGCCACCTACAATCTTACCACAATCGTGTTGTTGGCGACAAAGGCTTTAGCAACTGCGGCAAACTCCTTTCGTTTTCGATATTACTCAGCGCTTGCAAGCTGCGTGGGCACTATCTATGACCGCATCAATAGCGACTAGGATCAAAGCTGCGACAAGCAGTACATTCATTTTTGCCATGTCCCTTCAGCTGCATAGTCACCACCCATAGCTGTGCATTAGCGAGCCAGGTTCATTCAGCAGCATACGCAGTGCTCAACAACTTCTTTTAGACTGTGTGTGTAGGCCGCGCGCGTGCCTTCAGAGCTGCGTGGACACTAACGGTTTCATCCACAGCAGATGCGGCACTGAGTTGCTTCGTTTTGACTTCGGGCAATGCGCGCACAACGTCATAAAACTCAAACATGTTGCAAACTGTTGAAGATGAAGAGCTTCAGCCGCAGCCCGCATGCTGGCATAAAAACTCGCTTGCTACATTTTTAGGGACGAACGATCAGTTGCCGGCCATTTTTGCCAGAGAAAGAATTATCATCACGTGCGCGTAGTGGTGTTGGTGGTGGCAGTACATAATAAGGGATGGGTCCAGAGCCCATTCCAGCTTAATACACCGGGGTCTTGAGCCACGGTCCCATTGTAAACAAAGTCACGAATGACAGAAATTGCAACTTTTACACTGCTCTTATGCAAAGTAAGTACTGGATTTACATATACATTGAGAAAATGAAAATGCATTGATGCAACAGACACTTGCTTATTGTTTTCCTGATACTTTCACTAATACAGTATTTGGCTAATTTGGTCATCTTTTCTGGTCCCAAGAAATCCAAATTAACGTGCTTTTGCTGTAGATAGAAGCATCTCTTTACAAGCTCTGTTGAATTTTGTCCCGCATTCTTGAATCTGGCAATTTATGTCGCTTGCATAACACACATCTCGTTAATGAAACTTGTAAGTGTGAAAATTTTATTCATTCTGGTTTTTGTTTATGTAACACATAAAAAATTAGGTGCAGTAGTTCCTTCAGCAAAAAAAAATCTAGTGTAGTAACCTACAAAAAATACGTATTTTTCCCACAGTAGAGAAAGAGTTAAAAAGCATGCATTGGACCTTTTTTAGATCTTGATCTAAGCAGATCGAGTAAGGCCTGCAAACAAATAGCGTAGATCTAAACCTGCATTCGTTTATCTACCCACTTATAATTTTGCTGCTGATGTATTTTTTTCAAGATGGAATTAGGAGATTCATGGCCGTGGCCATACCATGAGGAAAACTGATACACAGAGTGTTAATGCGGGCTTGTTGGTACATACTGAAGTACGGGTAAACAGCGCTACAACGGGACAAAGAAAGAAGGGACAGGAACAAGCGCTGACTGACAACAACGAGTTTTTATTTTGCCGCAGTACATATTCCGAGTATATATTCCGCTGCGGCGAAATAAAAACTCGTTGTCAGTCTGCGCTTGGTCCTGTCCCTTCTTTCTTTGTCCCGTTGTAGCGCTGTTTACCCGTACTTCAAATTTGGAAAGTTCGTGTCTGCATTACTTTAACCCTTTGAGGGTCGAATTTTTTCGCGAAATCCAGTCCAAAAATATGTAATTTTTTTATTGCTGAAATAAATTCTTCAGACGATTCTATTTAAGAAAGAAATTGTCTAAAATTTTTTTTCGTGACCGTAAAGTGACAAAAAAATCAGTTTTGTTGCTACATACATATGGTTTATTCGTAGTAAAATCAAGCAGAATCCTAAAAAAAAAGCTTCACAGTTTTTTATGAATAAAAATTATGCATTGTATTAAACATAGCTCACAAACATACAAAAATAAGCGCACCAGAGTACGTTTCCGGTTAAAAACGCTCGTGCTCTAACACTAAAAACTTTTCAGCGTGTGATAGTCTTTGAAGCATGGCTCCCCACGCACGCGTTTCAGATGTCGCTCCTTGATCGTCATCGGAGTCTGAACTCGTCAAAAAATCCTCGTCTGACGAACTGAAATCCAATGAATCAGATTCTGATCGGCAATTGGGGAATAGTCCGCATCGGAAGAATCGCTGCTCGACTCACCGGCAGCAGCGCAACCGACGCGCGCTTTCATAGCGTGAGCGAACTGCGTTAGTGAGCGCACGGAAGAAAACTCTATGGTTCTGCGCCCGTCCGGAAAGGAAAACGAGTGAAAAAGCTACAGTAATACTTCGTCTTATCGCCAACAAGACGTAGTTAGTTTTTCCGAGAACCCAAAACAGGAAACGCAATCACGGCGGCGGCGTTTGCGTAATTTAGCGCCGCGCGGAAACAGATGTAATCGCGCGCCGGGGTGCAATAAATGAGAGAGTAACAAGCGGTCACCCTTTGAGAGATTAGAAACCAAACAGCCATCAGCTTTGCGGGCGCAAGAAGCGAAAACCACCCGAAGGACGAAACCGAAACGAGCCGGACCGCGCGCGCGCGTTCTGATGCGAGACTACGAGCCGCCGCGCCTCTTTGGAAAGAAAACAAAAAAGACGGGGAGACATTGGCGCATTAAAAAAGTTACACGTATTCCCGAAGCGTGGCAGCACATTCCAAGCAAGAGAATTGGGAGAAGGCGCGCGTTTGAAACCAAACCGCGCCGCGGGCGCTCTCGGTTGCGCAAGCGATAGCCGGCGCGCGGCGCGCCATTTTGCGAAGCATAAAAAAAGCAACAACGGAGAGACATCGGCGCATGAAAAAAATTCCACGTATTCCCAAAGCGTGGCAGCACATGCCAAGCAAGAGAAATCATCGAAAAAGGCGCGCACTTTAAACCAGCTGCACCGCGAACGCGCTCGGATGGGCAAGCGATAGGCGGCGCGCCGTTTTGGGAAGCGAAAAAAAAAATACAACGGAGAGACATCGGCGCATGAAAAAAATTCCACATATTCCCGAAGTGTTGAAGCACAGGCCAAACAAGACAAATGATCGAAAAAGGCGCGCGTTTTAAAAATAAACGCTATGCCGTACATGTACGACGAAAACCCTTTGGTACCAGGAAGCTTCTGCCGTACATGTACGGCGAAAACCCTGAAGGGGTTAAGATGCTCCTATATATATGCATGCCATGGTAGGGCATTCCCAAAGGGACTGACCTTGGTGGTGAGTGTCTTGACAGGCTTGAGGTTGAAGTTGTAGTCGAGGTGAAGATAGTTGAGGTTCTTACGGTGGATCAGCAGATTGAGCATGTTGTAGCCCTGGCGACACACCTGCAGCCCAGCTTCCACCCAATCAATTGTCGTTGTCTGGAAGAACTTGGTCGATTTGAACGACCTGAAGAGGTACCGCTTCTTCTGTGGCTTGGGGGGCCGGTGCTTGAGTGCATTGAGCACAAAGTACTTGAGCAGCTTCTGGTATGAGACCCTGACCTTCACAGGCATGCCTGGGGGACAGTGCTCACGGTACCTGTCACAGAGCATGCCACCTTCACTTTAATATTACAATGTGATGGCCACACTTGTACCCTACACCTCACTTTTATTGAAAATACACTTGCACCCACAGTCACGACAGCGCATATTAAGATGACATTACTGACATTACTGACATTGTAGTGGTGTTCACTTGGTTTATTCATGAGTAACCCAGCAAGATAAATTCTTTTAAAAAAACATATACAACTGTTAAAAAATTATGCGTTCAAATAAATGTCTGTGTAGTTCACAGGCATACAAAAATAAGTGCACAAAGTGGCGTTAACACTTTCGTGACCGCGGAAAAATCGGTTGTTTTTGGCTAGTCCAGGAAATATTTTTTTCCTGCCACAAAATATACTTGATGCTAAAGTGTAGGGTATCAAACGATAGAAGAAGAATTGGTCTTTCCAACAGTATTAATTTCAAACAACGAATTTATTTCGAATATATTAAAAAAATTATCAAACAAAGAAAAATGCATCAAAAAGAAAGAAAAATTCAAAAAAACTTCAATACTACTCTGCAAAGGTTCAACATTCAAAAAAATCGAAATATACGTTTTGAACGCAAAGCCCTCGTAGAATAATAGTGGATATATAAGCTCTGTAAGTACAAAGATTATTTACATAAATACAAGAATATAGGCACTAGTGCCTATCATGCCACCGTGCGATGCAGGTTCTCGACGCGGTGAAACAAAGGCTGGCTGCGCATGTTTCAGGAAAAATTTTTTTTCTGTTCAACTTTCCTAGCATAGTTTGCAGTTCTGGAATTTTTCAATTTTCCTGTGTATTTGTTGAAATGAACAAGGTAGCCTGTTCCAAATCTGCAAAAATCCATAACTGTACCCTCATTTGACCTCTTCCTCGCTCATATACTGCCGAATACCATACCGACCTTCACATTTCGCCATTTTCTCATCCACTGAAAGGTTCCGACGGGGTTAAAAGATAGCGTAGAAAAATCGTTCATGTGTTGCAATAGAGAAGACACGTGGTGAAGATTTTCGTGGGATGCGACGGTCGTCTTCTTTAGATCAGAGATACTCAAGAAGCCTTGAACCTTTTCCGTGGCATCACTGACAGTGGACGAAGGCCTCCAAATATGTGTCGTCGACACCAACACCAATGCAAGCGCGGCACTTGAACGATTACCATGTACACATGGAGTGAGACGAACTTGCTCATCTTCTCTTCAGTAACCTCCCTCCATGGATCCGTCCCTCTCACTGTATGTTGGCTTTTCGAAAGTATGTATCCACGCATACTTATCTGTGTGGTTGCATATCTCTCTGACGACTTCTGCGGTAAAAAACAACGCGAAGATGCTGCCACGCAGCACACTGGAGCGTTGGATCAAAGTCTGCTCCGCGCCGTCTTCGCAAAGAAAATTGCGCTCTTTCTGCAGCCGGTGCCAAATGCTCCCGCCCGAATGAAGTTAACACCTTGCAGATAACAGCTGTTATTTTAAGAACGCACCGGATACGTTTACATCGACGCGCGGCAGCGATAAAACGACCCGAGGAGAAGACGAAACTTACTGGCGGATAGCTGCTGATGTACCGGGGAGGTTTGACGCACTTTCGCCATCCGTACTGAAGCCTGGCGAATCGAAGTCGTCTTCCGTGTCCGTGGTGCTACCACCATCCAGAGATTCCCGCTCATATTAATCGGAATCCGTCGAAATTCGCCGTTTCTGTGGAGCACCCGCGAGCGGCGTCGACGCGAAGTCTGAAACAACGAGCCCTCACCTACCCAACTGCGAACGAGCTTTAAAAATCTCCCCGCGGTGGAAAAAAACTCGCAAACAAAACTGATAAAAAACATGTTATTTTATGCCTTGTATTGCGTTAGCTGTCCAGAACCGCTCAGAGAGTGCCAAAACTTGATCTTGAAATCATCGATAACATACTATCGATGGGAATAGGTGCGGTCATGAAAGTGTTAAGTGGAAACATGGGGGGAGAAAAGCCACTTTTCATCCAGTCAGCATCGTCTCGCCACGCACACTTTTAAGATGTTGCTTACTCATCGTCTCAATTCATAAGTAACTCCTCGTATGACGGGCTGACGTTTACTGATTCGGATTATGATTCGGCTATGCGACAATTCGGAAGAATCGTCACTACTCACTTGAGGCGGAGAAGCCGGCGCGCACTTCCATAGCGAAAGCAAACTGCACGGTTGAGCGCACAGAAGAAAACTGTGTAGTTGTGAGCACGTCCAGAAAGCAAAAACAAGTCCAAAACCTATAATAATCCTTCGTCTTATCGCCAACGAGATAGAAGCGCTTTTTGTGAATCCACGAAACAGGAAACGCAACCACAGCGGCATCGTTTGTGTCAGTCAGCGCCTGCATGGAAACAGGCATAATCACGTACCGGGGAGCAATAAATGACAGACTAACAGATCGGTCGCCTTTGAAAGATTCTAAACCGGAAAGCCATCAGTTTTGTGGGTGCAACAAGTGGGAACCGGAGAAAGAATGAAACTGAAAACTAGCTGGCGCACCGCTGTAGTAAAGCAAAAAAAAAAACGGACAGACATCGGCACAAGGAAAACATTCCACGTATTCCCGCAGTTGAATATACAAACAGCACAACGGACAAGGACAGAGGAAGGTAACAACACACAGCGCTGGCTTTCAACAATGATTTAATAGCGCAGCGGAGTACATATATAGCGAAAAAATAGGCATGCGTAGAAGGGTGCCGTTAACAGTCACTGCAATACAATGCCAGCAGAACTCTTGTCACTTATTGACTGAGCTGGAAACCAGTACACATTTTAGAAATGATCGAGATACGCAATCTCTTTTTGCAATAGCGCAACTGATGGGGAACTTACACATGTACCTTCAAACTTACTTATGCAATAGGCCTCAATTATCTCGCGCGTGGCCTGCGAGCGGTGCTTGCATATTACCTTGCAACGCTCAAAGAGGGGCATGCAGCTGCAGTCGCGGCAGTGAATTCCGAGGTGTCCTTGAACTGCATTGTGCACATTATTATGCTCTCTTAAACGGTCGTTCAAGCACCTTCCGGCTTGCCCTATGCATTTTATACTGCAGGAAAGCGGAAGATACACGACACCAGTAGCACAAGGAACAAAGCGCGTTCTGTGTTTCCCAGAGCATCTTACTCTATTTGCAGCTGGTTGATTCACCAACTTACAAAGCTTAGATAGCTTTTCCGGGGCGGAAAAGACAACAGTGATGCCAGCACGTTTCCCAATTTTTTTCAGCCTATGGGAAACGTGCAGATAAGGGACTGCAACACAGTTCTTAGGAACTGACGCACTTTGAGGCTGAGATTGCCCTCCTTGATATTTGAATTGCTTCAAAAGCTTTTCCGCAACAACAGAAATAAGGGCAATCGGGTAACCAGCGCTTAAAAGGCGCTCGACCTGTGCTTTGAAACTGCGTTGCATCGAGTGCGGGCATGACCTCCTAAGAGCGTTAACGAGGCAAACGCTAATGATACCACCTTTCACCAGTTTTGAATGAGCCGAGTGGAAGGGTAAAAGGGGTTTTCCACTTCTCGGTGTGGACAGCCAGCACAAATTATCACTCCGAAAACAGAGCGTTAGGTCTAAGAACCTAATCGAATTACCAGAAGGTAACTTATGTGCAAGTTCCAGTGGAAGCATGTGATCCTTAAACAAACCTAGAAGTCTAGGGACAACAACTTCAAAATCGGCATCCGAACAATCAACGAATACTATGAAATCGTCGACAAACCTACAGACCTTCACAACAAGAGACAAGTCAAGATCTTTTTGAATGTGGCGGTCCTTATGCGAGAGAAAGATGTCACTCAAGAGGTTTAAGGGGGGAAGGGGTTTTTTTATATCTTATGAACTCCTTTACCAAATTTAATGAAATTGCACAGTCTTGTTCAGTTCTTTTGCCAATTCCAAATGTGCAATTAGTTTTTAAGTATGTCAATTAGTTCTGCTGTTAATTGATAATTAATTAGTATTGCTTCCGGGAGCACTGGATCAAAAACTACTTGTCAAAATCTTCCTTTAGGCACATGCCTGGATACTAGGAAACGTAAGCTTCACAGGGGTAGGAATACTTTTTTTGATATGACAACTATTAGCAACTTTACAGCTCATCAAAGCTTTCTGTTCAAAATGTTGCAAATTATTTGTTTAATAAATGGACAATAAAAAAAAACTGACACTGAAATGCAGAAATCTGATCCTACCCCTGTGGAAACCATTCATGTGGCTCTGCACTGCAACAAGAATGACAATCCTAGGCCCTCTGGTTACCGAGAAATCGCTCCCAGACTGTTGCAAAGCGTCAAAAATTCAGGATTAGAGAAAATGCCAAAAAACAAACAAGACTCATATTTATTTAGATGTAACAAAAAATAGTGTCACGTTCACCTAGCTAAGTGATCAATAGCCACCAGGGATGTAGTCTGTCTGTCGGCAGCTATCAGAGCGGCGCTTTTTGAACGTCCGTTGCGGATTTTCTGCAGATGCCCGCTTGCGCGCTGATGCTGCTGCACGCCGGTCATCTTTCTCGGCCATTCTCTGGCTGTTTAGTAGCCCCGAACTCAAATGAAGCTCCTGTAGTATGGCAGATGAAGTTCTCGCATTTCCTGAATTAAATTTCATCACTGTCTCAGCCACAGCAGCTTCGACAGCGAAAAGAGAGACATGCTGTTCCTTTGGAGCTAATACCCAAATCATAGAATGCAAGCATTCATTATTGTTTTGGGTCATGCTGCGCTGGCACCTTTTGAGCAGTTTTTCTTCCGAGAGGCGCTCGTACATTGGTCGAAGGGCTTCACAAACATGTGAAGGCAAATTATAACGATGGTTCGGAATGGGCTCGTTTTTTTGCTTGAGCAGCATTTTGGCGGCACCAAGAGTCGGGACCTGACGGGCACAGACTGTGGTCGAAACCCTGTCATTCGACGTGATGTGCCGGTATGTTGCCATCACGGCCTTCTGCATGTCCTAGACATCCCCGCTGTTCAACTTCAATGCCCATCCATAATATGCACTGAGCTTTGTTATCAAGTCTCCCGTCAATTTCCCTTTTCCACCAAGAGCTTCTGAAGCAGAGCCCTTGTGTCTTGCAACAAGTGTACGCAGAGCCGTCCACATCCTTTTTTGCACATGGTTTTTGCACATGGTTTGAGAGCAAGGAATGCTCGAATACCACCATCCGAGCGGATTGTGGTGTACCTCAGTTTGTGCAGCTGAAGTGACCTCTGAAAAAGTATCAGCGTTGCTTCAACTTCCATCTATCCAGCTTTTTTGTCTGTATCTTTCTGGCAAGCATGGTTTGCCTTCCAGTTTTCATATTCTGGGTCGCCAGGCTTCGGGCCACGCGTACAACTTGCACAAAAGTTGCTCAACACAGCATAGTCGAGCACACGTCCAGAAAAATGTTCGATAACGGTGCCAACTCCAATGTGGGAGGAATGGCCGCGCGTCATCTACGAGCCATCGTAGGATACCGCTATGTTGCCAGAATTAGCAAGATTCAGGTCACTGTATAATGACTTCACTGATACCACGCACTTGCCCATCAGCTTTTGGGCAGCTGTCGAGGCTGCCGGCACCAGCTTCCGCTTCAGATAGCTCTGCCCCATTTTGGAATGAAGGCCGCGGTGCAATACATTCATTGCAGCGAAAATATTGTTCGTCATTTGCCGATTCCCAGTGCTGACCATTGCACGAGCGGCGAGAAGGTTCACAACGAAGGGAGTCACAGTCTTGCCATTTTTCACGCGCGGAGAGCTCCACTCGGAAAAATCATCGCTGCAATTCTCACAAATGCCGAGAAGCTTGACGGCAAGGCTGTATTCTTGCTCCCCTGTGTCAAAAGTCATGGAGCCGCCACACAGAGTGCACTTTATGCGCGAGAGAAGAGTGCTTAGCGTTTCTCCACTGACAATAAAAAAGCGTGACTTTATCTCCGCCAGCCCGTCCGCACCGTCGTCGACGCTCGCAGACATGTCCAATTTCCTCTTCGTTGCCGATGTTCGTGCAAGTTGTTGGAGTTTCTTCCCCGCTTGTTTCTTCTGTTCGAGCAATTCCGCTGGTGGAACCATCCTTGTGTCGTGCCGAACGGTGCTCCGCTGATCACAATCAGCAGGCGACGTCGTTAGGCCTAGCTCGCTCTCGCGAGGCCCACTGCCGTCCACCTCGAAGCCGTCACGGCCTTCGCTTGAGGCTGTCGGCAAGTGGTCGTCGCTTGGTTCTTCACCAGGATCAGGGCACTTTTCGAAGTTGTAACGCGCTCGCTTTCTTTCCTTGCCAAACTTATAACGCATGGCGAACTTTCGATAATCAGACATAGCTGCACGCAAGCGTTTTCGTGCACCTGCGTGGGCGCTGCATACTTCCGTTGCCCCAAGGAACAGTGGCGGCGCAGTGAAGCGGACTTACGGGCCCGCGCCCAAGCACGCCGCGAACGCTCAACATAAATTTTTGTTTCTCGCCAAAAACAAAAAAACACTCCGATGAAACTTTCACAAATCAATCTCCTTTGTTTACTCTTCCCAACGAGGCCAAGTGTGCATTTTTACTGGACTGCATCACCACTCTACATGTGCCTGAACGTGGAGCATTTCACACATTTTTCAATGTTTGTGCCCCTTCCACTTCGAAATTACTTGGTCAACGACTTCAATACATTTTTGACACCTTTACTGCCAACTATCCAGCCATGTGATATAGTCCTATTTCGTCTGTAATATTCGTAGAATTTTTAAAAAATAATCAAAATGGGCGCAGAATTGCAGCATTGCTTCAGCACAAAGCACATCGTGAGACAAAGTAGTGGTCGTCAATGGGTGATAATAAGATAGTGCCATTCCTTTTCAAGTAAACAGCAGATATTTGAAGCGTTCCGTAAAGTACCGTATTTTTTAGAATATTTTTTCGCAACCTATGTTTCACCCACTACGGCAAAATTCAAATCACTGTAACAGACAAGAAAAATTTTTTTTCCGAAAAATACTTTCCGAGGGCAAATAGTGCACTGATATGAACGTCCACAATTTTTTACAATACAATTGCAGAGGGTCGAGCGCAATGTCTGGGACGTTTGGCGTGGAATGACCCTATATCGAACAACTAAAAATCCCCTTGAAAAACCTATGTAAAAGTATAGGGCACGTGTGCACTTATATCAAACACTCGTACGCCGACGCATTCGATATATCGAACGCTGTGCCGCGCCGGAGCAGTGATAATGACCGCAATTCGGTCGCGTTCCAAGAAAGTTACGGACCCTATTCATGCGCGCGCGTCGAAAATGTGACCGCGTCCACGCACTCAAGCATGCAATCCCCAAAAGCATAGCCTTTGAGATCCATTTTCGTCGGCACCCCATGCAGCGGTGGCTATTTCAGATCTCGAAGGCTATGCCTTTGCAAACTGTACACCCCTGGCGTTTTTTTTTTTTTTTTTTCGTCCTTTTTTTTACCAATGTTGCGGCTGCCTGGCGCGAAAGCCCAAGTGCCATTGCCATCGCCGAGAGCATGTTTCGACAGCATGTGCCGCAGGTTGCTTTGTTGGTTGTGTGTAGCGTGCTGCGATAGTGTTCTCTCGCCGCTCCCACTTCCGACTTGTGCTTGCTTGCGCGCGACCAAGGTGTGCGCGGTATCTGTCGACCCTGGTCGCCATGGACGCGAAGAAGCGGAAGAACTTGGATTTGGCGACCAAAACCGACATCATTCGGGGCGTGGAGGCTGGAGAAAAAAAGTCGTCGGTCGCAGAAGCATTCGGCATTCCTCGGAGCACGCTGAGCACGATTCTGCAGAACAAAGCCGATGTAAAGGCGAAGGCTGTCCAGTCGTGCCGTTCTCAGGCTTGTCGTGTGCGTGTTCCTGCGTACGACAATGTTGAGAAAGCGCTGTGTGCCAGGTTTTTGGAGACTCGGGCGAAAAACATTCCTACTGACGGCCCGATGCTGATCGAAAAAGCAAAGTGGTTTGCTGCGGCCTTGGGGGTTGACGGCTTCACTGGTGGCACCGGCTGGCAGCAGCGCTTCAAGACTCGCTACGGCATCGTTGGAAAGACCCTGTCCGGTGAAAGCGGCGCGACAAACAGCCAGGACACTGAGAAGTGGCTCTCCGAAGAGTGGCCGAACATTCACGACAACTTTGCGCCGTCGGATATTTACAACGCCGACGAAACGGCGCTGTTCTGGCAGATATTGCCGAACAAGACGTTGGACTTGAAAGGGACCTCGTGTCATGGGGGAAAGATGAGCAAAGTGCACGTCTCGATTTTGCTCGCGGCGAACATGGATGGCTCCTGCAAGCTGCGGCCGTTCGTTATCGGCAAGAGCAAGTCGCCGCACTGCTTCAAGAACGCGAAGAGCCTCCCAGTCCGATACGCATTCAACAAGAAAGCGTGGATGATGCGGGACCTTTTTTCTGAATGGATTCACGCATGGGATGCCGAATTGGAGAAGTCAGATCGAAACATTTGTCTCCTGGTCGACAATTGTTCTGCGCACCACGTCGTCAGCCAGTTGAAAAGGATAACTGTCAAGTTTTTGCCGCCCAACACCACGGCAAGGTTGCAGCCTCTCGACCAAGGCATCATCAAAGCAGTCAAGGTCGGATACAGGCAACGTCTGGTGCAACGGCTCCTGATAAACCTTCGGTTGGGGGTCGAACCGAGAATCGACCTCCTTGGAGCGATCCAGATGATGACTGGGGCATGGAATGATGTGAAAAAAAACCACAGTCGTAAACTGCTTTCGTAAAGCTGGCTTTCCAGCGTCACCTGACGACTTCGAAAACGACATCACTGCAGACAACGACATGGGGTGCCTCGAGAATGACTTTCGCCAGCTCTCGGCGTTTCCGGGTGCCATCGCCGATAGAGCTACTGCAAGCGATTTCGTCAGCGCTGATGACGACGTGCAAGCAGTTTCGGACCTGACCGATGCTGAAATCGTGGCCGACGTCACTGGTGCCGATGAGGCGGACCTGAGCAGCGATGATGATGCTGACGATGCCTCGAAGAAACCCCGCACCGCTGCAGAACTTGCGTCGGCATTCAGCCTCATTCGCTGCTGTTGTGGTGCAATGGAAGGCGCAGGACTTGGCTATCTGGAGGGCCTCAGCAATATTGAGGATGGCCTCATGAAATTCATGGCTGACAAAAAGAAGCAATCCAAGGTCACGGACTTTTTTCATGCCAAATAAGGTGCGGCTGTTTTCGTGTATTTTTTTGATATTCTGCGCAAGTCGGCAAGCTCCTGTTTGGCACAGACTCTGGAAACCGCTCCGAGACTCGCCACGTTACAAGGTAACACTTAAATGGACATATCTTATACAGTAGACTCCTGTTAAACGAAAGCTGAAGGGACCAGGAAAATATGTTTCATTTAACAGGAGTTTCATTTACTGAGAGATGAAAAGGGGTGCAGAATTCAAGCACAAAACCAATCATGTTAGAGGCAGTTGCTCCATTTAAGCAGCAATTTCATTTAAGAGATTTTCGTTTATTGAGAGTCTACTGTATTTCGAATTATCGATATATCGAACTATTTCGCGATCCCCTTCGAGTTCGATATATCCAGGATCGACTGTATTGGCCTCGAGGCCCACCACTGGAAACGCCGGCGCCACCGTCGGCGTGACGTGCTTGGCAGGATCACGTGGTCTCAGCAGCCGCGTCGGCTGCTTGTGGAGCGCTGCCGCGTGCTTTGAAAATGAGCTTCAAGTACCACATGCGCTGCAGTCTGTTCAAATACGGAAGTTTTCTCGCATTTTCTGCTCAATTGAAACCATTTTAATAGAGTGGCTGCCTCCGAAGGTGACGAACATGGGGCTCTACCGCTCGGTGCTGCAGTGCCGGGCTTACACAACGGAGCCCAGTGTCAGCCTGCACCGGCAACCGCGGGACAAGAAACTGCGTGAAGCATGAGTTGTAAAGCTAAGAACCAGCAAGTAGCCATCAGCTACGAGTCTTGTGTGCAACAAGCACTACCGCGACAAAAACTTTCGTTACTGCATCGGGAATGCGATGTTCGGTGAGTAGCAGACAGCGCGCACTGAGACGATGGCTCACGCGCGCTTCACGCCGGCAAATGATGCTTATCTGCCACAGGATAGAAAAGGCGCTACCTTTTACCACGTGCGATACCATCTCAGAACCCTCCCGTGCGACCTCTTGATCATCGGCCCCGTGCTCAGCGTCCACAAAATCGGCTGCAGATGCGCCAGTCATTGTTTAGATACGTTGAATTAAAAAACCCACAGGGTCCCTTAAGCATTTGCCAAATATGACTGGAAGGCGAAAGCCATCTTCTTCTTCTTGTCAGTCGTATTGATTCTCCCGCGCCCCCCTCCAAAAGCGTTCTGCACCTGACGCGGTCTTGCACGGCCTCCGTGACCGCGATCACGGAGGCAATGCAAAGCGACCATGACGTTGAATACGCCATCATGTGAAGTCACGTTATGTGATGTCATAATGACGCTACATATTTTGGCGATCTGTGATGTCATGGTGACTTCATATTATGACGCCATCACCGATCACGGAGGCAATGCAAAGGGACCATGTCGTGTGAATACGTCGTCATGTGACATCACGTTATGTCACGTCATGGTGATGTCATAATGAAGTTACAAATTTAGGAGGTCTGTGACGTCATGATGATGTCATATGTTGACCTCATCACGTGACGATTATCTTTTGCGTCACTCGTCTTGACGCCGCGACGGTCAATCTTCCCGTTTAAGCTAAGCTTCATAAGCCACGCGACGTTTGCTGGTGGACGTACATAGCGAGAGAGTCATATGCTGCAGCTGTGTGCTGCATTTATGTTGGCAATAACTTTTCTTCAGTCAAGCTTGCGTTCCCCTGACACAAACACTATGTCCCAAATTTATTCACTCTCAAACTGACGTTGGGCCTCTCCAACCCTACGTATTTTCTTGGAGCCTCATTTATTTACGTGGGAAAGATGCCACCCTGTTGGCATTAAACACGACACTGCTGCCAAAATTGCTGGGGTACTCATCAAATATTTACTATCTTGTTTTGCTGCTGCTGGATGCTGCAATAACTTCTATTTTATTCACCGCTATTTCAAATTCATGTGGGTCCTAGTTCACAGGACCCACATGAATTCATGTGGGTCCTAGTTGCAGAACAAGTCCGACGAGCGTTACTGTATTTTCTTTCTTTTCCTTGACGTTGCATGCTACTACCATGCTCAGTCTCGTAGACTACTTCTCCTTCCACCAGCAATCTCGAAGTGGTGAAGCTTTGCTCTATGAATTTGTTGATGACAGAGAGCGGCAAGTTCACTGGATTGCAAATGATGATATATGTTGTTTAATGGCGCAAGGGCCATTGATGGCCAAAGAGCGCCAGGAAACGGTGTCGGATGGGAACAATGATGATGTTTAGTGGCTGTATAAGGGCCTAAGATTCTGCGCACTAAAGGTGCGTAAAACATATATGTAATAAAATCATGAGAGTGGAGTGAAACGTGCATGGTGAGGATGAGTTTTAGGTGATCATGACGCTAAAATATAGAGGTTGTACTAGCACGGATGCCTCGTCAGCGCCCTTAGTCCTAAGGGCCTGGAGGCAGGTGCTCTTTTTGATGTAGCATCCGCAGCAGCAGCCTCCTCTAGGAGGCCGTGCTACGGATCACCTGCGTAGATGACATGAAAAGTACGTATGTCCTTTAAAAACGCATTCAATGTATCATATTTAAAAAGAGGTTCTCTACCTATGAACATCGCTGGATGAAGGGGTATGTGTTGTGTTAACGCCAGTGGAAAGTGTTTTTTTCTGTAAGCCTCTAGCTCAGAGCATTCAAGGAGTATGTGATGTACGGTAAGTGGATGGCCACATCTGTCACAGCTGGGTGGGTCACCACCGGACAAAAGGTGTGTGTGTGTGCTGTGTGTGTGTCCTATTCTAAGCCGACAGAGAGTGACCTCTGTACGGCGTGTTTTTGATGTAGGTGGCCAGTTACCGAGGCGTGGTTTGATCAGGTGTAACTTGTTGTGCGTTTGTAGGTCCCATAACTTTTGCCAGTAAGCCCTGAGCTTTTTCCGTATGTTTGGTTTTAGGTCCATCACGGGGACAGCAACTGAAGAGATTGCAGCGCTTACGTTGGTTGACGTGGCCAGCTGGTCAGCCAACACATTTCCTGCGATGTCGCGGTGCCCTGGCACCCAGCACACGACGATATGTTGCTTGGACGCGTACGCCGCGCAGAGTATTGAGTAGAGGGACATAATTACCGGATTTCTATGTTTTTCAGATTTTTCAGCGCCATCACGACACTCAAGGAGTCAGTGTATATAACTACCCTCGGTGTATTCAATTCTTTAATGTGTTTAACGGCTACGAATAACGCGTAAGCCTCGGCTGTGAAAATGCTTGTGCTAGTGGGTAAAACGCCGGCATCCGAGAAAGATGGTCCAACCGCTGCATATGACACGCCAGCATGGGACTTAGATGCATCAGTATAATATTCTGGGCAGTCATATTTATGTTGCAGCTCTAGGAAATACATCCAAATGTGTATAAGGGGCGCGTGCTTTGTGACAGCTACGAAGGATGTGTCGCAGTCTATAAGCTGCCACTGCCATGGCGGGAGCTGCATAGTGGGGCGAATAGGGTGGTATTCAAGCAGTGGGACATTTGTTTCTTCAGCTAGCTCTCTAACGCGCAGTGGGAAAGGGCGTGCTATTGTGGGCCTATTGCGAAAGAGTTGAGAGCTGGACAGGTCCTTGATAGTGGAATATGCAGGGTGCTGACTGTTCGCATTCACTTTAAGAAAATATATGAAAGAAGAATACGTTCTCTGCAGGTGGAGTGACCACTCGTCTGATTCCACATAAAGGCTTTCAATAGGGCTTGTTCTAAAGGCACCTGTGGAGAGGCGGATACCTAGATGGTGAACTGGGTCCAGCATTTTTAGAGCGCTTGGCTTGGCAGAGTGATAGACTATCGCCCCATAGTCAAGGCGTGAGCGTACAAGGCTTTTATACAGATTCATGAGGCACTTTCTGTCGCTGCCCCACGCTGTGCGTGACAGCACCTTTAGGATATTCATTGTTTTCATGCATTTATTCTTAAGGTGTTTTATGTGCGGTACAAAGGTTAACTTCGCATCCAAAATTATACCTAGGAACTTATGTTCTGTGTTTACGGGCAAACGCTCACCTTTCATGACTATTTCAGGATCAGGGTACAAGCCTCTTTTTCGTGAAAAAAGAACGCAGGTGCTTTTCTGTGGGTTCAATTTGAACCCGTTTTCATCAGCCCATTTGGACACCTTGTTAAGAGCAAGCTGAACCTGTCGCTCACAGATCCCAAGAGAACACGATTGAAAACCTATCTGCAGGTCGTCAACGTATACTGAATAAAACATATTACTTGGGATGTACAGACGAAGAGAATTCATTTTTATAATAAAGAGCGTACAGCTGAGCACCCCACCCTGTGGCACTCCGGTTTCCTGTATAAATGTTCGGGACAAAACATTGCCCATTCGAACGCGGAATGTGCGATCAGACAGATAACTTTCGATGACATTGAACATATTACCACGTATACCCATGTGTGAGAGGTCTCTCAGTATCCCAAACCTCCAGGTCGTATCGTAGGCCTTCTCCATGTCGAGGAATACAGATAGGAAAAACTGGTTATGAACAAAAGCTTCACGTATGCATGCCTCGATACGTATGAGATGATCGGTGGTGGATCGGCCTTCTCTGAACCCGCACTGGTATGGGTCGAGCAATTTGTTTGATTCAAGGAAGTGTAGTAAGCGGCAATTAATCATTTTTTCAAATACTTTGCATAGGCAACTTGTTAGCGCTATGGGTCTGTAACTTGATACAGCAGAGGGATCCTTTCCTTGTTTCAAAATTGGGATTATAACAGCCTCCTTCCAAGAAGAGGGGATCACACCCGAGAGCCATATAAGGTTGTAGAGAGTGAGGAGGGTTTTTTGCGTTTCAGAGGGTAGTTGCTTCAACATTTCGTACATTACGCAGTCAGAACCTGGGGTAGATGTGTTACAGCAGTTCAGTGCTGTTTGCAGTTCTGCTAAGCAGAATGGTTCGTTGTACGCCTCATTTTTTGCAGATTTTCTTTCCAACTTCTGTTGTTCTATTCTTGCTTTGTACTTTTGGAAGGTTTCGGAGTAGTGTGAGGAGCTCGATATGTGTTCAAAATGTGTGCCAAGAAAATTAGCTTGATCCTCCAGGCTTTCTCCGAGGCTATTTACTAATGGCAGGGAGTACGTTTGTTGGCCCTTAATTTTCTTCACCTTATTCCACACTTTTCCCTCGTCTGTGTACGAGTTGATACTCGATATGAACTTTGTCCAGCTTTCTCGTCTGGCTTGTCGGCGCGTTCTCCTTGCCTGCGATTTGACCTCCTTGAAATGTTCCAGGTTTTCTGCTGTTGGGGAGTCACGAAACAACGCCCACGCTTTGTTCTGATTCATCCGCGCTTTTCTACATGCATCGTTCCACCATGGAACTCGCCGCTTAGAACCCAGGCCGCTTGTTTGGGCAATACATTTTGATGCGGCATCAAGAATAAAAGCTGTAAGATACATGACAGCGTCATCTAAGGTCAGAGCGGACAGCTCAGTCCATGTCATGTGCGCAAGGGTTTTGTACCGTTCCCATTCAGCTGAGTCAACCTTCCATCGAGGAACCTGCGGGGGCAGTTGGTCTTTGGTCGGCGTACTCAGGATGATTGGGAAGTGGTCACTCCCATAAGGGTCTTTCAGAACGCTCCATTCAAAGACGGGTAAAAGGGAGGGTGATGAGATGCTAAGATCTATGGAGGAGTATGAGTTGTTTGCAAGGCTAAAATACGTAGGCTCCTTCTTATTTAAAAGACATAAACTAGACGAAAAAAGGAGCTGTTCAATGAGACGTCCTCGAGAGTCACAGCGAGGATCGCCCCAGAGGACATTGTGTGCATTAAAATCACCTAGAATCAAAAAGGGTTCTGGGAGTTCATCTAATAATGATTCTAAATCGCGTCTGTGAAGCTGATGATGTGGTGGTATATACACGGAACATATGGTAATGAGTTTGTTAAAAAGTACAGCTCGAATGGCCACTGCCTCAAGGGCCGTCTGGAGCTTCAAATGGTGGCATGCTATACTTCTATCAACTATAATGGCCACACCGCCAGACGATACGACAGCATCCTCGCGGTCTTTTCGGAAAGTAATGTATTGCCGGAGGAAGTTCGTGTGTTTTGAAGTTAGGTGTGTTTCTTGCACACACAGCACTTTCGGGTTGAACTTACTCAGAAGTTCTTGGATATCGTCTAGATTTCTAAGTAGTCCTCTTACGTTCCACTGTATGATGTTGTCCATGATGGGAAAAAGGGTGCTGTGTGTAAAGTGGACGGAGATTGGCTCATTTTACGGGGCCTTTGTTAGGCCCTGTAATTGGTGTTTTGTCCTTTTTGGAGCGGTCGAGAGAAGCTCGCCGCTCCTTCGGCGCTTCCTGCGCCGTTTGGCTTGACGTAGTGTCCATAGCCTCTTGCGAGGCACTGGACACCCGCTCGACAGAGCGGTCTGTGCGTCTCTTAGACCTCGCCTCGGTGGACGAAGTCTTTGTCCCCACCGAGCTGGAGGTCGATAAGACCCCCTTGGCCTCGTGATTGCCCTGGCTGCTGCCAGAGCTTGTGGAGGCCACTGGTGTGGACAGGTTGAATGTGGGCAGGGCAGCGCTAGCTGCTCCCACCGAAGGGGCAAGTGGCGTTAGCCTGGGCACGCTAGGCGTGTTCCGGGCTACCGCCAGGGGCCGTTGTGGTGCCGCCCCTCGTTGCACCACTTCGGCGAAAGGTGTTTTTAGTGGAAACATTGACGAGATCCGTTGTCTTGCTTCCCGAAACGTGATGTTTTCTTTAACTTTTATAGTGATTATTTCTTTTTCTCTCTTCCAGGCTGGGCACGCTCTGGAGTATGCAGGGTGGCTTCCGTCGCAGTTTGCACAAAGGAACTCGTCATGATTGCAGTCGTCAGCACTGTGACCAGTTGTGCCGCACTTAGCGCAAGTCAGCTGCCCTCGGCAGCTCTGAGATGCATGTCCAAAGCGCTGGCATTTGAAACAACGCCTCGGGTTTGGAATGAACGGTCGGACATTGAGTTTCACATATCCAGTTTCAAGAGTTTCGGGTAGGGTGGTTGAACTGAAGGTGAGTATCAAGTGCTTCGTTGGTATTTCGTTGTTGTTACGTCTGATTGTGATGCGTTGGACATGTGTCACACCTTGTTCTTTCCATCCATCGAGGAGTTCTTCTTCATTCAGTGTCATCAAATCTTCGTCCGATACCACACCCTTCACTGTATTCATGGTACGATGTGCGCTCACAGAGACAGGTATGTTTCCAAAGGCTACGAGGTGCGAGAGTTTATTGTACTGTTCCTTATCCTTTAGTTCGAGGAGCAGATCTCCACTTGCCATCTTTGTGGCCTTATAACCAGTTCCAATGGTCTCCTTTAGGCACTTGGCAACAAGAAAGGGTGAGATTGCTCTGGCTTTCGTTGACGATTGTTCGCAGTGGAGGACATGGAATTTCGGGAAGGTTTCTTTGTTTTTGGGCCAGAGGAGTGAAGTTACGTCGGTGCGTACCCTTTTCGGGGCACGATCGGTTGCTGAAGGGGTCGAGGATCCCATGGAAAAAAGTGGATTTTTCGGTAACGGCGCCTACCACCCACCACGGAGCCCAACAAGGGGGCGTGTCAGAACATGTGTACAAGTCTGCGCAACGCCAGTAGTGCGACGTTACTATAACCCAATATGGTTTACCCTAGGTTGGGTAGCCACACAAGGTTAACCCTTGCCGCCACTAAAATTGGAAGTGACTAGAAGATAGGAGAGGACAGGAAAGGCTGAAAGTGAGAGAGAAAGACGAAGATGAGGGGAGAGAGAGATAGGAAAAGGCGACTGCCGATTTCCCCTGGGTGGGTCAGCCCAGGGGTGCCGTCTACGTGAAGCCGGGGCCAAAGGGGTGTGTTGCATCTGCCGGGGGGCCTTAAAGGTCCAATCACCCAGCGTCGGCTCAACCCCCAGGATCCCCTTTTCCCCGGACACGGCATAGCCACGCACGGCGAGGCGTGGGAGGGATCGAAACCCCCCGTTAGCTCGGGTCCGTGGTGTCGCTACACACCAAACGCCTGCTTGCGCAGACGCCCCTGCGGGGGGATTGCAAATGGAACTATAATTAAGGAGCATTAAAAAAAGGCGTCGCATTTGCTCGCGTTTTGTGTGAGCACCAAACGAAACGAATGCACTGAATAAAGAAACAGAAGCAGCGGCATTTGCCCGCTGAGAAGGCCAATCAATACGCATTGCGAGACAACTTATCAAATGACATTGAAACGTACACGAATTTAGACCGAAAAAAAAACTGAATCGTCGGGACGGCACATCACAATGTTGCCATGCGCACCGAAGCCGTAGTTGTAACGAAATTGTTTTTGAACTGCTCTGATAGCGTCCGCGCAACAGTAGTTGGTTGTGTACTCACAAATCCTCATATTTTGCGGCCTAAAGTTCACAGCGCGGTGCCAAAATGTGCTCGTAGCAAAAGCGAAACCATCAGTACGAGCATACATGCAGACGCTCATACATGCAGAGGCACCGTCAGTCGTCGCGAACCCGTGCGATCACTGGCTTGAGGCTTCTTTCTCTTATGCTCCGTTTGGTTATACAGACAGTCTACTCTAATGAGATATTTCACATACTATGCACCCAGCGAGTGACTACCTTCCACGCAAGAAGCCGGTTCAGGAGTCTCCAACACGGTGACCGCGTGAAGCGGTGGTCGGTTTTCTGCAGAGAGACAGCGACTGTACACTATGTTGTGCTTTCTGTTCGTCGAAAATTATTCTTTTGACAGGAAAGAACATATTTCTTTTCGAAAGTACTTGCTGAAATGTCCCGGAGGGCTTCCGCGAGGTGATTTTGTAGAGGGCCGACAGCAAAACCTATGGGGCGCGCGCCGGCGGCATCCTGCCTAGCACGCAATCGAGGCGCGTCCGATAGAGGGCGACTCCGTAACTCCTCGCCGCCAATATCTTAATTACAACAAATAACACCCCTTATGCTTTCCTTGGCATTATTGTCTGTTATTTCTCATTATTATTAATCACGGAATAGTAATGTGGAAAACGCCGCGAAACATTTGTAATCAGAATTTTTACCATCTGCCGCGAATATGAAGTCATTATACACACGAGACAACATATGCTGCAAACAGTGAGTGCGACAGCGGTTCGTGTTCGAGTGCAGTGAGTTACTGCCCATGCGTGCACTTCGCGCACATGCGCCATGGCTCGACATGGTCCACTGGCGGCCGCGAAGGCAGTGCCGCTTCTCACCGTGCAGCTCCTTTTACCTCGTAAGCAGCATAGAATTGATTGGGGCTGGATAATAATATAAATGCTCTAATTCTGAGGACTAATTATGGCACTCATGACAGCATCACACTAGGTACAGCAAAGTGATCTACTTCATAATCCAGCTTCAAGGCTCTTCCGCAAGGCTGCGCGACATACCCGTTTTTGTTACTTATATAAATCCTACTTGCAACGCCAAAAGGATGCTGGAATCGGTCACTATATTTTACGGTCTTTTCATTTGTACCAGGATCTAATCTCACATTCTGGCCAGTTGTCGGTCCCTTTAAGACCTAAAAATTAGAGCTGTGCGAATAGCGAAATTTCGGGTGCGAAGCGAATTCGAATATTGAAGTGCGAGTGCAAATCGAATCGAATATTTTGCTAATATTTCTAAAATATTTCTCGAATACTTCGAAGCGAAATTCCAGAAAAAGAAATCGGAGAGGATTCTAAACCATATTCTTTTGAGATATTAATGAGACCTAACAGACTACATTTATATTGTCTGTTAGGTCTCATTAATATTGTGTGTAACAACGAAAAAATGAGCCCTTAAAAGTCTTCTTCTTTCCTTCATTTTTAATGAGATAGCAACATGAAAGTGTTTCTTTTTGCAAGGTTGATGAAGCGCTGGTGGGGTGGTGTTTCATAGTTGTCTTATCAAGAATGAGGCAATGTAGAGGCCGAATTGTATTTATGTACATGATTTGGTGCAACCAAAGTATTGCCGACACTTTACACGTGATAGGCAAAGATGCCATTTCCTCAGCCTCTCCTCCTCTCTCAACTTCTGTGGAAGCCCAACTAATGTGGCAGACAAGGGTGTGCTCCCTCCAAGTCCGGAGTTCCAAATCTGGCTCGTAGACGTCGATATTTAAGAACATCTGAAATTTTGGATGCTAAAAAGCTTCGGCTTCCGATTTTTCAGACTTCCTGCCCAAATTTCAGGTCCAAAGCAGCATTAAGAAAGGCCCCAACTCTGCCACATCTTTCATCTCCATGTCGGAACCAGCATTTTTTTTTAGTTAATACATTTGCGACCGTAGCAAAGCTTGAAAGGCAGCTTTGCCGCTATACGGGGGTGTGACGAGATGAAGCATGTTGAAAATCTAGGGACCACTTTCAATCGGACGTTGACTGTGTCTTGGCTAAATTCGACCGTAACGGAACTTGAAAGGCAGCTTTGCCGCAATACGGTCGTGTGATGAGGTGAAGCATATTAAAAATCTGAAGGGGTCACTTTAAGTTCGAACAGTGCGAATAGTAAAATTCCAGTGCGAATCGAATCGAATAGCGAACACTATTCGAAAAATATTCTAAATTTCGAATACTCGCACACCCCTACTAAAAATCATGACAATTGCAACAATAGCTACATGCTGGCTCATTTATGCGGTTGCGCGGGAAAGTGAATTTGGGCACTTCGGCGGCTTTGTAACTGCGACCTCACAAAAATAACACCACATGTTTTTACAGGTTCAATTAGAGCACACACTGGGCTTTCATTCTGAGGAGTTCAAAGATAATCGAAGATGGCTTTTTTTTTTAATTGCATTTCAAAACATTGCATTTTTATAAACATGCTTTCACCTATGCATTGTTGGTTTGCACTTGACAGCATTCTTGGCAATGACATTTAACACAATTGTTCAACTAATGTGTGGCAACACTCTGGGAAATTTTGGAAATTCTGAGTGTTATAGACACGAAGCAAGAAAATCTGAAACTAGAGGTTATTGAGCAATTTGCCGTATTTGCGATTTTTTGTTTCATAAAATACAAGCAACAAAACTGCAACATAACAATATTTGGTAAACATACGTTACTCGTAGTATGTCAAGAAAAATTTTGAGACTGACAGCTGGAATATTTATCTTGTAGGATCTTGTCAAAATCCAATTTTTGCGGAATTAAAAAAAAGACGGTTCTGCTGAGTGGAGACTTCCAATTTTTTTTTACTAAGGTAAAATTTTTTTCCGCAAAACTAAAAATGGTTTCATGGCCCTAGGGACTCGAACCGCAAAATGTTTTTTTCAGCAATATTCAAGGGGGTCCACGGACATGCGCCGACGTTCTTATCTGAACCCAGCCAGCCAAAAACACCGATACGGATAGGAAGAGGGTGAATGTGTTGCCCTACATGCATAAAATTTCACACAGCCTAAAAAAAGACAGCTGAATGGCATGACATGAAACTGCTGTTCTCAGCTCCTTTAAAAATGAAAGTGCTTGGGAAAGAAGTATCAATAGAGAGAAATTGTCAAGAAACAGTTGCGGAATGAGGCAATCAAACAAGTACAGTCAAACCCATTTATAACGAAGTCAGAAGTGCCGTGAAAAGCGGTTGTTATATCAGTAGTTTGCTGTATATGGACTTGCTTTTAAAATGTGCACTTAGTGACGAATCCATTTATTTTCTTCCTGCGCAAACAGCAAACGCTTGCTAATTCGGATTTCACACGATCAGAAAAAATGTCCGAATTAACCGAATGCCAAATTATCAAAAGTATACAAAAAAACAATAAACAAATGTCTGTTACGTCAATACACTTTCATTTTCTTGATGAATATGTAAATATTCTACCTATTTTGCATAAGAGCAGTACAAAAGCCGCAATATTCGTCATCCTGTGACTGCGTCCTCAATGCGACCACGGCGCCAGACTACCGTGTTTAATTCGCCCGAAACATTCTCTGCACCCCTCCGTTATTACGTACCACCACCACTACCATGCGCATGTGATGTTAGTTCTTTTGCCGGTAAAATTGCCGGCAACTGATAGTTCATCCATTATAATGTAGCAAGCGAGCTTCACACCAGTATACTGACCGCAGATGAAAGCTCTTCATCTTCAACAGCTTCCGCCATGTTAGAGGTTTGTGACATTGCACGCGCATTGCATCAAGTGAAAACGAAGCTGCTGAGTGCTGGATCCACATGTGAACAAAACTGTGGTCACTAACTGACGAAGATAGCGATGCGGACAGTACCGCCTCGTTTCAGTTGCCTGCGAACGCCGTTTTCGCTCTTTTGCATCTCACAAATGCGGTGATTCACGCACGGCGTGATCAAAAATCCATGCATCATCCGAATTAAATGGGTTGCGGCCAAATGTGACCGAACTGACGAGACTTTGGTGCCCTTAAACAATGTATATGCTGGGCAGGACCAGGCATTACGTCCGAATTATCCGATCTTCCGAATTAAGGAGGGTCGAATTATTGAGATTTTATTTTGTTTATTCAAACGTGCTAACGACAACTGCGGTTACACGCTAAGCCTTTTCGCATCATGCAGGGAACGAAGTCCGCTGCGTGCTTACGAGTGAATTAAACCGCATTTGCAATGAACTCACACCATTTCACTGAAGCGCCGATCATCCCTGGCTTGTTGCATGCAGCGTGTTGCCTATGTGGCTCACACCATGACTGCCGGGACGCTTGCTATACACGTATGTGCGCTCATCGTGCCTGCTTCACTCTGGACCGTGCACGGGTGCGGCGAGTAGTCTGTTCACTAAACGTGGTGAAGACAAGCATTTTGCAAGCAAAGAAGGAACGAGGCACCCTAGTCCTGCACGACGATGCGCGGCACACTTAGGTTGTCGCCTAATAAAACATGCAGTATACGCTCGCTGTCAGTGCACCGACATTTCCCAATTCCCGCGCCGCTCAACACCAGCGAGCTACTTTCGTTTCTGCAGAGCGACGCACACATTTAAGCAGTCTTGCACGATGCGGCGGCGGCGGACTTGCAAACAGCAGCATGGCGCGCGTGTCCTGCCATCAATCCGCACAGTATACGCCACACACATAGCCGAGCAAATAGCTGCAGATGACTGTGATAAGGTTGTCAGCAGTAAGTTATAATGGCACGTTCATAGCCAGCCGCCACTTCACCTTCGCTCTTTTCTGGCGCTTATCCGTGCAGGCATCGCTGCAATCACACGGAAGTTTTAATCATTGATCAAACAGTCTCAGCCATTACCGAAAAGACGGAAGACCTTTTGTGCCACAATGTGGCATCAACGAGTTGAGGGGCACAGTTAACTTTTATGCTACGAAAAGTTATTGCAGTTATAGCTGCTTTCATTTATGACTTCTTGCATTGCAAGGCATTGTTTGGTTCATTGTAGCTGGTCGTAGAAAAGGTTGCCATGCCAAAGCTGACCGCTGTGTAGCCTATTTCTTTCTCCCTCACTGGCAGTGCACCACTGAAGAAACGCCTGGAACCTCGCTCCCAGCGTCCAAAATCCAAGAGCAGCCGATCTCTTCGTTGCGAGTGAACCAGAGCAAGGCACGCTCATATGCATCTCTCTCTGATGCTGCTTGTTTTTCCTTGTTTTTTTCCCCCCTTTGTATGCGCCATTATTTACCGCGACCGTGTCTGAAGTGTTTGTTGTAAAAGTAGGAAGCTTTGAAAAATGCTCCCTATATGTGGGCGCACTTTCAATGAGTAGCATAGGAAAATCGTAAGTGCGCCAAAATAAGGTCGTTATAACCGATAGATTGCTATATCTGGGGTCGTTATGAGTGGGTTCGATTGCATTAGGATTGCGCAGACGTTGTTTGCAAAATTCCTCTCGTGCGCACAAAATCATATACAGGGCCAACAAGCTGATGTTTAACCCTTTTACTGCCAATCCCGAGATAACTCGGGCGACGACATCGGTACATTCGCCGATTGATAAATCGGACACCGATAATTCGGACATGCTCGGTAATTCGGACAGTCGCGCGGCACTGCCGATGATCCCATAGAAGTACCGTATTTACTCGCGTAATGATCACACTCGCGTAATGATCGCACCCCTAAATTTTGTCGTCTAAATTCGATTTTTCTTTTTCCCCGCGTAATGATCGCACCCCGAACTTGCCGCATCGATATGTCGTGTGCCAAGTCTAGCCGATGATCATCGCGTTTATCATCTGTCGAATGTTGCGTTAATAACTCTTCCAAACTCGCCAAGTGAACTGCACGCACCAAACATATTCGTAATTTTTGCCCACCGTTGGCGGAAACGTGCCTTTAGGATTGCAGTAAAGGCAAATGCCGCAGTTTTCACTGAATGCCCGCCATGTGTTTTATGTCTGTGGCAGCTGAACGCGCCCATCTTTGTTTCTGTGATCTGAAAGCAGGCATCACTACGCTAATGCCGTAAATTTACTGATTTAAATAAAAGCATTCCTTATTTAGACAGAAGAGACTGTTTTGACGCGCGTGACGTACTCACAACCACCGTGACTGACGAAAAGAAGAAAAAAAAAATGCGGTCGCTTCGCTCTGTGGGCCGCCACGTTTGTTTTGCTATCCCGCACTGTTACAGCGGCGGCCGCCTGTTGGTCGACCTGTTGTCATCCCGCAGCAACAAGCTGCCGACGCATTCCCATAATTCCTGAAAAAGCCGTGTCGCCGCCATCCCAGCCGCCCGTCACGGCGTCACCTGACACCACGTTTTTTTGGCTGTGCTTTGTGATCGTCTGTTGAAGCGCCGTTTCACCATGGGGCGGTATGCGAGCTTTACTGCCGCGTTCAAGCTGAAGGCGCTTGATTATGCGCTAGAGCACGGAAACCGCGCTGCCGGCAGACATTTCGGCGTCGACGAAATCCGGATCCGATATTGGAAAAAACAGCGCGAGAAGCTCATGGCTACGAACAGCACGCGCCGGGCTTTCCGCGGACCCAAAACGGGCAAGTTCCCTGACATCGAAAAGGCAGTCCTCGAATACGTGAGGGATATGCGCAAAGACGGTTGTGCCGTGTCGTTAGACATGGTACGGACGCAGGCGCGCACAGTTTCCCGGAGGCTGGGAATAGCCACAAAGGACTTCCGTGCCAGTTCCGGCTGGACGACACGCTTCATGCGGCGGAATGGACTGTCGCTGAGGCGGCGGACGTCGTTGTGCCAGCGACTTCCATCCGCGTACGAAGACAAAGTGATCGATTTTCACAGGTTCGTCACGAGGATACGCCAGAAGAACGGTTTCCTGCTGTCACAGATAGCCAACGCCGACCAAACGCCGTTGACGTTTGACATGCCTCGAAGCACTACTGTGAACGAGAAAGGTGCTCGAAGTGTGCTCGTGAAAACGTGTGGTGCGGAGAAGCAGCGGTGCACCGTGATGCTCGCAGTGACGGCAGACGGGCGGAAGCTGCCGCCGCACGTGGTTCTGAAGCGGAAAACAATTCCGAAGGGAAACTTTCCCCGTGGCACCCACATCCGCGCTCAAGCAAAAGGGTGGATGACGGCAGACCTCATGGTCGATTGGATCAAGACTGTTTGGGGGCGAAGAGCAGGAGCGTTTCTGCTTCCTTCACTTCTTGTGCTGGACAGCTTTCGGGGCCATCTCGTTGACAGTGTCCGTACCGAGCTGAAGGAGCGGCGCACGGAAATTGCAGTGATCGCTGGGGGTCTAACTTCGCTGCTACAGCCTCTGGACGTGTCACTGAACAAACCGTTCAAGGACAACGTCCGGAGGCTGTACGCATAGTGGATGGCGGCGGGCGACCACGATTTCACGCCAAGTGGCAAAATCAGGAGACCCTCCGTGGAAGTCCTCTGCTCATGGATTCTCGAAGCGTGGAGTACCATTTCCGACGAGGTGGTCGTCAAGAGCTTTAAGAAGACTGGCATTTCCAACGCGCTCGACGGGACAGAAGATGACCGTCTGTGGGACAGTGAAGACACTGCCGATTCCGACAGGGAATCGTGCGGCGACGACACTGACGCCAGTGACGCTTCGGACTCAAAATGAACGTTAGGGGGTCAGAGAGTTCAAAAATAAAAGGGCAGTGTTCCATGCATGTAGCTCCTGCGTAATGCGTACATTTTATTACAAAGGTAAGCCTTACTCTACTTTTATTTTTGGTTATGTTCATGATAGCTATCGTAAGAATTCAGATTAGCGACTTCCTTTGCGTTTTCGGTGCTCAGAATATTGTTTCACGGAAAATTTACCCCGCGTAATGATCGCACCCCGAAGTTGGCGTCAATTTTTTTGAAAAAAAGTGCGATCATTATGCGAGTATATACGGTAATGTGTAAAGACAACCGATATTTCAGACAGCTGCGAGATCTACATTCGATAATGCGGACCCTGTCAGAGACTGTTGCGCACGCTGAATCGCCAACCATTATCACCTCCGGCACCCGTACCATACAAATATGGCCTCAGAAATCAAAACGAAAGCTAATTGGTGATCTATGAAGCTTTCTTTCGATTGCTACTTTATGCCTCAGAGATTTGTGATTGGAAATGCCGATCTTGGAGGCACTGGTCAACTGTGGGAAATCCTATCGACATCGCGAACATCCTACATTCCGGTTCCTGTATCCCCGCACTATACCCGCGCTGCGCTGCTATCGCCGCAATTCTGTTGAATGCGTCTGCGGTAAAGTGTTTCGCGCGCGCGTTCATTTTTATCTTGAGACTTGCTTTATTTTACGCTCAGCTGTCTCAAAAGATCTGAGTTAAATGACGCCAACGGTGCCCTCACCGCCAGCGCCGAAGGCCGCGCCGGCAACCGCGAAACGCGGCAGATACAGTCAACTTCCGATTTTTCGGACGCCCGATTTTCCGGACATGCTCGAAAATTCGGGCGCTTTCGCGGCACCGTCACCAGCACCGTAGACGTCAATGGTCAAGAACGTAGGAAATTTCGTACGCTAAAACTATTCGGCGTCCGATTTTTCGGACTTTCTGCCCAAATTGCAGGTCCGAAAAAGAATAATTGAAGCGCCCACCTCTGCCACGTCTATCATCACGTATGTTCGAACCACCGCTTTCGCGAGTCGACCTGTTTGCGACAGTAGCAGAGTCCGAAAGTCAGCTTTGTCACGATGCCGAAATGTTATGGGGTGAAGCGGACCGGAAATTCAAAGGGGCCGCTATCACGCCGCCGTGCGGCGATGTCTTTACGGATAAGCAGTTACGGATAAGTCTTTCGTGGAACTGCACTGCCCAAACAGTGAGTGCCCCGAAACTATTCTTTTGGTGACATATACTTCGCGGCGAGTAGCTTCAGGCGGGGAAGCCAGCGTGAGCGCGGCGGGTGACGGACTGACCGCGAGGAGAACATACGACAGCAGGAGCTCGCACGATAGCTACGCTGTCAACGTGCAAGCTGTTGTGGCGGCGCGCTCTGTAGGCATGGGCTACGAGCAGCTGGTGGGTGATTCCACGTAAGATCGAACAATCGATGGCTGGTCGACCTCTCAAATTTATTTCGAAATTTTATATATTATTGCCTGATGAGTGGAAAGAAGAGATCCGCAATTTGTTTTGCCGCCAAAAATTTTTTCGAAGCACAGGAAATCAATAATGACGAAGAGGTGGAGTGGAGCGCTCATCCGCTCTGCTGTTTTGACCAACTTTCGTTATGAATTGCACAAAATATATTAAAGTTAGGTAGCTGAAACTTTTTTAACTAAATATATGCATGTTTTTGCTTCTGCTCAGGTAATTTTAGTTTTGATGTGTAGTGTATTTGTTTTTCTAAAAAACCTCAAAATTGGCACAGGAAACGTTATTTTCTTTACTTTGAAGGTCTTTTATCTCGAACAATCCTTGTAGCAGACCGACAAAAATTGCGCATTACGTTCTTCGCATGCTTATCTACCACACTGCCGAATCTTATATTTATATAACTTTTTCAGTAAAGAGATATGATCGGGCTAAGTTAAAGAAAACACCGGACAATGGAAACTTCTGACGACAATTAAAAAAAAAAAACCATTTTTTATATTTCTTAAACTTTGTCCACTTATTCTCCTCCACATCAGCTTTCATAATCATTGAAAACATGTTGCATAATGTCGTTGCACTAATAGTTACGACCCCTCCAATTAGACCCTTAGGCAAGGATTGGCAATTCCGACTTCTTGCCCTGCAAGTGTATAAAATGCAGGCAGGATTGAATTTCCTTTTATTAAAAGGCCATCAGGTACCGAAAAAGGTGTCACCGGCACTGAAGACATTAATTTTGAAATTATTTCGTCACTGCAGCAGCCACGAGCGCGGGGCTCCCGAGCAGGCGCGCGTTGTAAGAGACGGCGCAGTGAGATCTCGTTTTCGCGTCCTCAGACCGATTGAGTTCGAAACAGCAACACCTCTCGCGTGACTTGAACGCACGTACACCGGTAGTCGCAGTGATCTGGTTAATGACGTCGATTTCTTTTTCAGGGGACATAAGAATGTCATCGTAAAACTGTGCGTTCCGTGAAGATCTTTCATTGCAGTGGTAGCAAAAGCACGCGTAGCACAAGTAGTCCGTCTCACCGGCAGTCACTGATCTTTCGGGCGTTAAACGCTTCTTCAAAGCGTATATGCCTAGGTCGGTAACTCTGCGAAATCTTTGCTTCTTTGCAATAATTAAAGGAGTACTGACACGATTTTCAGACATTGCAAAAGGCACATTTTTTGCTTCGTTGGTGTGCAGTGTCAACGCTGTCCACATGCTGGAGTCGGAGAACACGTGTAAAATAGTTTAATTTGACTTTGAAGTTTTCGTCACTGAGCATCTGCAAGCCAGCTCCACTGCAAGGACATTATCCCGACGAGTCAAGACAGTTCCCCCGAGTATGTGAGTTCTGCGTCCTGCATGCAGCCTAAATCGCAGAAATCACTGTCAGGGTCACAGGACGACAATTCACTCATCGTTGTTTCTGTGCACCACGAGCAGATGACGAATTTGTTGCTAGTACGTCGCGAGTTTCTGTATCTCCGTGACGTCACACTGCTATGAAACGACACTGAGAAGCCACCCCCTCGATATCTAAACCGAAAGTGTCTTTTTAAGATGGCGCTAATTAAAATATATACTATGCATTCCTAGGCACCACAATAGTCGTTTTAGGTTTCTCGAGACCAGTATTTTTATTTAAAGCAACAATCCGAAATTTTTAAAAATTCGTGTCAGTACTCCTTTAAGCTTATTGTGCTTCGAAAGGTAGTCTCCACACTCATTCCGAGCTATACTTTCTCGCCATGAGACGCACAGGAGGAGTAGAGTAAGAGCAAAGCACAAGAACTATCCGCGCCGAAATAAAGTGTGAACAGCGCTCTGAACGCGCGGCTATAGTTCAGGCCGTCTGCTGCCGACATCTAAGATAGGCAAGCGCATCCGGTTACCGATAGTTTTGCTTTTCTTTCCTTTGACACTCTATATTTTGCTTTCCCACTGGAGCGCCACGTTAATGCTTTCCGCTGATCGCAACTGGCGCAGCGCAGTTTCCCTGGCAGCAGCGTGCGTGAAGCGAGCGCTCATAGCTCCCTTATAGAGTTCTCATCGTGCTTCCATCTCCGCCTTGTTATTAGCGCCTAGCTGCGAATCGAACAGAGGGCGGATAGAATAGCGAAGCTCCAGTGCATGTGCGTTCAAGTCACCGGAGAGGCGTTGATGTTTCGAACTCAATCGGTATGAGGACGCGAAAACGAGCTCTCACTGCGCCGTCTCTTACAACGAGCATCTCGGGTGCGCGCGCGCCTGCTCGGTAGCCCCGCGCTCGTGGCCGCTGCAGTGACCAAATAATTTCAAAATTAACGTCTTCAGTGCCGGCGACACCTTTTTCGGCACCTGCTGGCCTTTTAATAAAAAGCAATTCAATCCTGCCTGCATTTTATACACTTGCTGGGCAAGAAGTCGGAATTACCAATCCTTGCCTAAGGGTCTCATTGGAGGGGTCGTAACTATCAGTGCAACGACATTATGCAACATGTTTTCAATGCTTATGAAAGCTGATGTGGAGGAGAATCAGTGGACAAAGTTTAAGAAATATAAAAAATGGGGTTTTTTTTTAATTGTCGTCAGAAGTTTTCATTGTTCGGTGTTTTCTTTAACTTAGCCCGATCATATCTATTTACGGAAAAGCTATATAAATATAACATTCGGCAGTGTGGTAGATAAGCATGCGAAGAACGTAATGCGCAATTTTTGTCGCTCTGCTACAAGGATTTTTCGAGATAAAGACCTTCAAAGTAAAGAAAATAACGTCTCCTGGGCCAATTTTGAGTTTTTTTTTATAAAAACATCTACACCACACATCAAAACTAAAAATACCTGAGCAGAAGCAAAAACATGCATATACAGTCGAACCCACTTATAATGATCCCACATATAACGATCTATCGGTTATAACGACCATATTTGGGTGCACTTACGATTTTCCTATGCTAACCATTGAAGCTGCGTCCAGATATAGCGAACATTTTTCAAAGCCTCTTACTTTTACAACGAACACTTCGGACACAGTCGCGGTAAAAACATGGCGCATATGAAGCGAAAAAAAGTTGACATGCCTTCTAAAGCGTGACAGGGGCGCGCGCTCGCGCGTGCCCCGCTCCAGTTTACTTGCGATTAAGATACCCAGATCGGCGAGCACCGCACGCAGATTTCGGATGCTGCGAGCGAGGTCGTTCACTTTCCAGGCATTTCTTCAGTGATAGAATGGCAGTGAGGGAAAAAAAAATAGTAGGCAGCATGAAGCCTTGCGGTCAGCTTTCGCACGGTAACCTTTCCTGACGCCGTTCTCTGCAGCTACGACCGCCTGCGATGAACCAAACAATGCCTGGGAACGCAAGAAGGCATAAATGCACGAAGTGATAACCGCGATAGCTTTCCATCGCAAAAAGGTTCACTGCATCCCTAAACTCGTCGACGCCACAATGTGCCGTGAAAAGTCGTCCGTCTTTTTGGTAACGGCAGAGACCGGTTGATCGGTGGTTATAACAATTCCGCGCGATTGCGGCGATGCCTTCGCGGATAAGCATCAGAAAAGAACGAAGGCGAGGTGGCGGCCGTCGATGAACGTGAAATTATGCCTTATAGCCGACAACCTTATCACAGTCATCTGTAGATACTCGGCTTTGCGTGTGGCATACGCCGTACACTGCGGATTGACGGCGGTACGAGCGCGCCAGGCTGCCGTTTGCAAGTTCGCCGCCGCCGCGTCGTGCGAGACCGCTTTTTTTTTTAAGTGCGCGTCGCTTTGTAGAAACGAAAGTAGCTCGCTGTTGTTGAGCGGCGCGGGCACCGAGAAACGTCGATGCACTGACAGCGAGCGTATACAGCGTGTTTGAGTAGGTGACAACTGAAGTGCGCCGCGCATCGTCGTGCAGGGCCGCGAGAGCATCGCGGAGACGCTGAGTGCGCGTTGCTTGGAAAATGCTTGTTTTCGCCGCGTTGAACGAAGAGGCTAGTCGCCGCACCCGTGCACGGTCCGGAGTGAAGCAGGCACGAAGAACGTACAAACACGCGCATACGGCATACAGCAAGCGGCCCGGCAGTGACTCCGCGAGCCGAGTAGGCGACGCGCTGCACGCAACTAGCCAGGGATGATCGGCTCCACGTCGCGGTACCGCGCTTCGGTGAAACGGTGTCAGCTCATTGCAAAGGCAGTTAATTCACTCGTGAGCACGCAGCGGGCGTCGCTTCACGACGCGAAAAGGCTTAGCTTGTCACCGAAGGGGTTTTTAGCACTTTAATAAATGTGCACAAAGAAAAAAAAAACGGCTTGGCCGCTAAGCACACGTTTTTAAGGGCGAGTCCATATACAACGAACTACTGATATAACGACCACTTTTCGCGACACTTTCGAGTTCGTTATAAACGGGTTCGACTGTATTTAGTTAAAGAAATTTCAGCTACCTAACTTTAATATATTTTGTGCAATTCATAATGAAAGTTGGCCAAAACAGCTGAGCGGATGAGCGCTCCACTCCAACTCTTCGTCATTATTGATTTCCTGTGCTTCGAAAAAATTTTTGGCGGCAAAACAAATTGCGGATCTCTTCTTTCCACTCATCAGGCAATGGTATATAAAATTTTGAACTAAATTTGAGAGGTCGACCAGCCATCGTTTGTTCGATCTAACGTGGAATCACCCTGGTCCGATTTGCGGCAATTCTTGGCTTGCCAAAGCCAATGCACCAAAAATCATTTACTGCAATCAGCCGGAAAGTCCGTGATGCATCAATGGATGCCATCAGCGCCAATCTTGCAAGGTCGAGAGAGCTGACAGTGAAGGAAGTTGGCGGGGACAACATTGCCGTTATGTACGACGGAACATGGCACAAACGCGGCACAAGTCACAATGGCATCAGCACTGTTGTGTCACTCGACACTGGACTTTGTCTGGATTTTGAAGCCCTGTCAAACTTCTGCCTAGCTTGCAGTAGGCACAAGGCTCTGCCAGATGAAGAGGAAGAAGTTTGTCAAGCGTTTCATAGCCCTGTCTGTGAGCGAAATGTTGAATGTTCAGCCCATGCGATGGAAGCAGAAGCTGCAGTGCGCATTTGGCAAAGGAGCCAAACTTGTGACACACCACTGCGATTCAGTAAATTCCTCAGCGACGGTGACTCAAAAGTGTACACGGCAGTTGTTGAAGCGAAGGTATATGGCGATGCTACGATCTTTGAAGAAAAGGACTGCACAAATCACCTAGCCAAGCGCCTCGGGACCGCTCTTCACAAACTCAAGGAGCCACTGCCAAGAGGGGAAAAGCTAAAAGATATGGCAATACAGAAGCTGCAAACCTACTATCAAGTGGCCATCACAAGCAGTAGGGGCAGCATTAAAGCCATGCACCGGGCGATTTGGGCCTCATATTTTCATTGTCGCTCAACAGATAATGCGAACACCCACGAATTCTGTCCAGATGGACCGGAATCCTGGTGTAAACACAAGCGTGCTAAAGCCCTGGGCGAACCTGCACCGGCTCACACACCCCTGCTCACCAAAGCCCAGGGAAAGGCAATTTTCCCCATTTACAAGAGGCTCACCGACGAGAACCTACCGACTCGCTGTATTCAGGGCAAAACTCAGAATGCAGCGGAGTCGCTAAACAGTAAAATTTGGCTCCTCTGTCCAAAGACACGATTTGCCTCAAGACATGTTGTGGAGATGGCCACTGCTATGGCTGTTCTCTGGTTTAAGGGGGGAAGAGGGTTTTTAAAAATCATCAAGATTCCCTTTACCAATTTTAATGAAATTGCACAGTCTTGTTTAGTTTTCTTTGCTGATTCCAAATATGCAATTATTCTTCAAATATGTCCATTAGTTCCAAAGTTAATTAAAATTAATTAGCATTGTTTGCAGGAACAATGGAGCAAGAACTACTCATCGAAATCTTGCTTTAGGCACATAGCCGGATACCAGGAAACATAAGCTTCAAAAGGGTAGGAATACTTTTTTGATGTGCAAACTATTAAGAATTAAGGGCGCTACCTCTTTCTCAAGTATGATGAACCAACAAGCCCGCATCGCCACCCTAGTTGAACAGAAAGCTTTGATATGCTGTATAATTTTTAATAGTTTGCACATCAAAAAAGCATTCCTATCCTTTTGAAGCTTATGTTTCCGAGTATCCGGCTATGTGCCTAAAGCAAGATTTCAATGAGTAGTTCTTGCTCCATTGTTCCTGGAAACAATGCTAATTAATTTTAATTAACTTTGGAACTAATGGACATATTTGAAGAATAATTGCATATTTGGAATCAGCAAAGAAAACTAAACAAAACTGTGCAGTTTCATTAAATTTGGTAAAGGGAATCTTGATGATTTTTAAAAACCCTCTTCCCCCCTTAATCGAGGACACTCCAGTTTTGAACGTGTTCTGGAAGAGCTTGGTGTGCTCCCGCCTCATGATCTGGTTGCTCTTGGCACATCACAGGACAGCACACGCCAGAAAAAAATGTCTCAAAAACTAACAGGAGAAGCAAAGGCTCGTCGGCATGCGCTGAAGAAAAAATCTCTTGTCGAGGAGTCAGCTCGAAAGAGCCGTGAGGGCCAAACCTATGGTGCTGGCGCATTTTAATGGCAGTGGCCACTACAAGGAGGATTGTTCTTGTGTACAAATTTCGTCGCATTCAATGACATCTTTGATAAATAAACATGCAATTTTGACTTTAAAACTCGTTTTTCTCAAAACACAAATTTTGCCATTTTTGCCAATGTGCCCCTCCTTTTTCGGGTACTTCTGGTGCTCAGATCTGCATGAAATTTTCCCCAAATTTTTTCCAAAGTACAAGAAATGCAATTATCTTGTTTAAGTTTCAATATTCTTAATATATAATTAAAAAAACTTATGTAAACTTTTACTAGGGTAGGAGAAATATGAACTTCCCACGTTAAAATTTTTCACGTCTAGTACATATTTTGTATGGACTTCCTAATTAGTTATTTGCATTCCACACTTCATTTGAAACATTATGAACTATCAATTGTAAAAAATTATTGAAGTTTAGGTCTGAAAAGAGGGGGGGGCAAAAGGCTTCAGTTTTTCACTTTGTCATGTTGCAGAACTAAAGGTATGCAACTTGCAAGAAAACTAATTATACATTTGAAATCAGCATAAAAAGTTCTATAAGCAGCTCAAGTTTCATTGCTCTAGAATGAATATTAAAAAGAAGTGTCTTCGACCCGCATCTCCCCTTAATCTGCCTTTTACCCTTTCCTCTGAGTATACATATGACATGCATTGCAAACAATAAACAATTGCAAATTTGCGAACGTGTGTCCTGTCTTTTCATTTTGTCCTGGTGTAACAGTATAGCACAACAAAAGAATGATGCCCTACCAACTAGCCCCTGTCAAAGCCATAACGAACATAAGCCAGGACTTTGCAACTTTGGGCCAGAGCAAGTACAAGGTCTCCACAGTAATCTAGCACGAGAGATGTTGATGCTTACCAGGACTTCACCAAAGGAATGTCAATGGCACGGCGAGTGCGGTCTGAGCGCAGGTTGAATGGGCGTGGGGCCCAAAGCAGGGCAATGCCATTGGCTGTGTTGTCAGTGTACAAGGGACAGTCCTGAAGGAAAGGTTGCACGTGCTCAGGCAGCTCAAACTCTTCCTCATCATCAGGCAAGGGGTCCACAGTTTGCTGCACCAGCAAGATGTGCAGTTAGACAGCATGCAACACACATTCAATGGGAGACCATGTTGAACAGTATTGCAGGCACCTGTAAGATAGCGTTTTGAGGCATAGTACGGGCGACAGCCAACTGATCAATCACTACACTGCAGTCAAAGTGTCAATTTGGGAGAGTTGATTATGCACTACCGAATAATGCTGTGCAAAAGACAGTATGGACTGAGGAGGATTGTACAGCCGTCGTACCCTATGTCCATCAGGAAGGTCTCGCACAGATTAAAAGAGGTCGCTGATAAGAATGGAGCACACATTGTGTTCAGTGCAAGACACAAGCCCTCAACGTTATGCCGCAAGGTGAACAAGGAAGACAACAAGAAACAAAAGCACGAGAAAAGACACAGAAAGTACGTAAGATTAGCTTCACATGTGGGAGCTGCTACATTGGGCAAACAGGCTGGCATCCGAACGACTGGCTGAAAGAGCATGTGTACTAGTTTAAAGGCTCTGTACCCAGTCATTTCACCCAACACTGAAAAGAATGCGAATGTCATTCCATTGTTTACAAATGCGACACTTTAGAAAAAATCCCCGCATATCCGCGAAGTGAATGATGATGAGTGGGCGAAGCGCTGGGGATCATTCGGTAACCGTGACTCTCCTGTGACACTGCCCACTCGCGCATGTAAATGAGTGACAGCGCATGTGTACAGTTATATACAATGTGTTTTATTGGTCATAACTCGTATGTCGTGTTCAGTTGTGGATTCTGTTTTGCCTACATTATTACTGCTTTGTGGTCCGTGAAATGTAGAGCCAATGGTTCTTTGGTCGGATCTAGCCTATGGCAAAGACGTGGTCGCGCGGCGCCGCGCCCAAGCACAATCTATTTCGGGATTATGTGTGCGCTACGCACGCTCTGTAGACGGATTTGCGCATGTTGTCACCTGTTAATCGATGCGATTGTTTTCGAGCAGCTTTCAAGCTGTGCCGCGCCGAGTACAGTCTATTTTTAAAACGTATGCACGCTATGCGCACTCTGTAGGCGGTTTATGCACGGCTGTTTTGCACCTGCGCTTTGAATGTAGACTACGGCGGACGGACAGACATTGTGAGGTCTTAAGGTGCTTCTATTCTAAAATACAAAGAACAAAGGCTATCTGAGATTACTAGAGCACATCATATTCATACACACGGAAACACCTGCATCAGTGTACGTTCTGTTTCCCTGCACAGCTCAGTTGCATGTTAAAAACCTAACAGCCTACTTTGCCTATGTGTGCAATGTGATTTCCTTTCTGTCTCCACGCACATAATGAATTTATTTACTGGTCTCCTGCACGGAGCTCATGTATGCACTGCATTTCCCTGCAATAAACCTTGTTACCATCCTAAAACCCCAGTCACAGCAATAATCTCAGATAGCATACACATGACTCTCATTAAACAGAGCCTAAGAAACCAGGAAATTATGTTCCATTTAACAGGAGTTCTGTTTACTGAGCGACAAACAGAAGTGCAGAATTCAGGTACAAACCAATCATATCAGAGGCAGTTGTTTCATTTAAGCAGCAGTTTCATTTAAGATATTTCCATTTACTGAAAGTCTAATGCAAATAATGAAAATTTTAAAAGACGTAAGTAATGTTAAAAAAAATTTAACGTGAGTAATGTCAGAAGGAGGAAAGAATAAAACCAATCAGTTTAGCAGAAATTTCATGAGAGGGTAAAAAATCTTGTACAAGTTTGGAGCGCGCAGCTACAAGGGATCCTTGCAAACAATGTGGATGGCAAGCCAACCTGTCCGCAGTAACTGGGCAAAATGCCCCAACAATCCTAAATGCATGCAAGCCCAGATCAAATGGGCCAAATGTAGCTTTCTCTGGCATGACATTAGTTGGCGTGATGCAAATGCAACAGCATTGTGGTCTCCTGCGATGCTGAACAGCACACGAACGTGTTGAGCACAGTAAGCAAGGGTAGAAAGATACCATGAACATAGAAAGCACTGCTGCCTTTGGCATTATCAGTGCAATGTAGCTAATTTTAATAGCAAATCCTACTTTGGCATATTCTGCTGGTGGTAGAAATCGCCGAAAAGCAAGAATATACACATTCCTTTTCACCACGGCTCTTAGGGATTAAAATGTCAGTCACCTTGGTGCCTTGACGATGTGCAATAGGGTTGATCAATGGGTCGAAGTAGAATGCTGGCAGGTCAGGGTCTTCAGTCTTGATGTACACTACATTAGGAGTGTGATACCTGCAATGTTAACCACACATGATAATGCAGCATGTTCAACACAACAGTATTGCAACATCTTGACATTATTAATGCCATAATGCATCCAGTTAAAAGCTGATATAACAAACCCTGTAATATTTGCAGTGTACTCGATTTAATTATAGCAGAACCTAGTCACAAGAGACACTCAAAGGACCCGGGGAACACATTTCTAGTGACGAAGCTCTCTTGTAACCAAAAATTATAAAAGCACTGAGGAGTCAAACTAGACTGCTTTACTATATATACACCAGCATCAAAGTCCTGACACCGCAAAGATTCACAGCAAAATAACCGGGTCAGCTGCACATCTGCCACCGTCCTCTCAGCACTGTTCGGTTCCTGACAATTTGAACAGAGCTGTCGCATGGCAATGGCTCCGGAGTTCAACTCCTACTAGCAGACGAAGCTACAAGCACGGCATACACTGCCATGAACACCCAACTCAATCATACTCTATCAGTCTTTCTGCGAGTGCAACAGTGATTACACAAGCATAAAGACAGAAAGTCTGGTGGATTTTATGGTCACAACCATGTAAATAATGACATCCAGCTGGGGAATGGAACAGAATCGAGCCAATAGAATGAAAATTGCAGCACATTCCAGTTCGCACCATGAGAGAGACTGCACTGCATGAGTGTGTCTGGGCTGTCTTTCTTATATACAGTGATTTAGGTGCACGTTAAAGAACACCAGATGGTCGAAATTTCCGGAGCCCTCCACTACGGCGTCTCTCATAATCATATCGTGATTTTGGGACGTAAAACCCCAGATATTATTATATTATTATTATTTCTTATATACAGTGAAGAATTTACTCTAAGGATTTAAAAAAGTTATCCTTAGTGACTGAGTGTCTGTGGCACGATATGTTGTTAACATGGCGAACATAAGAAAATCAAGCAAACCAAACACTGGCTTGAGCAGCAGAACAGAAAACAAGAAGAAGGGACAGAATTTTATTTCTGTGGGCGTGGCTATATAAACAGCCAAACACACACAATCACCAACAGATACCGAGCAGTGATTGGCACCTGGTGTTGTTTCCACAAACTGATTTTTACCCGCCAGAGAAATACAAAATTTCTTTCCTTGTCAGAACCACTGAGGCATGTGCTTCGTCCCTTCTCGATCTCCATGGCTTCCTTTACTTCCCATTTAAGTGTGTTGCTACCTTTCGCTATAACAGAGACTTGCTCAAGAAGCGTCGCGTGCCCAGTCCCTGCAACGAGATACTCGGTTCTACAAGGTGCTGTTGTCTTTGATGAGGCAGCAAGTTCCCTTTTCGGCTCATGAGGGCATCAACCAGTTTGGCTGTACAGGAATGGCAGTCTGATACCAAACCATCTTGAAGCCTCTTCTGTGGAGGAAACGTTAAGCACCAGTCATGTGGCGTTGGATTTGCATGAGGCTTACCTTAGGAGCGCGACAGGGAAGGGATGCGACATTCCTCCACCGCCGCCACATACTGAGAAGCTACGGCCGGGTTCGTCTACTCTACGACACGGCGCAAAAAAGGCACTCGATGCAGGATGTCAACAGACGTGGGTTCATTAGCTCAAGATAAAGCACAGTGCCAAAGTCGCTGATTACGTGTCTGATGGGTAACTCCGCAAGACCGATTGAGTATGCTTGCCTGTGGCGCTATCAACTACCACCACCCAAAGGGGACCACAGAGTGCACAAACTAGAAGGTGCCTGCAAAGGGAGCACATCACCCTCCCGTTGCAGGCATGCGAGCATCTACCACAGCAAGTAAGTGCCAGACAGTTCAGGTGGAGAGGGGGCTGCCACTGGTGGCCAATGAGGAAGTGTGTGACACAGTGACGGATGCGACAGTCGGTTACAACTTAAGAAAAAAAAAAACTCCAGGCCGGCGCGGAGAGCACAGTGAAGTCACAGAGAAAGCTCGAAGAGCGGCATTTCTAGAGCCCATTCTAAACTCTCTTGGTGCTACAAATACAACTACACTTGCAAGGTACCCACTACAGTTAACCTGCCTATAACAAACCTCCATACAACGAATTCCTCAATAATACGAAGTTTTTCTATTCCTTGCTGTTACTCCATAGAAGCACATGTATTTGCGACCTCTATGTAACGAAGTGGCAGCGGGAGACACCCTTGATATCACAAATTTTCGCCACAGATGACCTAAGGACTTTTGCCCCGGATTTCGTCATTTTGGCACAAACAGGAGCTGCATGCATCGTCTACGGTTGCCCCACCGACGAGAGCGCGAAGTGGCGGCGGCGCATATGGCGCGCTCGAAGCCCCGGTGACGGCGAGGCGAAAGCGGGCGCTCGTTTGTGTGCGACACGGGCAGGCGAGGCCTGCGCTCGTCGAGCTGGCTTTCTTGCCGCCGCAGGCGCATGTGCATGTGTGCCCCCCCTTTCCTCCTTCATTCAAACCTCATCCAGCCGCTTGCAGGTGTCGCCACGCTAACCGCACCGGCTTTGTTTTTGGGATGGTATGGAAGGAGGGAGAGCTGCCCTGCAATGAAGGCTGAGCTAGGATGGAAGTGTCTTTCTGACTGCCGTCATAAACAGAGATTAAGATTTCTTTATTTGATTTACTATAATAAAACTGGAATTAACGGAGAGATTTACCTACACAAACCTCATTACACTTCAAAACATTTTGATCATAGTTGCAAAATCCTGGAATACCCAGCTAAAACGAACATGTAAGCCAATTCATTTTTCCTAGAACAATTAAACAGTGATAGGCTAACTGAAAAGCACGTACATAGTGGGAACGACGATGTCTATTATTCAATGCTGTAATGCCGTGCTGTAACATGTGTGAACAAAGTTGTATTATGCGTGCGAACAAAGATGTTCATTTATTGATCTAACCCCCCTGCTATAACGCCTTCGGGCGCTGCGGGGTATCTGATGAATGAAGAAATACAAAAAAATCTGCTTTTGCGTTGGCAGCGCTACTCTTCAATTGTTGCAGTAGTCTCTGAACTGCACTTGCTTAATGTGACACCAGGTGGCGGCACTAAAAAAAGAATCCTTGCTCCGTGTCGTTACGCTTCGAGTTCGCACTGCATATGGAGTTCGCTCTTTGTCTTCGAAGCCGTGCGCGCACGTGGAGCAGCTCGTGACGACATGCAGTCTGCGATTTTTTTAATGTGGACATCTGTGTCGTCACTATCGAGAAGATGTCAGATTAGGCGCAAGTGGAAACTGTCCACGACTACGGTGACAACGACGGATCTTCAGAGGTCGACTTGTCACTGTCGTCCCGCGCTTTGTTGTCTTGCGCCGCACCACGGGTTCGCGAGACCTTGGCTTCCGAGATTGGCTCCGGCAACACGCTGTCGCGTTGCCGGAGCCAATCTTGGAGGCCACAGCTAGACGATGACTGAGCAATGTTGTACTGATGTCCTACAAACGTATTGCCATCTTTCACGAACAAGCAATAGAGCAAAATAACGCAGTTTTTTTACACTAAATAAATGTTTCGGGTGAGCTCTGCCTTAAATTCCTCTTGTGTTAAATTTGTGCGTTTCTTTCCCGAATTTTCATGCTGAAACTGGATATAACGAAAACATGTTTGTAATGAAATTTTTGGGGACTTTGTCAATTTCGTTATATCCAGGTTTAACTGTACCCCATAAATCATAATTTTTGGGAGGTTGGGAAGCACCCGCTATCATTATTCGTCATTATTTGGAGAAGCGAAATACCCGCTGGTTAACCCTGCTGGTATGTCGCTCGTTAACATTTCATCATTTTGCAGGGATTAACTACGTAGGCATTCTGCACAAAGCTCGGTGACGTGATGGGTGGCCAAATATAAATGTCTGTAATGTTGGTTTGAAGCTAGACCACGTGCCAAGATCATGGTTTTTGAACCACAAGAGCTGCCATGCAATCTCGAGCGCAAGCCTCGCGGAGGGCTGGCGATGAGACTGCAGCACCGACCATTCCTCTTCACTACACATGTAAGGCTAGTAGTGAACTCCAATGGGAGCGGTTTTGCTGAAGTCGCAGATGGAGATCACTAACCAGCTCAGCCAAGTTCGATAAACTTCCAGGTGATTATTTCTGTCTGCTTTCGCCATGTTTTTGTTAAAAGGAGCATTGATGGATGTCATGGGCACCGTTATATCGTACTGCGAGATTTTTATCAGACTGCTTGAGGGTGGCGAATTCAAATTTCATTTTATCAAGTCCCTATTCACATATCGATTGAATGAAAAACAATGTGGGTGATTCCTGATCTGGTTACAATGCCTGCTCGCACGCCTCCTTGCTTAGACAATTTAAGATCCAGCTCTGCAATTAGAATTCAGCAGCATCCCGTGTGCATGTCTTGAGCATCTTGCAAATTGATTCTTAATCCGCAAGCCAATATACGACAAGCAGCATTATTTTCTCCCAGATGAAGTAATCCCTGCCACATGACTCAAGTTGGCAGGCACACTTCATGGGGACTGTGAACATGTGCTGAAGTGGGAGTAAAGCGTTTTAATTTGAAATACTTTAGCATTTTCCTGTCCGCAGGAAAATAGGCCAATTTTGGGTACTCTCGTAAACAATTTTTCTACTGCCACAGAATATTATTGATACTGTAATATATGATATGAACTTGTAGAACAAGGAATGCGTTTTCTGATGGTTTTATATTTAAGCAAACATTTCTAAAGAATTTTCAGAGAAAAAAAGCTTTAATAGAAAAATTTCTGACAAAAACGAGAACACTCTGTAAAAACATCAATGGTGCTTTGTAGCAATTGAACACAAAAAAATTTCGAAATATACATTTTAACCAAAAATACCATATCCAATATCCCTGCAAATATAAGCATTCTATCTCTAGTCGTTATTTAGATACAAAAAAAAAAACGTTAGCCCTAGTGGCTATCGTGCCACCACGCAATGCAGTTACGTGATGCGGCGAAGCACAGGTTTGCGCATCGTTTTTCGCAGAAATGTTTTCTGTGTTACTTTTTGCTCAGGAGTTTGCATTCATGCATCTTTGTTAGTTGTGCTGCGCATCTCGGCGATTACTTCTCGGGTAAAGAAGAGCATGAAGAAATCGGCGGCTCCAACGAAACACCGCGCGGCACTACGGAGCGCAATACCGAGGTCCACTCCGGGTCATTTTCTCGCGCTAAACTCCTCAAGTTCAGCAGCCGCCAGCAAGTGGTCCAGCCCAAACGATGCTGATACCCTTCAGATAAAAACTGTGACCTTTAGAACACGCCAGATATCTTTCGAACGGACCGCTGCAGTGACAACTCGGTTCGGAGATCAAAATTAAAGTTACCGGTGATTACCCGTTGATGTTCTGCGGCTGTTTGACGCACTTTCGCTGTCTGTGCTGAAGGCCAATGAGTCAAAATGATCGTCCGTGTCTGCGCTGCTGCCAACATAAAAAAATCTGACTCAGACTCACTGGAATCCGCCTAAATTTGCCGTTTACGAGAGGCAGGGGCACACGATGTCGATGCCATGTTTGACGCTACGAACGCTCAGTCCTCTCTTCAAAGTTCTCTCCGCGGCAGAAAAAATAAAAGAAAAGGGAAAACTGGAAAAATAGCTGCTGTTTTATATGATGGATGATGTTGGCTGTCTGTAAGCGCTCCTAGCACGGCAAAATTTGAAGTTGAAAACTATCGATAGCGGGCTATCAATGGGTACAGGCATGGACAGGAAAGTTAATTATTTGCACACTTCATTTCCTTATTTTAGAGCTTCAAAAAGGGATGTGCAAATTGTGTGATAGTTTCACAAACATCACACCAGTGATGTCTACTAAAGTTGTGGCACACAAAATTTCATATTTACCTTTACACTCACCGAAAAATCGGCAGACCCAGAACAAGTCATGCAATTGATAAAAACGTGTTTACTTGAATCTACCATGCACTTTTCTTGCAATAAAAATTAGTCTGGAAATTGCCAGACCATTACAATTGAATAAGAAATCAAAACAATGTTCGCAGCATTGGCAACAGCCTCCTGTAAAACGGATCAGATGCAATGTCATTTGTCATCACAAAATGGTTGTGGGAAATCTCTCTGCAGCCTTTATTGTCATTCAGCACGATACCGTCCCAAACATGGCGTACATATCGAACCGTTCAAAAACCAGTTCACCCCCACTTCACAAACCCTTTTTCTTCCTCCTGTCCGCACCGTGCACAATTTCCAACAATGGTGGCAGAGCATATTGCCACGCCCACTTCTTGTCTTGTTTTGATGTATTCGGGTTTGACCGGCAGGGACGGTTATCAACGCTCGACGCTGTCCGCGAAGTAGTGTTCGAGAAGCTTCGCGATTGTAGTAGATCGTTTTGTTAAGATTGTGCCCCGCACGCGAATGTTCCAGCTTTGTCTAGAGATAACGCCGCCACCAAGGATATTGCTGGAAAGTTCGATGGCGCCTGTATAATAGCCGACGCGCTTCTCGAAAGATGGACACGCAGGTATTTAATCGAGTCAGTAGCAGCTATATGACAGTTGTTGATTGTGTAAGTAGCCGGCGTGTGGTTTCGGCGACGATGGAAAGAAATTAGTAATGTTTTTTTCGCATTAAGGGACATCAACCAGGTGGTACACCACTGCTGAATGCGTGAGAGGTCATGCTGTAGAGAGGAGACATTGGTGCGGTTATTTATAGGGCGGTAGAGGACACAATCATCAGCAAAAAGACGGATGTTAGATTCAACGGAAAGCGGAATATCGTTAATGTATATTAGGAATAAAAGAGGCCCTAGGACGATACCCTGGGGCACGCTGGACAAGACATGCGAGAGGTCGGAGGAGTGATCATTAACATGCACGAATTGTTTACGCTTTGTTAGGAATGCTTTAATCCAGTTAAAACATGTTGATGAAGGTTTAGACGCGAGGTTTTTTGAAGGAGACGGGAGTGGGGTACCTTATCGAAGGCTTTTTCAAAATCTAAGAACAGTGTGTCAATTGGGATGTTACGGTCCATATGAAGGTGAATGTCGTGCAGGAATAATGTTAGTTGGGTCTCGCATGAGTGATCTTTACGAAAGCCATGTTGGTTTGAGTGAAAGAAGTTTACGGATGATAAAAATGTAGCAACATGAGAAAAGATGACGTGTTCCATGATCTTTGAACAAACACTAGTGAGCAAGATTGGTCGGTAGTAACCTGCAAATGAGCGGTCACCTTTCTTGAAGACCGAAAAGACCTTCCCAACTCTCCAGTCTAATGATTGACAATATGGAACTGCATACATGTTTAGCATTTTTCAGAATTTTGGCGTTTATGCCATCTATACCGCATGACGAAGAGTTCTTTAATTGGTTAATAACTTTTACAATTCCCTCTGAATTGAATGCAATCTTTGGCATTGGCGGAAAAACAAAATGCGGAAAATCAGGAAGTTCGTTGTTAGGTTCGTTAGTAAAGACGGAACAAAATGCAGAGTTGACGGATGGAACATCGCAGTCGGCAACGGGGGATCCAGAAGTGTCACAAAGAGAGACTGTGGTTTTGTCGTCCGGTTTCATAATTTTCCAAAAGTGGCGTGGGTATGTACATGTATTACCATGTACATACATTGTCACTGGTATTACCATTATTATGTATTACCAGTGACAATTTGTATTAGATGCTGCAAATCACTTCTTGAATGCTGCCCTCTGTCAAGAACGAGTAAGAAATGTGTTTTTTCGTAAAAATATTATGTTGGCATACCCGAAAAATCTTTCCAGGAATAACTGTCTTCAATCTTTTCAATATTTGTGTTTGTGTGTGTGTGTAACAGGTACGGCAAATATCACGTAAACTTCGGAACTGTATCAGCTTTGAACTGAAGAGGTGCCTGATAACAAAAAAATGAAGTCCATGAAATAACCAGGATTTTAATGTAGATTGTTTACGCAAAATGTTCATCTTTTTGCACAAATGATGCGGCCAGGGAAAAGCAAGAATGGGAATGTACACCTCGAATACGGGCAAAATATAAGTCACCGGAAAGAGTGCGCAGTATGCTTACGCAAAACTTCACAAATGTACATTTAAATATGCAATCAATAAACGGAACTAAGCAATGATCACTATACATAATGGCCAACTGATATGTCCTTGGGCCAAGCTGCTGTCCCGGACGCACCATGTAAACAGAACTATAAAGGAAGAGCGCAGAAATAACGAAAGAAACTACTTCAAAACTGTTTTAAAAGTGCGAACCACTATTGTGCACTCAATTTAAAGGAAGGTTGCCGCTTCTAGTTCAAAAAGCAATGAAGAACAAAAACGACAAATGAAAGTAACAAACAATGCTGTTAGTACGGCTTCCCAATAGTTGAATTTGTTTGGTAACGCCGCGTATGCCGACCTCTCAGTGAACAAGGTGAAGCTGTCGATTGGCTGGTAATGTCCACCTGATGCCCATATTCTTATGTTTATATTAGGTCACAGTGTTAACTGCTAAAAAGTACAAAATCCTCACGGCTTTAAAAGGTGGTGAACAATAATATTGCGTCATAATTACGGGCTCATTGACCTGAACTCTGGAACAGTAGTGTCTTTGCCTTTCGTTTGCGCTGATTTTTGTCCTGCTCGGTATCAAAGGACAATGTTGACCCGGCGAGGAAGCTTAGCGAAGCGGTCAATGACTTCCGACACGCTGATGTCGACATTTCTGTGGGCGTACAGAAGTGCCTGGCCAACCATGCGTTCCTCAGACATCGTGGAGCGTAAGTAGTTCTTAAGTAACCTCATGCTTGAAAACGTTCCCTCTGCGCTGGCAGTGGTCACTGGAAGGGTGACTAGAATCCGGAGTAGCTTGTACACATTCGCACAGAACCTGCTGTCGCAATGAGAGAGGGCATCGGTTCCTGTACCGGGGCTCTGGTTTGCTGCTTTGTTCGCCCACTTTGTCCACCATAGTCTCAGTTCTCCAAAACCAGCCCTCGTTTCGACGTCATGCGCAAAAACGGTCAGGAGATTTTCTGCTCCTTTCTGCCGATCATCTTGCATTGGTGGTATTGCGGATGATACAATTAATGAAAAGTCCTTTAGAAGTGTCCTGTGCTTTTCGAACCGTTGGTTTAACTGGGCTAGTACGTGGTTCATGAACGGAGTGAACAGGGTTCTGCGAAAATATTCTTCCGCACTTTCGAATGCATTGCTCCCAAGGTTTTGCTTCTGGACACCGGCTCGACGGCTGGTGATCTCCACATTCAGTTTTTCTGCCAATGCCTGCATTTGTGCAAATATTTTTGAGAAAGAAACATTCGTGTTCTTGCGGTCACTTTCAATTACCTGCTGTATCACGTCTATGTCGTCAATGGCAGCGCTCATGTCGATATTCCTCGTCTGCGGCTTCTTTGACAGTGGCAAAGTCAGTGCTAACACGTGTTCCGTCACATGCAGGCTTACAAGGAACGCTGGTGAAAAGAGTGCCAACATTAGACTGTTTGCCTGCATTCGACTTTCGCCATTTCCGTTAAACTTAATCTCCTCTAGTGCTGCGATGAACGGCTCAAAGAGGCTCACAAATGAAAGCACTGCATCGTGCTTCTCGGCCCAGCGCGTTTCGCATAGTCCCAAAAGGCGCTGCCTTGTAGGCTCAGGACAGCTCAAACTTATCACTTTTCGCAAAACGTGTGAGCGGCTAGAAGATTTACGGAAAAAGGCTGACGTCGCCTTCAGAGTCCCAAAACAGTTTCGAATGTCTGTGATGGAGCATGCTGCACACACAACTAGATAAAGGGAGTGACACGGGCAGTGAGTACATAGAGTGCGGCTGGATATTTCTCACGGACAGCAGCTTGAACACCATTCGTTTTGTCGGCCATCGAACTTGCACCACCGTAGCCTTGACCACGGAGATGCTGCATGTTAATTCCCATTTCTATAAGGAGCCTTATGATGGTGTCGGCCAGGGCCCGGCCATTTGGTCGTGAATTGGCACAAAGCCTAAGAACACTTCTTCGATTCCGTTCGCATCCTTATTAAGGTACCTTGCACAAACAGTAAGCTGCTCGATACCCGCAACATCCGTCGTTTCATCAGCAAGTACGGAGAAGCAGCCTGCAGCGTTTACTTTTGCGACTAGGCTTTCCTTGATGATTGCAGCAGAGATTTCTATAATGTGGTTTTGTACATATAAACTAAAATATGAGGCCTTATTTGGGCAACTTTCCAAATGCTTTTTTTTTTAAACTGTGTCGCCACAATCCGCGCGCATGCGAAGCAGCTCTTTGAAGTTGCCTGTATTTGTAGAGGAGGCTGTGCTTGAATCCATGGGACCACTGTCTCTATGTCCACGGAGAGCCACACCTTGCCACCAGCAAAAGAGAACTGTCTCAACAATAGGCTGTAACTTCCTTCGGATCTCTCTTATTTGAATTTGCCTGCCATGGTCCAGCCGATCAACAACACTGGGCACACATCCTGAGAAGGTTTGAAGAAAACTATCGGCTACCAGATGAGCGTCAGTGTGATATTTAGTGGCTTCATGTGCACCGAAGACTTCGAGGGCTTGCTTCCACTTTTGAAATGGCTTGGATACGAGGGCCTTAGTGCGCGCATGTTGGCCCTTGCCAATCTCACTTCTGCTAAAAAGGACACACACTCGGCAAAACGCACCCTCCTGAAGCGCTGAGAAGCTAAGCCATCGGTACCTGTCCAGCCAAGCCACCTAAACATTCGTTTCTGCTTAAAATCGTTCATAGACTTAAACATATGGCATGGCGGAGGAATCCAAGGAGAAGCTAGCAGTTGATGTTTTGTGTCATCATCCACTTTTGAGCCATCTGTGTAGAGCCCGATATCAAACTTGCTTCTGCTAACATTTTGAGGGTCATAAAAAGATAAATAATTAAATAAATGATAATCAGGCTGAAGCCCAATAAATCCCACCACCCGGGTGACGCCGCTGGTTGGTGGTGTATGAGAGCACGAAAAATTTCGGGGGGGGGGGGGGGGCTGAAGCCCCATAAGCCCCCCCCCCCCTGGCTACGCCTCTGCTTGCTAGTGTACTTGTATTAGTAGCCCCAAGAGAGCTTACAACGGCGCTTTAGAAACGCCGCTAATCAAGCTTTCGCTGTGACTGTGCTGCGGTTTCAGCGCAAGCCTGGCGTTTCTTTATCTAGTTCTGTGATTTGCAACAAATGTAGTAAATTTGACTTTCTTCCTCTATTTCTCTTGATGTGGCAAGGTGCTACTATGATGAAGATAGCTGCTACATATCCAGAAGGGTGCATGGTTTGCTTTCTGGTTACAGCATGCTTTAAAGGGACACTAAAGGGGAAAAACGATTTTTGGCGTATTAGTAAATTAATCTTTCACAATTCCAAAATCACAACGCCTGCCGCGAGAAGATGCATGGGAAGCGCGAAAACGTGCAAAATAAAATTACGGCTAGTGACGTCACCTTAAAATTCCGCATCAAATGCGTCATAGGTTTTCTTGGTGTCTGCTAGGTCGTACGCAGTTCCTAATCGGTAAAAAGGAAGTGCATTGTTTTCCAAGGAAGGGAGGGGGGGGCACAGATTTGACATACGAAGCTTCGGGAAATTTCGATAAGTCAAAGTCACCAAAATACGCAAAATACGCTTTGAAATCCGTGTTGTCACGCGTGGAGATTTGGGCACGAAATTTACAAATGAAACCCTGACCTTGATTTTCTCCTTGGTTAAAACATCGGCGTTGGTGAAACTAACGGCATTAGATTTCTCAGAGTAAAATTTATCAATCTAAGCCGATTAATTGTTTCACTTTCGTGTCCATTTAAATTTCATATAAAGAGAGCGCTACAAAAACAAAGTGAAGAGAGCGTTCTGTTCTCCGTCCCCTTTGTTTTTTATTGCGCTCCTTATCAAAACCGGGCTCATGCTGCAAATCGCTTTTCTACCTACAATATCTGCTACAAAACGCTCTTGATGATCCCCATTGTATTCCTAGAAAACTAGGTACAGTAAACCACTGCCGAACAAACGTTTGTCGTACCCAGTATGTCCGCTCAACTGTTTCCACGGTGAGCCAGCCCCTTTTTACAAGTAGCGTAGCTTAAGGTATACTTGCTAGCGAAGCATGCGCCATGCAAGCATGCGTAGATATTTGCCACTTAAAACGCCCTTGCGGTCGATTCTATGTACGGGCAACACCACCTATTGGCTCGGGCCCCTGTCGGGCTCGATCTGTGGTCGGGCCGGGCCACGCCGGGTAAGCGAAATTTTTTGTCGGATACGGGCCGGGCCCGGGTCTCACTTTCAGTCGCCGGGCCGGGCTCGGGCGGGTAAGTTTGAACGAGTCCAGGGCTTGGGCCGAGAATCACGGCCCGTGCAGTGCTCTAGTCCACGGTCCCCGGGGCAGATCGTGACACTGGCGACGAGTACAGTCAACGAGTCGACCCACGCCATTGAGAGCGGTGAAACAACGCTCCCCACATCTGCCGCCATGCCGCTGTACGGAAGGCTCGAGCCGTTCGAGGGAGATAGGTCCGCCTGGCCCATCATGAGGGGCAAATTCACGTGTTTTTCTGCGCTAACGACACGCCTGAGGAGAAACAGCGGGACATTTTCGTGGCAAGTTGCGGAACCCAAGTCTTCAGTCTCCTGCTCGACCTCCTAAAGCCGGCTACACCGCATACCAAGACGCTCAAGCGAGCTTACTACACTGCGCTCGCACTTCAGTCCGGCGTCGCCCACGCTAATGGAGCGTTTCCGCTTCAACAACCGGAACCACTGGGAAGGGGGGAGAGCCTCGGGTAGTTTGTCGCTGCGCTACGAGGTTTGGCGAGTACCTGCGCTTTCGGGGACCAGCTGGACTCCCTGCTCCGGGACCGTTTCGTCTGCGGCATAAACAACCCCGCCATGCAAACACGTCTCCTGGAACTTCCCGACCCCTCGCTGAACGATGTGGTGAAAGCAGCGCTGGCGATGGACGCGGCGACAAGAGACGCCGGCGAGATTGCAAGTGCGGCGTCAACAGAAGCAGCGGTCAACAAGATGGTGGCAAGGGGCGCTATATGCAGTCGGTGACGCCCATTCCCCCTCACAGTGCCAGTTCGTACATTCGCAGTGCTTCACGTGTGGAGAAACTTGGGCACCTTGCACGAGTATGCCGAACGGGGAAGCAGAACAGTGGACCACAGCAGCAGCCTGCATCAAGCCCAGGTTCCACACCAGCCCGCGGTCAGGGTAGGTGTCGCAAGTGGCGGCGGGGACGTGCGGCAGCAGGCTCGGGTTCCTCCGCGGCCAGGCTAAACGTAGTGTCCGAGGACCCACCGATTTTCGACATGTGGCACACAGGCCTTGTCCCGTCGTCTGTGCCGCCGTACGTGCTGACCGTCGAAGTTTGCGGGCGCCCCATTTCCATGGAACTAGACACGGGGGCCAGTGTGTCGGTCATGGCTGGCAAACTTTTCAAAAAGACCTTCCCCGAAGTGGCCGTCGAGGCTTCAGGCGTCATGCTGCGGAGTTACTCTGGAGAGCTTTCCCAGGTCCAAGGTCAAGCCCAGGTCAGCGTTCGTTTTGGCAACAGGGAAGCAACCCTTCCTCTGTATTTGACCAAGGGGTCGTCACCGACGCTGCTCGGCAGAAATTGGATTTGCGCACTGGGTGTTCGGCTGCCAGAGGGCTAGGAAGCAGCCCTACATGTCGTACAAGTCATCCCGAGCCTTCTAACAGATTTCCAGTCACTGTTCCAGCCAGGGGTGGGCACATTCGCCGGTACGACTGCTGGCATCCATGTACCCGAGGGAGTCCGGCCTCTGTATTTCAAGCCTCGTCCGCTGCCGTTCGCACTGAAGGACGTGGTCACCCAGGAGCTGCAACGGTTACAGCGAGAACGCATCCTGGTACCAGTCAAGACTGCGGAGTGGGCCGCTCCCATTGTTCCAGTCCCCAAGCGATACGGTAGTGTCAGAATCTGCAGGGATTTCAAGGTTACGATCAACCCCGTCGCTACCATCGAAACGTACCCCCTGCCTCGGATTGAAGATCTCTGGTCGGCTTTGTCTGGTGGCCAGAAGTTCATGAAGCTCGACCTCAGAGACGCGTACCAGCAGTTGGTGCTCCAGGAGGCCTCACGGAAGTATGTCACGATATCGACAACTATGGCGCTTTTCCAGTATACGCGTTTACCATTCGGCGTGGCCTCGGCACCAGCCATCTTTCAGAGAGAGATGGACAACCTCTTCAGGGGTATGAGGCACGTGGCAGTGTACTTGGACGACATCCTCGTCACCGGTATTGACGACGGAGACCAGATGCAGAATCTGCACAACGTTCTGGCCCGACTTCAGGATGCTGGTCTCAAGCTCAAGCGGAAAAAGTGTGTGTTCATGGTTCCCAGTGTAGAATACCTGGGACACGTCATCTCCCAGGCCGGCCTGACTCCGGCCCCCCGCAAAGTTGAGGCTGTTCTGAAGGCACCGAAGCCCCGAAACAAGAAAGAGCTGCAAAGCTACCTTGGTCTCATCAATTTCTACAAAAGGTTCCTGCCCAACCTGTCTGCGCATCTACAGCCACTGCACATTCTGCTTTTGAGCACAGTAAACAGCTAATCACCAAGGCACCGGTGCTGGTGCACTTCGATCCAGCCAAGCCTGTTGTCCTTACTGTAGATGCTTCACCATACGGTGTAGGAGCCGTCCTAGCACACAGAGACAAGGATGGCCAAGAACGCCCGGTGTCGTTTGCTTCTCGTCGTCTTCACACAGCAGAGCAGCGTTACAGCCAGCTGGACAAGGAAGGCCTCGCCCTCATGTTTTGCGTCGAGCGTTTTCACCAGTACCTGGGGGCCGAAAGTTCAAGGCAGTCACGGACCACAAACCACTGCTGGGGATACTGGGGCCAGACAAGGCGGTCCCCGTGCAGGCATCACCTCGAGTGGTACGATGGGCCTTGAAGCTGGCGGCCTACAGCTACCAGTTGGTGTACCGTCCGGGAAAAGACCTGGGGCCTGCTGATGCCCTGAGCCGGCTGCCGCTGCCAGAGGTGCCTGCTGCTGTTCCAGAGCCAGCTGAAGTGCTCATGCTGGAGCATGCGTACCCAGAGGTACTCTCCAGGTCTGCTGTGCAGGCGACCAGTCGGGACCCAGTCCTGTCCCAGGTGGTGAAGGCAGAATCCCGAGGGGAGCAGTTGGTGCAGCAGCCCTACAGCCACAAGGCCGCTGAGCTGAGCCTGGAGCAGGGCTGCCTACTTTGGGGTTCCAGGGTGGTGATCCCACAGTCTCCAGTCCAGGGTCACGCAGTTGCTGCACGCGGGGCATCCTGGCGTGGAAAAGACAAAGATGGTGGCCCGGTCCAACGTTTGGTGGCCTGGACTGGACCAGGACATCGCTCACATGGTGCAGAGCTGCCAAGTCTGCCAGGAACATCAACAGGCCTTGCGTCATGTGGAGATCACCCCATGGCCACTCCCACAGAGGCCCTGGTCCCGCCTTCACGTGGATTTTGGGGGCCCCTTCAAAGGCCACTACTTCCTGGTGGTGGTCGACGCATTTTCAAAGTGGGTGGAAGTTCTACCTGTCACCACTCCGTCAGCAAGTGCGACCATTGCAGCACTGCGGCAGGTCTTTGCCACCCAGGGGCTGCCAGACATCACAGTCTCCAATAATGGGCCCGCATTCGCCAGCGCAGAGTATCTGGCCTGGCTGACAAAGAACGAAATCCGCCGAATGATGGTTCCTCCGTACCACCCTGCTTCAAACGGTACAGCTGAGCGGGTGGTGCAGACTATTAAGGACAAACTTAAGAAGAGCCAGGCTGGGGATTTCCGTACGCAGGTCACCCGCATACTCTTCCAATACCGGACTACACCTCATGATGTCACCGGCTGTGCCCCCTGTGAGCTTCTGCTGGGACGGATGGTGAAGACACCGTTGGACATTCTGCATCCAGACCTCCGGTCCACGGCACTCCTCAAACAGCTGAAGCAGAAGCTGGCTGCTGACAAAGGGTGCCATCCTGGGCCGTTGCCGGAGCCTGGAGTGCCAGTATTCGCCAGGAATTTCCGTTCTGGCCCACTTTGGTCTCCTGGACAAGTGGTCTCGCCTGCAAGCTCCTCCTCTCTGCTCGTACGAATGCAGGATGGAACCACATGGCACCGGCATGCTGACCATGTGAGGGTTAACCGCGGGACCTGGCGTGCATCCACGGCAGCACCAGTTGCAACCACGGCAGCACCAGTTGCGGCGAGTGAGACAACCATTTCGCAAGGGACAGGCGCCTCCAGTGGCGCGCCACTGTCATGAGTAAAGCAGTGATGCTACTGGCTTAGGCCACTTTGGAGCAGCTTTTGTAGCAGGCAAAATTGCGTTTTGGAGCAGCAAAACTAGCTTTTGGAGCAGGTGCTCTGCCTTCCACAATTCATTCTGAGCCGAAGAATTCTTAAAAAAAGTAATAAACATCGACCACAGCAGCGTCGACATCCGAGCCAACAACACTCAAGCCGCGGGCAAATGAGTTGTGCACTTTATGCAAGCAGCCTCTCCTACATCTATGATGTCAGGGTATGCTTCCTGCATTTTTTTTCTGAAGCTTTTCACTGCATTAGGGCCATCCGTAGAAAAGCAAATGACATTTTTCTGCGGCAGGTCCATCATTGCTCTCCGCACTTCACTAGCCAAAATTTCCGAAGTCTTAGAGCCCAGCCGGAAAGACTGCAGGTGTTCCACAACTCGCTGCATTTTGTTGGAGAAATGCCTAACTACAACATGAAGTTGTTGGCACCTCTGTTCAGGAAGAGGGGTCTCGTCAATGCTAACAGATAAAACCACATCCGGCTTGTTCAGCTCGTCAAGCACAAGTTTCTTGAAATACGGCCCGAGGCCATCACTAACTATGTAGGATGCCTTGAACCTCTTACAACTAAACTGCTTCGCTGTTTCGGAATCTCCAAATAACTTGGGAAACAAGGCAGTTACTGTGTCGGCCCACGAGTATGGGATGCCCTTGAGAGTCATGCCAAGCACAAACAGAGTTCCTGCGTTTGTCACGCGGTCACACTGCAAAACGTTCCATGGACTGCCGAATTCCAAAGTCGGCTGGATCGTTTTCGGCCGCTGCAGCCCACCTGAAGCATCTCGATGACGACTGGTAGCATCAATGTGCCGTTTCATGGCTGCATGTCGCTTGACTGCTGCTACGCCGTGTTGCCTACAGTTGATGCTTTGATTACAAAAAAAAACACAAAACGCAGTTCCTTCGTCCGCTTGACAACACCATATTGATACTATTTTGTCTCCATTTTCATCACTCTCATGGAGAACATCCGCGTACGTCCGCGTACAGCGCGATGTCGCTCGCAATAGGGGAACTTCATGTAGTTATTTTCATTTCTGAAAGTCAGACTACACCCCTTTGGCGCAGGCTTGGCGCACAGTCGCCAAATTTTGAGGAAATGTAGCAGGTTGTAGCAGCCAGGGCACTTTGGCGCAGTCTGGCGCAATTGGCGCAGCGGTAGCATCACTGGTAAAGGGGCATGAGGCACGTGCCGGACAGCGCAAGGCGTCGATGGTGTGCGGGGAATGGAAAAGTACCCGATGGTGTGCACCCCCGCCACGTCGACGGAAGCCATTGGCCGGAGAAAGGCGCGTGCCACGCGACCCGAGCTGAGGTGAGGGACCACAGAAGAAGAGCTGGTCATTGTTCGGTGGAGTTGTCGAGGAGCAAGGTGGTGCAGGCCAGCGTCGCGTCCGCGACGGGAACAGAAGGGCTGAGTTCTGGAGGCAGCGTTGTGCATGCCCCGGGAGGGTGGCCGTCGACCTTGGTGTCTACCGAGCGAGGCGTCCCGGGCTTGCGGCAGCCTCATCACGCAGTTCTCATGGCACCTGCGGCACTACCCCAGCGCGACGAGACGGCAACCCACCGACAATCACCGTAGAGCCACGTCGACAGTTCGAGCCAGTGGCACTGAGGAGAGGCCGAGAGTTAGGCCTAGCGGGGAGGGACCGGTGTTCTCCGAGAGGAAGGAAGCATCGGCGAGGAAGACGATCAGCGAGGAGTCTGATCGATGGCGACGGCCCTAAGACGTCGACAGGAGCTGCGACGACGGTACTGGGCGTCGACTTTGGAACTGGATCGAGTCAGCGGATTCCACGAACGGAGTAAGAACATTCCATGTGTAGCGCGACTGACTTAGAGGCCATAGTGGCCAGGCGCTCGAGTAGAGAGGAGCTAGATATAGCTCGAATGCCTTGTTGGTTAGTTAGTGAGTGCACACTAACTCAGCATGTTTGCACTTGTTGATTTTTATTGTAAATTTTGAGTGCGTGTGAGTTTGGTTTGCCGTGGTGTGTGCGATAAAGTTTTGTTTGCAGTGCCACCACGGTGTCTCCCGAGTCTCTCCTCTCTCTCTCTCTCCCAACTCCACTCCGCTTTGCAAGCGCTCCCGAGATACGTGACAGCCACTACTTGGGCCACCGCCAAGTTCAGTGCCATCTCTGCCAGCGACGGCAGAGTCTCAGGAGGAATCAAGCGCGCCTCAGGCAGCACCTGGTGCTACCGCACCTAGTCCCTCAACACGTGTACCCAGGCGGAGCAATCAATGACGAAGGACACCAGACCGCTTTTCGCCTACCTAAACCAACGTCGAACCGGCTGGGACTTGTATTTTTTTATTATGTGTACAATAACTGGGGGTGAGGGGTGTAACGAGCGTGTGGCGCCCTGCCTAGCCTAGTTTCCTTACCTCGCCAGGTTCGGCAGGCAACCTTGGTCGTGCGTGAAGAATAAACACTGACGAGCACGGCTCGGCAGTCAGTAGCTGTTACCCTCCATGCGTTTGGGTCGTCCTTGTCAGAGCGCGGGCGCCTCGGCCTCCCCTCATCCACGGTCCCAGGGGCAGATCGTGACAAGCTGATGTTGCAGCGCTTCTGTAATCTGTTGTCGTACTCTCTTTGTCTGAATTAGGATCCGCGTCGTACTCGCACGCGCTGTCATTCACCTGAAATGCCGCACAGAGCCGATTCCAAGCTTGGCTTGGCTTGGCCTGCCGTCTGGCTGAGGTAGCCGTTCAATGGATAAGTGACTGGCTAAAGCCAAAACGCAACCGTTACGTGTAGCCAACAAACATAGCCTTCGAGATCGGTAAATTCTGCGTATCTCCAGTTATAGCCAGTGCAACATCTCAGTGCTGGCAACCTAGTAAAGATATTGTAAACATTGCTGACAGCTTGTTATGGCGTTCAACGTCGCACTCTGTCAGCCAGCCGGAGTCCGAAAAATCCAACGGCGGGCTGTGGGGCGCCCGAATTTTCGGTCGTGAGTTTACATTACTTCAATGGGACGAGTGGCGGTGCCACGAAGGTGTCCGAATAAACGAGCATGTCCGAATTTTCGGCGTCCGAATAAACGGTCGGCGACTGTATCCGAGTTTGATATATCCGGGATCGACTGTAGTAAGATCACGTGATGCTGTAACAAAGACCTGCAACTAGCAGTACAGCAGAACATCAGGCTGGTCCGATCACTGGCAATATGCCCTCATTGTCTTTTTCACGAGCCCATCCTCGTCACCTTTTCGACAGCGGCACATACAAGCCTGCCAGCAACAATACTAGCCGATCTTTACTCGTGGCATTAGCCCCCCCTTTCAGAGAGCATCGTCGCGATGCCACATCAAGATTACGAGAAACAAAAAACATACAATCACCAGGACATACAACGTACCGGTGACAAAGTGCTGACAAGGTTACACAAGAGAGTTTGACGATTAGTCAACGTTGGTAAAATGGTTTCATCCTTGAAACATGGACGATGTCTGTCTGCTTTGAATGACGGGATCGATGAGCTGTATCCTCGAGAAGAACTCCATAGCTCACTTCACTGAGGCGACGGAGAACTCTATAGGGACCAAAGTAGCGGTGGAGTAACTTTTCCGACCGGTCCCCTTGGCGAATGGGAATCCACAGCCATACTTGATCACTTGGTTGGTAAATAACCTCGCGATGACGAGCATTGTACGAACATTTGTATGAGCATTTCTGTCTGTGGCAGCTGAACGCGCCCATCTCCGTTTCTGTCCTTTAAAAGCAGACATGGCTACGCTGTCGCCGCAAATTTACCAATTTAAACGAAATAATTCATTATTTAGACGGAAGAAACTGTTTTGACGCACGTGACGCACTCACAACCTTCGTGACTCACAAGAAAAAACGCGTTCGCTTAGCTCCGTCAGCCGCCATGTTTGTTTTGATATCCCGCAGTGTTACAGCGGCAGCCGCCTGTTGGTTGACTTGTTATCCCGCAGCAACAAGCTGCTGACACGTTCCCATAATTGCTGAAAAAGCCGGCCGCCGCCACCCATCGCCATGTTTTTTCATCATTCTGTAACGTGGTGGCGTGCTTTGTAGTTTTTTTGTTTGAGTGCCGGTTCACGATGGGACGATATGCGAGTTTCACTGCCATGTTGAAGCTCAAGGCAGTTGATTACGCGCTCGAGCACAGCAACCACGCTGCCGGTAGGCATTTCGGCGTCAACGAAATCCGAATTAGTTATTGGAAAAACCAGCGTGTGAAGCTCATGCTGACAACAACACGCGCCGGGCGAATTATTGGCTATATCGAACAGTTGAGAAATCCCCTTGAATTTCCCATGCAAAAGTATGGGGCTGGTGCGCACGTATATCGAACTCCCGCACAGCGAAGCATCCGCTATATCGAACGCTGCGCCGCACAGAAGCACAGAAATTGCATTTTTCCTAACAAATATTCATCATTTTTTGGCCGCGTTCTAACAAGTTCCGATCCCTCGTCGTGCGCAGGTGACGAAAAGGCAGTGTTACCGTATTTACTCGATTCTACCGCGCCCTCGATTGTAACGCGCACCCGTTTTCCGCGACCAAAAAAAAAAAAAAGTAATACATCGATTGTAACGCGCACCCATTTTTCGTGAGAGAAAAGAACAAAAAATGTCCGTAGGAGTCAAACTTCGCACATTCAGAAGAACATTTATTTGGGTTTTAAAGAACTAAAGTTTCAAAAAAGTAAAACACAAAGTCAAAAAGCGGGCCTTGCCGCTAAAACTGTCACCATTACGGCGGCGATACGAGTCGCGTAATGGATCAGTCCTCATCGCTGTCGGACAACTCCTTGTCACTGTCAACGCTCTTCGATTTCGGGAAACAGGCCCTGCTTTGGTCCACTGAAACCTTTTCGTGAAGCTTTGCTGTAAAAAATCTTCTGCTTCTGTTTGCGCCAGTCTCGCACGCACGTTTCGGGAACTCCGAACTATATCCGAACGACCGCGATGCGGCCCGATTTCCGTCCGTCTCTCTGCACATGTAATAACTATTCTTTTAAATGCGGCATCGTGGTACACTCGTCGAGTATTTGGAGTCGGCACTTCCATGCCGTCTATGCGAACGCAGAACGGGATGACAATCTCCTCAGCACACGTACGAACTGAAAAAAATGGCAGAAATCGTAGGAGGCGGCCATTTTGAAATGTCGATGGCAATACGATAACCGAGTTTCTTTTTTTTTTTTTTTTCGGTACTCAATTCTAACGCGCATGCGATTTTTGGAGTCGTTTTTCCGGAAAAAAGGTGCGCGTTAGATTCGAGTAAATACGGTATTCCATTGCGTTGATTTAGTTCACTGCGCAACGCTCGTCAGTGCACCTGTATATTTGATGCGTGATTCGCAGGTTTGAACGTGCGGGCATAGTGTTTTTCAAAGAGGCTGATTGCTGAGGGCACCAAAATGAGAATGCGAAGTGACTCTGCAGCCGCGTTGTAATGTTTGCATTTCCTTGATTGTTTGTTCGCCCATGATGGCATGCGGGTCCGAAAAGCATGGCCTTCGAGATGCGCAACCTCTTGACGTATTTTTGGTGTTTTCGGTTTTAAAACGCACATCTCAGAGGCTACGCTTTTTTCGCATTTCTCGCCAAAGCAGTGGCTGCCTTCTACAAAGCCACAAGTGCCATCGCTATCACCAACATGTCGACGGTGGAGAAATGTTTCTTTGTGCAGCGTTGTCTCTTGTGGCATGTGGACTAGTGTACTTCTCACTTCGTTCTTGATAAATCGTCATTAGGGAGTCGAACTAAACATTGTCCTGCTCGTAGCAATGAAAATGATGACCGGTGCTTGGAGCGACGGCAAGTGAAGCACCGTCGTGCACCGTTCCCTTGCGGGCCTTGGTGCCAGATGACGACTTTTGGTTGCGTCATGACCGCTGACTACGGCATACGGTGCATCAGTGAATTTTGTGACTTATTAGGGAGCTTTCGAATAGCGTACGCAAAGCTTTTCGTTGGCTTTTCGCGCAACTGCGCATGTGTCATATGCTAACTACTTGTGGGCTCCGGTTAAGTGACGGAAATAGCGGGCCGCAAACGCTAACGCTAACTTAGCGTACGCTATTCGAAAACTGCCTATTATGTTTCCGGGCGCCATATCTGACGGGACCACAGCGAGCGACTTCATCGGTGCAGATAACAACGTAGCTGTTTCTGACTGCATCGCTGCCGATATCGGAGCTCACGTTGCCGGTGCTGCGGAAATGGACCCGTGCAGTACAGAGCTAGCATCGACGTTCAGCATCAATCACCACTGTTGTGGCCGAAGGTGCTGAATTTGCTTATTTGGAAAGCTTCAATGATATTGACGATGACTTGATGAATTCACGGCGCGCAAGAAGCAAGACAAGCTTGCGGACTATTTTTATGCAAAATAAATTGCAGCAACTTGCAAAAGAAGAAGTTGTCGCTTTGTTCTTTAGTATATGTGAGCGAATCGTCATGTTCGCGCTTTCTACGATTTCCGAAAACTGTATCGAGGCCTGCAGTGCTTTAATTTAAGCCCTAAATACGCATATTTTGTATTTCGAATTCTCGCTATATCGACCTATTTCGCGATCCCCCTCGAGTTCAATATATCCGGGATTGACTGCATTTGCTCATCGCCTATCTTAAATTTGCTGCCTCAACCTTCCTTAGCGGTAGCAGTGAAATCGTTACACCGAACGCACAGATAAACGCACTTTGTTATATTGCAGTTAAACATACATGGTGTTCTAAGGGTATGAAGTAATAAAAAGGTAAATATTTTGTTGTGTTAAGAATTTAGTTACACTGAATTTTGTTACACAATGTAACGTAAATCGCCGGGGTCTCGAATCACCGCACTATAACCAAACCAACATTTTCCAAAGGCTGCACATGTGCAAAACATGACGACAAACAGGCACCCACATAATTACAACATCGAGGCATGTGACCCGGGTGTAAATTCTCATGCGCTTAAATTTGCAAATGTTGAAAGGTTACATCCGCGGACCTCTGTTGCCAACATAACAAACAGAAAAAAAAGAAGAAAAAAAATCTCCATAGTGGAAAGTCGCCGACTAACTTCCTCATTTATGCAGACTTCACTGCGGTGCCACACTGCCCAGAAACATGTCAAATGGCAACTGAAATTCTGTACGCTTGCGATTTTCCGGGCAGATAAGCGATGTCGAAAACAGTGACGACCACGAAGCCCCACCTGAGTGTCGCACATGCACGCCCTCATTTTCATTGAAGATGTAAGTAATCCCTTCCAAATGCAACATCTGCAAAACGTTTCGTTGACTTGGCACCAAACCATAACTTTAATCGTCCGCGGTCACTACTGACGAGGCAGCTAGCGCTTGTTACGCCTAGCATGCTGGTTGCGACTTGGCATGCTGTTGCGAGAAGCTTGCCCAAGGCAACACAGAGATCGAGCATAGATGAGATCGCATTCACGAGCTAAACATGGGGCAGCACATATGAAACAAAGTTTCAGTTTGCGGTCAGAAGGATAGCCGCAGCAACTATCCTGCAAAAATCTGCCAAGCTTCTAAGTCTGCCTGCTGGTGGCAAAGGCGAAAGCTCGATTGTGTCTCAAGCATTGTCATCTGCGTGGGAATCGAGGCGGGATCGCTGCACTCTAAGACGATGCAACTATTTTCCTGAGAGAAAACTGAAGAGCCAAACCACAGTTTCTGCAGAGCAGTTCCTGCCGAAGCGGACGTTCGTTTGGAGCGTAGCACATGCACAACAAATGGCCGGAGCAAAGGGGACAAAGTACAGAGGCGAAGGCTTCCTCCGTCGCCTAGACAACAACTCCCCCTCCCCGCTCCTCATTTGTTTGCTCCGTGCCCTCTCCTCCATAACACCGTCGCTGCTCTCTCCCCGGCCGGCGCACCTAGGCTGTGAAGCGCGCTCGCTTTCTCGCTTCTCCGAATTTTCCGGCAACCACATTATAACTGGTCTTTCATCTCGGGGGGACTGCAGAATATGCACATACATAGTGTTTTGTGGGAGGGTAAACGGGAGTCAGAAAACAACCACATTATAGCTGGCCCTGCATTGTATGTGGTTACGTTATCAAGGGTCCGAGCTGTACTGAGGTTCAACTGTACACTCACTTTCTCATGCTGCCTCCAGTTGGAGGATGTGGCTTCAGCACCCATTATTGCACCTTGTACAAACAAAGCATTTCTCTGTGTCTACAGTGTCTCTGCACCAAACAAGCTTGCTTACCATGAGAGGTGTACATAGTGCGGCATGTTGTTGTACAGGTATGGAAAAGCAATCCTGTACTCGGTACGAATCGGCTGGCGTATGATGATTTTGTTGATGTCGTTGAATTCATTCCAGTCTTCATCCCTGAAACAGTTATTAAGCCATTTATTCCAGCATTCATGTTGCAAATTTCTCCAACCAACACATACAAATGAAAGTAGCAGTTTAGGAATGCGAAGTGCTATGTGTCCTCAAATCAAGAACCACCCACAATGGTATGACAGTGAGACTTATGCAAACAACCAAGCAGTGAAGCTACCAAGAACTTTTGACTTGGAGCAATTTTTGGATCCGCAGAATTTTCATTTTGGAGCACTTCGGAGCAGGTTATTTTGCATTTAGGTGCACCTTGGAGCAGCTAATTCCACATTCAGAAGTACGTCAAAGTACAAGTTGCCTTTTTACGCTGAAAGACTGCAGTAATTATTGTGGAGCTCTTATGAAGAGCGATGCAAATATTTCCATCCATTGCACATCTCGAGGAAAAATGCTCTTCGGAGTGCTGATTATTACTTCACTCAATAATCAAAAAATAAGGGCTTTGTGCATTTAGATGCTGTGAAATAACCTCCACTATCTTTTTCGACACAAGCCAAAAATACCCAGGCCTGCGCAGAACACGCAGCACAATCACAGCGAAAGCTAGGTGAGCAGCCTTTCTAGAGCCCATTCTAAACTGCAGTCAACGTCCGATTTTTCGGACTCCCTAGGAACCGTGAAAGCTTCAGAAAAATCAGGCAGTCCGAAAAAACGAATTCATGCTCTTTTTTTTTTTCACAGTAAAAGCAGCGCAAGAAGACGGTACCACAAGAAGCTTGTCCCATGTCGCTCATCTTCTTGTGGTAGTCTTTTAGCACTGCTTTTACCATGAAGACAAACCAACTTGCCAAGTTTTGTAGGCTGTTTCATGCATTTTTTATCCCACCAATGCAGTCAAATCACCACAGCCACGTCCAAAGCAGCTTTAATGTGTCCCAGTACGCTTAGGAGGCATGTGGGTGCACACCCAGGCTCACGTGAACACGTTTGGTACCTGCCGTGAAAAAATGATGTGGGTCTTTTTTTATTTCGTTTATTAGTTGGGTGAACTGAATGAAATTTAACAAACTTATTCAATTTTTTTCTGCATTAGAACAAAAGATGTGCAATTTCTAAAAGCGTATTTCTCAAGGGGATTTTTGGCAACTTAGCTTTGTCAAACACAAAAACAAAGTATGTGGCAGCACTGCCACAGAGCTGGTCTAGCAGGTGATGCTAATCTGATTGCTTTCAACGAACTTTGAAAACAAAATAAATAGATGTAAATACTATGAGCGAAATTCCTTTGCTGAATACTATTTCTGATCATCAAGAACTATAATTTGGTGAACAACATTATAAGAAAATCACCGGCTAGAGCATCACCGGCTAGATCAGCTTCCTGGCAATCTTGCCAGATACTTTGTTTTTGTGTTTGACAAAGCAAAGTTGCCACAAATCCCCGTAAGAAATATGCTTAATATGTGTTAGAAATTCTGTATCTTTTGTTCTAATGCAGCTATTAAGGGGGGAAGAGGGTTTTTAAAAATCATCAAGATTCCCTTTACCAAATTTAATGAAACTGCACAGTCTTGTTTAGTTTTCTTTGCTGATTCCGAATATGCAATTATCCTTCAAATATGTCCATTAGTTCCAAAGTTAATTAAAATTAATTAGCACTGTTTCCAGTGTAGTGAAGAGGAGGAAGAAGCCACGCTCGGTCGGCTGTTGCTGTGCGCATGATCTGAGTTCCTGTTGGACCGGCGCTACTTCGACTGCAGAAGTCGTCAGCACTTTGTTAATACAGTCGCCGACCGTTTATTCAGACGCTGAAAATTCGGACATGCTCGCTTATTCGGACACCTTCGCGGCATCGCCACTCGTCCCATTGAAGTAATGTAAACTCACGACCGAAAATTCGGACGCCCCACAGCCCGCCGTTCGATTATTCGGACTCCGTATGGCTAGTCGAGTGCGACGTTGAACAAGATGTCAGCAATGTTAACAATATCTTTACTAGGTTGCCAGCACTGAAAGGTTGCACTGGCCATAACTGGAAATTGTGCCAGTGTCAAAAATCCACGCAGAAATTACCGATCTGGAAGGCTATGTTTGTTGGCTACATGTAACGGCTGTCTTTTGGCTTTAGGCAGTCAAGTATCCATTGACCGGCTACCCCGGCCAAACAGCAGGCCAAGCCAAGCCAAGATTGGAATCAGCTCGGTGTGGCGTTTGAAGTGAATGACAGCGCGTACGAGTACGACGCGGATCCTAATTCGGACAAAGAGAGTACGACAACAGAGGCGCTGCAACATCAACCAGCCCAACGTCGTTTCCTTTTGGCGTGTGAGGATTTGCGTTGTCAGATGTTTCTGTGGCTAGGCCTGATCTGCGTCCCGAGCTTTGTCTCACTCCCTTGTTGCTTGGCATGAGAGGTGTTGCTCCGACGCCGCCCGTTCCACGTGCGCCGTCGGAACTAAAGAAACGCGGCAACTACGAGGCCCTGACGATGGCGAAAAAAGCGGTGATTATTCACCAGGTGGAAGTTGCTTGGGAGTTTTCGCCGAGTTGGGCGATGAGATCATCCGTCAGCTACTCGAACCAGCGCATGTGGACAGCGACTGCCGTGATGACGCACCTCCCACACCACAGCCATCAAATGCGGATTTAGCGTAGGCTGTTGCAGTGCTATTGCCGGCCCACAGGGGTGGCCAAACATTGGCTTGAATACAGGCCGACTTGGTCGCGCGTAAGCGTACATGTGTACAGACGCGCACTGACAAGTTTTTTCCGGCTGCCGGGCCAATAAAAGTGCTTTTTTCTGGTGAATCCTTTTTTTCGGACTTTTCGGCGGTTCCCGCCGAGTCCGAATAAACGGTCGGCGACTGTAAACCGTCATACGACATCTGGTGGAGGTTGCTGCAATCCCTGACCTCAACCTGGAATTTCGCAACCGAACGTTGCCCGCTGCTTCAACCGCTGCGATGACCGACATTGCCACCAGTCAGCCCGACAACGCCGCAGCTTCCAGCTCCAGCGGCGCCATTCAGCGGTACCGTGACCCTCCTATCTTCAGTGGAACCGGTGAGGCTGACGTGGAAGATTGGTTTTCCACCTATGAGCGCGTCAGTGAGACCAACAACTGGGATGACTCGGCCAAACTCCGTGTCGTCATCTTCCATCTTTCTGACGTCACCAACCTCTGGTTTCACAACCACGAGCGTGAGCTCCATACCTGGTCTGAATTCAAGACAGCGATCACAGACGTCTTCGGCCGCCCGACTTTACAAAAGCTGCGCGCTGAACAACGTCCACGCCAGCGTGCTCAACAGCCCGGTGAGACGTATACGAGCTACATCGAGGATGTCGTAAACATTTGCTCCCGCGTCAATGTCTCCAAGAGTGAAGAGGAGGAAGTGAAATATATCCTCAAAGGTATCGAGGACGAGGCATTTCAGATGCTTCTTGCGCGGAACCCTGCTTCTGTCGCGGACATCGTTACTCTTTGCCAGAGTTTCGATGAGCTGCGTCGACAAAGGGTCCTTGCACACAACGCTGTCGCAGCTGCTGAACCACTCTCGAGCCTCACGCTAGCCTCCCACCCATCGCCCGCTGCATCGCTCTCTAGCCAAATCAAAGACTTTATTCGGGAGGAGGTGGCGCGCCAGCTCTCTATGCTGCCTCTGAGCGATCGATCCCTACAAAATGACGCATCGCTGGCTACTCCCATCAGGAGGGCTATCCGCGAGCAACTTGCCGAATCGGTACCTTTGACCCAGCCATGTTTGCCTGTTGCTGCACCTCTGACCTATGCCGCGGTCGTGGCGCGAACTCCGCCGCCGACATTCGCCTACTCTGAAGCAATGCACCCGCGAACAGCCCAGCCTCCTGCGCCTCCTCCAATGCCAACTCGAAGTCAATATGCTCAAAACCCCTGGTGCACACGCGACAACTGGCCCATATGCTTCGTTTGCGGTTTCGCCGGCCATGTGGCGGACTTCTGCAACCGTCGCATGTCACCTGCTCATCAAGCTGCCGCAACGCCCGGATACGGCTGCCCACACGCTACTGGCGACCACGCCACGCGTCTCAGCTCCGACTTTTCACCGCCTCCACGACGACCTTTCAGCAACCATCGCTCCCCATCACCCCGTCGTCACTCGCCTTCACCCTTACGCAGTGGGCAGTCACCTAGCGAGGGAAACTAGTTGCTGCAGTTCCGCAGGCACAAACTGCCAGCTTCGCGACTTCTACAAGGCCTGCACAGTCACCACGCAATTTACTCGACATCATAGTAGAAGGAACTGCCACAACTGCGCTTATTGACACTGGGGCTGCATTTCAGTCATGGACGAGAACTTTATTCGAAAATTACGTAAGGTCACAACGCCGTTCTCCGGCATGCTACTGCACACCGCAAGTACGCAGCACGTAGCACCGGTTGCTGCATGTACCGCTAGGATGGTTATTGACAGGGCGCTCTACATCGTCGAATTCCTTGTGCTCTCTTCATGCTCACACGACATCATCCTCGGCTGGGACTTCTTGTCTCAGCATCGTGCCATCGACTGTGCCCGAGCCGAGGTGGTGCTCTTCCCGTTCTCTGACGACGCATTGCCTGGCCTTTCTAAAAGTACAGCCCAAAAGCTCACTGTTGTGTCCGATACAGACATACCACCCGCAATGTCAGTGCTTGTGCCCATCTCTTGCTCCACCACGCCAGATGCTGCCATCCTTTTTACGCCATCGCCTATTTTTCTGCGTCGCAGGGCTCTCCCTCTCCCGCTTGCCGTCCCGACTACTGCATCAGAATCATCGGTTATGCTTGTGTGCAATCCGTCTCAGCACCCCGTCACCTTGCTTCGAGGAGAATCTCTTGGTCGTATTCATCCTGTTGATCCGTTTCACATCATCAAGACTTCGGATGACACGCCTTGTCATGAGCTCGACGACCTTACTTGTCCCGTTAAGCGCACGTCTTCTGCATCATCATCAACTCCGCCTTCATCAGACATCTTTGAATCCGTCTTGGATGCCGACCTGCCACCTCCGTACCGCATGCAAGTACTCGAGCTTCTGCAGAATTTTCGCTCATCGTTTGATTGCGATCAACCGCGCTTGGGCTGTACGGAGAACGTCAGTCACAGCGTCCACACAGGTTCTCATCCTCCATTACGCCAGCGACCATACCGTGTGTCGGCAGCCGAGCGTAAGGTGATTAACGGGCAAGTCGATGAAATGCTGCAGCGTGGCGTCATTCGCCCTTCCCACAGTCCTTGGGCGTCACCTGTGGTGCTAGTACACAAGAAGGATGGGTCAATACGCTTCTGTGTGGATTACCATCGGTTAAATAAGATCACTCGCAAAGACGTCTACCCGCTGCCTCATATAGATGACGCACTCGACTGCTTGCAAGGAGCGGAGTACTACTCTTCTTTAGATCTTCGCTCTAGCTATTGGCAAGTGCCGATGGCTGAAGGTGACAGCGAGAAGACAGCTTTCGTAACGGCTATTGCTTATACGAATTTACTGTAATGCCTTTTGGGCTCTGCAATGCGCCCGCTACTTTCGAGCGCATGATGGACACCATCCTTCGTAACTACAAGTGGAAAACATGTCTGTGCTATCTTGACAACATCGTCGTGTTTTCATCAGATTTTCCGACGCACCTTGTTCGCTTGCGTGAGATACTGACCTGCCTCACCACTGCCGGCCTCCAGCTCAACATCAAAAAGTGCCGTTTCGCCGCCCGCAAGCTAACAATATTGGGACACGTATCGAAGGATGGTGTGCTTCCTGACCCAGCCAAGCTTCGCGCCATCGCCGAGTTTCCCAAGCCCACAACCCTTAAGGCGCTCCGCAGCTTTGTAGGCCTCTGCTCTTATTTCCAGCGCTTTGTACGTAATTTTGCAACCATCATAGCACCACTGACGAATTTGCCTACGGCTAGTAACGGCATGTCCGCTTGGTCAACCTCGTGCGACGAAGCCTTCAAGCAACTACGTCGCCTACTCATTTCACCACCTATCCTTCGACATTACGACCCCACTGCACCTACAGAGATCCATACCGACGATAGCTGCATCGGACTTGGTGCAGTCCTAGCTCAGCGGAAAGACGGCTACGACGAGTACGTTGTCGCCTATGCCAGTCGCACTTTGAAAAAGGCCGAAGCGAACTATTCTGCGACAGAAAAAGAGTGTTTGGCCATCATTTGGGCTCTCGGCAAATTCCCTCCATACATATATGGTCATGCTTTCGATGTTGTCACCAACCACCACGCCCTTTGCTGGCTTTCTTCGCTGAAAGATCCGTCAGGTCGCCTCAACCGATGGGCGCTTCGCTTACAAGAGTATGACATTCGCGTTGTCTACAGATCGGGCAGGAAGCACTCTGACGCCGATGCACTATCTCCATCACCGATACCTTCGGATGTAGCTTCCCCATCAACGCTCTTCGAAACTATGTCAACCATCGACGTCACGGATATGCCGGTTGAACAGCGAAAGGATCCCCTGCTTTCAACTATCCTAAGCTTCCTGCAGTATCCATCAGCCACAGCTTCTAGAACGCTTCGTCGCCAAGCCGCCCACTTTACTGTGTGCAACAACATCCTTTACCGCAGAAATTACATGCCTGATGGTCGCAAATGGCTGCTCGTGATACCACGGCACATGCGGTCTGACATTTGCGCTTACTTCCATGCTGCTCCTCACCATGGTCACGCCGGCGTTCTGAAAACGTATACTCGGCTAAGGCAACGTTTCTACTGGCTGAGAATGTATCACTTTGTCTGCCAGTACATTCGCGCTTGCACGGCGTGCCAGCGGCATAAGTTCACCAACGCCCTTCCGGCGAGTTACAGCCGGTACCCTGCCCTGCTCGTCCCTTTGATCGCGTCGGCATAGACCTATACGGCCCACTTCCCTGCAGTTCCTTGGGTAACAGGTGGATAATTGTCGGCGTCGATCATTTGACGCGCTATACCGAGACTGCAGCACTCCCAGCTGCCAGCGCTCGAGAGGTTGCATTACTCATTCTGCGGAATTTCGTCCTTCGACATGGAGCACCACGAGAACTGCTCAGCGACAGAGGGCGCGTCTTCCTCTCCGACGTCATACAAGCCCTTCTCGCTGAATGCAGCATCGTTCACCGCAAGTGTACAGCCTGCCACCCGCAAACGAACGGCTTGACGGAGAGGTTCAATCGCACACTCGGTGACATGATAACTATGTACGTCGCGTCGGATCATAGTAACTGGGACGCTGTCTTGCCATTTGTCACTTACGCGTACAATACTGCCTCACAAGCTACCACAGGCTTTTCGCCGTTTTTCCTGTTGTACAGACAAGAGCCCTCTTGCACCATGGACACATTGCTTCCATACCGACCCGACGCTTCCGAATGCACGCCGGTGTCTGAAGCGGCGAGATACGCAGAGGACTGCAGGCAGCTCGCTCGTAAACTTACAACCGCCGCTCAAGGTCGCGAAAAACTGCGACATGACAACGACGCATCTACGCCAGACTTCCCGACTGGTTCTGTCGTTTGGTTTTGGATACCACCTCACAGCCCTGGGCTTTCAAGCAAGTTTCTTGCACGCTATGATGGCCCCTACCGCATCAAAGGCCACACGTCCCCTGTCAACTACACAGTTGAACCCTTGACACCACCCCACAACCTCAGACATCGTGGTCGTGACACGGTTCATGTCAGCAGACTTAAGCCATACTATGACCCCTTGATGCTGCCTACGCCTTAAGACGCCAGGATGGCTCATCTTCTCTCCCGGGGGCAATTGTAGTGAAGAGGAGGAAGAAGCCACGCTCGGTCGGCTGTTGCTGTGCGCGTGATCTGCGTTCCTGTTGGACCGGCGCTACTTCGACTGCAGAAGTCGTCAGCACTTTGTTAATAAACCGCCATACGACACCGGGAACAATGGAGCAAGAACTACTCATCGAAATCTTGCTTTAGGCACATAGCCGGATACTAGGAAACATAAGCTTCACAAGGGTAGGAATACTTTTTTGATGTGCAAACTATTAAGAATTAAGGGCGCTACCCCTTTCAAGTACGATGAATGAACAAGCCCGCATCGCCACCCTAGTTGAACAGAAAGCTTTGATATGCTGTATAATTCTTAATATAGTTTGCACATCAAAAAAAGTATTCCTACCCCTGTGAAGCTTATGTTTCCTAGTATCCGGCTATGTGCCTAAAGCAAGATTTCGATGAGTAGTTCTTGCTCCATTGTTCCCGGAAACAATGCTAATTAGTTTTAATTAACTTTGGAACTAATTGACGTATTTGAAGAATTGCATATTTGGAATCAGCAAAGAAAACTAAACAAGATTGTGCAGTTTCATTAAATTTGGTAAAGGGAATCTTGATGATTTTTAAAAACCCTCTTCCCCCCTTAAAAATCTACTTAAAGATTTCAAATCTGAAGAAAAGACTGAATAAGTGTATTAAATGTTATGCTACTCACCCAACCTTTAAAAGAAACATTTTTTTAGGACCCACGTCTCCCCTTAAATATGTGCCAACCGCCAGTTGCAAGTTTTAGCTTGATAAGCGCCACCGATACCACCTAAATTCAGAAAAAACTACGGCTCTCTCGCATGCAGCGTCTGTAAACGATGACGCACAGCCAAAGCACTGGATCTCACATTTCCCTTCTTCACGTCATAATTGTGCTGCTTGAGACGCCATTCAAAGTCACCAGTCTCACCAATATATACGTCGTCACAATCCGCGCATAGGACAGCGTACACCACACCGGGGAACTTCACTTTGGGTAATCTGTCCTTCACATTCACGAGTGATTGTCGCAGTTTCTCTTTGGCTGAGCACGCGTCAGGTGGACACACAATCGACTGGGGGAGGGCACATGTTCTCGCTAGAGAAAAAGGACTGTCACAGCGTCTTCATCTTGAGTAGCTCGTGATACAGACCACACCGCGCACTCTCAATAGGAGCGATGGTAATCTGCCGCCAATTTATGCGCGCTGCCTGCGTGACGTATTCGAGCGTACATAAGGCGAACTGCTTGACGTATGTTTTTCATTTCACTTGTGAACAAGGCTCCCGTGTGGGAGGCGAAACGTCTTTTTCTGTGTGTTTTGATTTTCACTTTGGTCGGCGCAGTGCCTCGAGGTTCTTTTACCTTCACCATGTATCATCCCGACCAGACGGGCTACCGTCAAACATTAAACTTCACCTTATATCACAGTCATCTGCAGCTGCAGCTATCTGCCCGGCTGCGCATGTGACGTAAACTGTGTGGATTTTCGACGGTGCAAGCGTGCCATGGTGCCATTCGCAAGTTCGCCGCCGCCGCGGCATGCGAGACCACTTTAGTGCACGTCACTTTGTAGAAACTAAAGTAGCCTGCTGGTGTTAGTGGCGTGGGCACCAAGAAACATCGATGCACCGACAGCGAGCGTATACACTCAAACCTCGATATAACAAACACGGATATAAAGAATTATCTGTTATACGAAGTAAATGGAGAATAGTCTTGTCATAGCTACAGTGCTGCAAATAAACGTTTATAACGAATTTTCGGATACAGTCGAATCCCGCTATAACAAATACCGCTACAACGAAATATCTGCCACAACGAATAATTTTCGATTCCCCGTCAGCTGCCCACAGAGAACAATGCGAAAAATGTCTCGTCACAACGAATACTTTTTCTGGGTATTTCCGCTTGAATGAAGTTTTCGCGAGTGCCACCACATAAGAAAAAGGAGCTTGCCTAGGATTGCCACGAAATTCCGCTAGAAACTCTACCATTTCTCGTTGCCAGAGCAGTGCGGCTGCATCGCAAGACTCGTCATCGGAGACATGCTCTCTGCCACCACAAGCACGTAGATGCACGGTAACAGATCGTCCATCCGCCATGATGCTGCCGGTGGGTTTGATGCGCGTGCGTGCCGCAAAAGGATTGTCCTTCAACAACTCCCGCCATTGTTTTGACATCGCACTAAAAAAAAAACTACTGCTCGTCGTCACAAGCCCTGCGATCGTGAATGACATCCACGGCATTTTGAAGGCAAAAATAGTCCAAGCATAACTACATTCTGCCGCAATCGCTGCGAACACAAATGCGGTCGTGTCAACGCGATCATGGCCGACCACGAAAGTACCCGCGCATCCAACGTACGCGCACCGACTCAAAGCAATGCTGCGGTCAAAGCCGTGGTACACGCGATCACAGATAGTAATGACGCAGTTCTAGGCATGCGCACGGCCAGCGCGCACAGATTGAAAAGGGAACTACTGTTTGCTGCAACTGCTGTGCAGAAAACCGCGGTCGCTATCGTCGCAATCATTGATAGCGAATATGCTCAAGTACACAGCTAACACACCAAAAGAAAGAATAAAGGCAATAAAGTCGTAAAATGGCACGAAACATTTCGGCCTTCCTTTCACTCGCTTATGACTGGTAGTGCGTAGCTCCGGCACTTCGTTTTCAGTTAGTCTCTAGCGAACTTTGGAGTGAGCTCCTTCGTGGCACTACGCGTTCGGCACGCTTCAAGGGTAGCCTGCATTTGCTCGTGTATAACCCACGTGTATAACTCACGTATTGCACAAAGCCGCCTTCCTTGCATTACCGTGAAGCCAACTTGCGCACCAAAATTCGCATATAACCAGCACCCCGAGTTTAGGGCTAAATTTTCTGTATATTTTGTGCGTGTTATACGCGAGAAAATACATTCACTCGGTATGCGGCCAAGCACGTCAGAGTTAGCGAGAGTTAAATGCAAAGGACAATGCATGCGCTTGCCGGGACCAAAGGACGAGTCATGATCATCAGATCTTCCCAACTTTTGTGGTCTATCGATGAAATTTCGCTTAAACGAAATTCCGCGACAACGAACTTTTTCACATGTCCCGTCAATTTTGTTGTAGCGGGATTTGACTGTATAACGAAGTTATTTTCGTGGCAGATGTCGCTTTGTTATAATGAGGTTTGAGTCTACTACATGTTTTATTAGGCGACAAACCAAGCGCGCTACGCGTCATCGTGCAGGGCCGCACAGAGACATAGGGTGCACATTGCTTGCAAAATGCTTGTCTTCGCCACGTTGAACGAACAGGCGACTCACCGCACCCGCGCACGATCTGGAGTAAAGCAGGCACGAAAAACGCACAAATGTGCACATACGGCATACAACAAGCGGCCCAGCTGTGATAGCGTGAGCCATGTAGGCGATGCGCTGCACGCAACTAGCTAGGGATGATCGACTCTACGTACGTGGCTGTACCGTGCTTCAGTGAAACAGTGTCAGTTCATTGCAAAGGTGGTTTAATTCACTCCTGAGCACGCAGCGGGCGTCGCTTCACGACGCAAAGAGGCTTAATTTGTCACCGGAGGGGTTGTTAGCACTATTTAATAAAAATAGTAAGAGAAAAAAATGGCTTAGTTGATAACTATATGTTTTTAATGGCAAGTCCATATACAACGAACTACTGATATAATGACCACTTTTCGCGGCACTATCGAGTTCGTTATAAACGAGTTCAATTGTATGTCCGAAAAATCGACAGTTGACTGTACTGGGGTAACCACTACATGTACAGTTGCAAGGTACCGACTATTCAATAAATCATAATTTTTCGAAGTAGGCAAGCACCCACTAAGCCATTCTTCATCGTTCTGCGGAGAAGCGAGATATCCCTTACACATGTGTAAGGCATTATCTGCACTTTGTCATTGCTGTGGCTGATGACGAAGAATTATAGCTAAGCCCTGTGTAATGAGGGCAGCTGTAAACCACCCTCTCTTTACGCAATTTGCATTGTGTGTCGCCTCGTTATTTTACTCTTCAACCATATCTACTAACGTGATTCCTTGCAGACATGACACCCATATAGGGTCTTTTACGGGGAATTTCGAAGTGCCAGCGTCGCACTGTGGTGGAACACTAGATTTCCACGCTCTGCATGGAAATCGAGCATTCCACCACTGAGCCACGCCGGTCTTCGAAATCCCCCGCATGAGAGCTCTATATAGGTGTCATGTCGGCAAGGGGTCACATCCACGTTCAATTTGCACTGTGCAAGCATGTCGATGCTAAATCACCAACAAGCCCAAGCTACCATTCTTTCCCACTCGATCCTGGATATTTTTTTCTAATTCTGTGTGACAGTAGTTACGGACACCGCAGCGGCGGCGGACAACTGCACCACCAAAATCAGCTGTGGTGATCTTACAACAGCTTTTGCTGCAAAAACAATACGAGATTAATAACGTAGTTTATGAAATAACCCTCAAAAAGAGAATTGCATTTTGATCAACACGCAGGGTGCCAGGGTTTTATCAAAATGCAGGGCTGCTAGCAAAGTTCGACTAAGACCTGTGGGCTGTTCCCTGTTGAGTGCAAACTGTGATGCCCCATTTTCATTACGAAAGTGCATGGCTGTGCCCGAGGCCTGTAACCATGAATGGCGCGTTGGGAGATCTTCAGCTGCACATCAATAGGGAAAAGTTATTGCGGGTCAAAAACAGGCAAATATCTGGATCTTAAAGGGACCGACAACTGGCCAGAACGGCTGATTAGATCCTGGTGGAAATGAAAAGGCCGTGAATTATAGTGACAGATTCCAGAATACTTTTCGCGATCTGAAGAGGATTTATATTTTTAAATCGCTTTTAAAAGTAATTAAAAACCGGTATGTCGCGCAGCCTAGCGCGAGCGCGATGAACTAGACGTATGCAGTCATAAGCACTTTGTTGTACGTTGTCCAATGCTTTTACACGCACCAGAACGAGGGCTGAAATTTTGAATATGTATGTTATTTTCAAATCCCGTTTGTTTCTAAGGTAAAAGAAGTAAAGCATGAGATGCGGCGCTGCTTTCGTGGCTTCCAGTGAAACAGAGCCTGTGGCGCCTCGACTCGCGTAGCCTGTGGCGTACTCGACTCGCGTCTGCTCTCGTCGTATCAGACTTTTGAAGAGTAGCACGCGAGTTGGCGCTGCTGCTCGCAAAATGCCATCGACTTACTGTTCTGTGGAGGATTGCTACCACTTCATGAACAACACTGCTGGTGTATCCTACCACTTGTTTCGTTTTCGAAGGCTTAGCTTGGCTTGGCTTGACTAAAATGTGATAAAGCGACCTGTGTACGGCCAAAGTACTTCTAGAAGAAGCCCCAGAAAAACGCTATAACTATTGTACACTAATTTAATAGGCTAGAAAGCAGTAGTCGCGGCGCTGCAGGGTTTGCAAACGTAACATTGCCTTTTTATACTTAGGGCATAACTTGTCACCACTGCTGGCGTATAATCGCTATCGCACTCACCTCTCACTGTTTGCAGACTGTGATATTAAGACTGCATAATCGCTGCAGATCGAAAAACTCTGATTACAATTGTTTTACGGCGTTCTCCGCGTTACCACTTCGTGATTAGAAGCTCTGACCGGTAAGCTTCCCGTTGCACTCAAGAAAACGGGTACCGCAAAAGTTGGTTGTCGGTCCCTTTAAACACAACCTTGGAGACTTTCTTAAGCAACTCAGTGTATGCTGACTGTCATGCTAACGGCATGCAATCAAGGCGCATATAGAAGTATCTTAGAACCAGCAAATCAGGATCACACAAGAAAATGAACTGCCTGGAGAATAAGGTTCCCATTCTTTTAAAGATAATTTTGCGTGCCTCCCTGCCCCTTTTTTTTTACCAATCGTCAACCTAGGGGAATGTCACAGTTTTATCATTCAGATCTGGTAACAATACAGTCAGCTGCCGATTTTTTGGATGCCCAATTTTCCAGACATGCTCAAAAATTCAGAAGCCTTCGCGGCACTATCACCAGCACCACAGACGTCAATGTATAAGAACATACAAAATTGCAAACACTGAAACTCTTCGGCGTCTGATTTTTCTGACTTTCTGCCCAAACTGCAAGTCCGACAGGCATTATATGAGGACCCCACCTCTGCCGCATCTATCATCTCGTAGGTTTGAACCAGTGCCTTCGCGAGTCAATCTGTTTACGACAGTACCAGAGTACAAAGTCAGCTTTGCCGAAATGCCGAAGTGTTATGGGGTGAAGCAGACCAGAAATTCAAAGCAGCCGCTATCACGGCGATGTCTTTAAGAAAAAGCAGCGAAAATGCACGGAGGCGTGATGGCGGCAGGTGGCAAACGCGCCAGTATGGCTTAATCGCTGACAACCCTTATGATAAGCATCTTCAGTTAACTGCTCGGTAGTGCATATGACCTAGCGTAGTTGCATGCTTACTGCACGCATTTACAGCATAGACCGCTTATAACGTAAGTCGCGGGAGTCGCGAATATTCGCACTATAAGCGGTACCGCACTATAACCAAAACAACATTTTTGAAAGGTTGCACGTGTGCAGAACATGTCCAACAGGCAGGCGCGCGATTCCGACTATCAAGGCATGCGACTGGGACGTAAGTTTGCATCTGCTTACATTTTAAAATGTTGAACGGTTAGCCTCCGCGGACCTGCGTTGCCGACATAACGAACGCGGAAAAAATGCGCCGTCACGGGAAGCTGCCGCGGTAACACACTGCGCATGCGCGATGTCGAAAACGGTGGCGACCACAAACCACCACTCGAGTGTTTCGCACGCACGCCAGCATTTTCGTTAAAGATGTAAGTCACCCCTTCTAAATGCAACAACTGCAGAATGTTTCGTTGACTCGGCACCAAACCGCAACTTCTGTAATCCGCGGCCGCCAACATGGCAGCTAGCGCTTGTTAGGCCTAGCGTGCGCGTTGCAACTTGGCATGCCGTCGCGAGAAGCTTGCCCTAGACAACACGGAAATCGGGCGTAGAAGATCGCACTCGCGAGCCGAGGGCATCTCATGTGAAACGAAGTTTCGGTTCGCCGTCCGGAGAACAGCCGCGGCAACTATCCTGAAAAAGTCTTTCAATCTTGTAAGTCCGCCTGTTGGCGGCAAAGGCGAAAGCTCAATCGCGTCTCAAAGCATTGTTACTTGCGGGGGAATCGAGGTTGCACGCGCGATATCTGCGCTCTACGACGAAGCAACTATTTTCCCGATGGAGACAAACAGCGGATGCGGTCGCGGGCGCCCGTCCCGTACGTAGCGGAGCGCGCATGTCAAGCGGCCAAAGGGGGCAAAGGTTTCTCCGTCGGCCACGCAACCGCTCCCCCTCCATGCACCCGGCACGGACCCTAGAATTCTAGGGACCGTACACCCGCAGACCCACGCCGGGCTGCTGCCTCCCACCGCCATCACTTTTTTTTCTCCCCCCGCTCCTTGTTCGTTTGTTCCGCGTCCCCTCCTCCTTCGTAACGCCGTCGCCGCTCTCTCCCCGCCAGCGCATCTCCGCTGAAAAGCACACTCGCTCCCTCGCATCTCTGAGAACGTTCCGGCAGCCGCATTATAACCGGTCTGTCATCTCGGGGGACTGCACATTAAGCGCTATGCGTATACATGGAGTTCTATGGGAGGGTAAACGGGAGTCAGAAAAAACCGCATTATAGCCGGTACTGCACTGTAAGCGGTTACGTTATAAGTGGTCTGAGCTGTAATAGGCGAGAACCCAAATGCGTCGTGCCACCATTCATGTTGCCTCTTTGTGTGAGACCACTAAGTGTGCCGCACAGATGCTTGAACTGGTATAGCGCATTACGGGGAAGAAGAAACGGCCGAGCAGACCGACACAAGAGGACAGAGCGCTAACTTCCAACTGAGCTTTATTGTGAAAATGCATCAAATATGTAGACTTGCGCAAGCATACAAAAAACACCCTAACGCAACGCAAAGATTAGGCAAGATTAGGGTGCTTTTTGTATGCTTGCGCAAGTCTACATATTTGATGCATTTTCACAATAAAGCTCAGTTGGAAGTTAGCGCTCTGTCCTCTTGTGTCGGTCTGCTCGGCCGTTTCTTCTTCCCCGTAATGCGCTATACCAGTTCAAGTACGACGAACCAACTCGCCCAATCTTCAACACTTGTGGACCGCACAGATGCACTGCCTTCACGAACGAAACCAGCTCGCCATTGTCGCGCCCGTGTGCGGTCAGGAACGGAGTGGGCATCATGAACCCTTTCATGACAAATGTGTGCACATGGTACAGCAACAATACAATGACGGCGTCAGCTTAGTTGGCGATGTGCTGCACACAACTAAAGACGATCGACTTCACATTGCACTAAATGCTTCGTATTGGCGAAGATTCGGTGATGTGTGCGCGTGCGTTTACGTGCGCACACGCATCGGGGAAGGCTGGACGGGTGGTGTGCTCTTCCTCCACAGTCTTTGTGTTCCGCATCATCTTTTCCAAATGCTCCATGCGAGAGAGCCCTAATCTATTCCGCGCTTTGCTGATATAAGCGGTGCTCATCACGAAGCACAAATTTGCAAGTGGCGGTTGGAACGTAGTTAAGCGGGGCTCATGGCAGGTACTGAATGCATTTGCGAGAGGCTGGGCGTGCACCAAAATGCCTGAGAAGTGTACGGGGAGGCATTAAAGCTATTTCGGACGTGGCTGTGGTGATTTGACCGTTTGAGCGGAATAAAAAAGCATGCATTCGTTTTTTCGGATGATATTGCGGTCCCTAGGGAGTCCGAAAAATCGGACGTTGACTGTCATTCATACAAATTTTTATAAATTTTGATTCGTGTAAATATGGTACTTGGAGGCATAGTTTTTATTAAACTGAGCCAAATCAGCACTGTAAGCACTGTAAAAATATCAGTGAACTTGCGTGGAGCGTAAATTCATAGTGAACTAGCTACAGCATGTACTTCATAAACGTGACAGGGATCACTAGCTTTACGCGGCATAGGCTAATCCAGCATTCCCACTAGTTTCTGAAGCATGGTCACGTGGAAAACTGAAAAACTTTGTTCCAGGTGGTTAGTTGTAGTTATTGGCACAGTTTACGACACAGCAACTCATACGCGACATTGCAAAGCCCCACTAACAACCTGATACGGCTCCACTCATGGGTTGGCTGTTGCACAGAGCACGCAAGTCACTTTCGTTCACTCCCACAGCGCAGTGCCACCAGCTCCGCCAGTGCACATTTCCTATAAGATATATCGAACCAATTCCAGTTCGATATATGCGTTTTTGACTGTATCTGGATGCATTAGGCATGTTAAGATGTCTTTTTTGGGGGCACTCCTGATAAGACAAACAAATGTTCACAGTCCCTTTGAGTTCGTCTTAACGGGAGTCTACTGTAGCTGAATCCTCCACCCAGATAGTAAACATTCTTACGCTGGGTTCATGTCCTTGATGAGGGGTTCAAACTTGGGGCCTCCCGGGATGGACATGTTCAAAGCTTTGGCGGTGAAGAAGGACTTGAGATCAAAGAGGTAGAAGTAGTTGTCATCTACCAGGTCAGTCAGCAGTTGGTTGGCCAGGCGGTATAGGGTCGCCATCTGAGGCAGAGTCAGGTTCCAATGCCTGTACGTCACACCGTTCATGTGCCTGCAAATAAATTAATATGGCACCATTTGGTCTGCAAATCACCCTGGTAGTAGTATTGCTAAACCCAGTCAAACCATACAAACATCACTACAAAGAATTTTATATTCCGTGTCAGCTGTGCATGAAAATTGAATTAAACTTTTACGCACTCGACATAACCCAAGAGGAACAAATCAGTAAATTACCACTTTTCACGACCTCAAGAGGCTGTGGGATGCACAAATTTTTTTTACAAGTTTCAGTTGGGCATGTTTTATATTTAGAAATGATCCTCTTCACAAAGCAATTTATATAGGTTTAAATGTAAATTAGTTTCAACAGTGACGATTTTCTAGTGTTTTATGGGAGGCTGACAGGATTGTTAACGTTTTTTCTACGCACAGAGTGCTAAAATTTGGCACACACACTAAAAATTATATTAAAGAGATCAATTTAAATTTTCGTTAAGATATCTCAATTAGCTCTTTTGTTATAAGAATTCACGTGTGCCTTGCTGATGGAAAGTCTGGCAATGTGATGAAACATGCTAGGGGGGCTAGAACCACTATATCTACACGTGCAATGAACACATTTTTTTTTTCTTTTTCCTGAAAAAGTTAAAGCAATGTTGGGGGTGCATGATTTATGCAGGGTAAATTTTACTAAAACCTTTTCGGGGCAAGCCAAAAATGTAGTAATGCAACCAAAATGCATTACTGTCAACGTCAGATTTTTCTGACTTCCTAGGGACCGTAAAGTCACTAGGAAGTCACCCTTACCAAGTTTAATGAAATTGCACAGCCTTCTTTAGTTTTCTTTGCCGATTCCAAACATGCAATCATTTTTACAGTGATGCTACCGAGGACTTCTGATTTGTAGCAATTTTTGGACCAGCAAAATTTCCGTTTTGGAGCACTTTGGAGCAGCAAAATTTTCATTTTGGAGCACTTTGGAGCAGATAATTTTGCATCTGGGAGCACTCTGGAGCAGCGAATTTTACATCCTGGAGTGCACTACAGAAGTATATTGCAATAACATTCAAGCACCGGAATATTAATATGGGGCTCTTATGAAGGTTAGAAATATTTCGATTCATTGCAAATCTCATGGAAAAAAATCATCTCATGAGAACTCCATACTTCAGTCGCTAATGAAAAAATAAGGGCTCATGCAGTTGAGTGTTCTGGATTTACCTCTTCGGCGATTATTTTCGACACTAGCAAATAAACAGAATACCAGTTCAATAAAATTGCACTTTATGAAATAACACTCTAAATACATCTATGTGGTTATCAGCAGACATTGTAGACAAACGCCGTGATGTACAGCAGTGCCTCAATGCCAAAGAGCCACACTGTCCCTAATGCATTCCCCTAAGAAAACTCCAAGGCGAAAGCCAGGTTCTTTTTCTTCTCAATCGACGGGTTGATCCTCCCCCTCCTTCTCTGCAAGCTATCTGCACCTCACCTGGTTTTGCGCTAGCTCCATGATCGGCGCACCGATTACGAAAGCAGTGTAAAGCGACGATGGCGTCATCATGTGACATCACGATATATGATGCCATGATGACGTCACAAGTTTAGACGATCTATGACGTGATGATGACACCATCACATTATTTTTTGCATCAATCGATTGACGCCGCCGACGGTCAATTTTCGTGTTTGATAAAGCATCTGATGCTTTCGCATTAATATTGCGTATTGCATTAACAACCTGGCCTTACATACCAAACCGTCCTCCACCATGTCACCTCCTTGCCATGCGCGAAACAGCTTCGCTTATCATCCACTTCACAGAGTGAAATGGCTCAACTTTTTTTAAATGTTTATTGTGATAACAACTATATGGACGCTCTCCGCGGATTTTTGTCGTCGCCATTGCCGTAATTTTCTGTATAAAGACCAAATTAATAACATCACGCGCATTCTAGCCGCGGGTAAAATCTTGCGAGCGCTGGCGATGAACGCGGCTGAAGCGGAGATTAAGCTAGCCGGCCGTCTGTCTCCATTGCACGGACAGCGCATGAGATAACATCTTCCCGCGTGCGGCTCTGCCGTCGATTGCTCATCAAACAGAGAGGAAACGCCCCGCCCGTCTTTCGTAAGGAGCATGAACGGACGCCAGGGGAGCAGGGGGGGGGGGGGGAGGTGACCGCATCGTTTGAAGGGCGCAGTCACTTGCGCCCTTCAAACTCGAGGCATCAGGAGACGGCTCGTAAACTTGCTGTGCTCTCAACGCTTACTTCGTGTTTAAGAGAACTCAGAGCAAGAAATCGCTTTGGTTCCTGGAGCGGCCATATTCCATTAAACCAGTGTGTAGCGTCATCATCATCATCGTCATTTTCCAACCACCGCGCCGCGTCTCTCGCGCAGCTCATGCCTAGCGCTCGAGGCGCGAGCAGTTAAGAACGCGCTCACGCTCCTGGAGGCTGCACGCTGGCAGACGCTGCCGCTCTGCTGGTACTAGGGCCTTCGAATAAAAGTGGCGAGATTTCGGCACGGCCACGTTGGCCGCCTTCACGTCTCTCCCTCTCGCTCCAATTGGTGACCCGGAGAACACGCCCTTCGCCGAGCGGCGCCCTGCCATGCTTCCGCGACTCTGCCCTCCAGTTCCGCCGTTTCACCCGGCCTACCCCCGAGCGTGGTTTATGCAGCTCGACGCCTGCCTCACAGTGACGCCATCCACTAATGCACGACATCCTGCATGACGCCCTCCCAGCTGACCTGCGTCATCTTTCCGCCGCGTCGTCATCCAGCCCGCAGTCATACGACGACCTCTGCGCTGCGATGCTGGCCCGCTACGGCGAAACGTACCGCCCGCTACCGGGGACCCGTGAGTTCCGGGTTTCCCCTCCGTCAACGCGAGCGGTACCAACTGGCGCGCAGCCTTCGCTTGACCAAGACTTGACTTCCCGACGAGGTACAGGAAGTGCCTGCTGCCATCGGCCACTCCACTGAGAGCTCTGTCTTTTCGACAGCCTCGGCCCATGGTCCTTCAGACGTGCCGGCCATCTGCACATCTTCCCCGACCTCCATCGCCCATGACACTTCTACCACGTCAGGCTCCACGACGGCTACCTCACCGCACGCCCTGGAGCCTGCCATAGACAGGGACATCGTCACGCACGCTATACGACCCCCAATTGCGGAGGCATCGCCAGCGATGTCCGACGAGCCCGTTTTTCCATCGACCTCGACACTGTGCGCATCTTGCCAGCAGCGACCAGCCTCGCCCTCGCAGTCTTTCACAGCCGAAGTCCCAGCCCCTAACCACCGATGGCCGAACTTCCGAGACGCTGCGACTATGACTGATGCGCCTGAGGACGACGTGCCTGGTCAGCATACGCCAGAGCTGACCGCATATGACACGCCAGCCACAGAGGCAGACATCCAGCATGCCGACCTGTGCACCAGCCCTCGTGAGCCGACCACCGTAGGGGCTTCCACAAGCACAGGTTCGCCGTCCGAACCTGCCGCAGAGACCACACCTGCTCAGCTTCACCACAGGTTTCCTGCGGAGCCCTTGACGCAGGACACCATCCACCCGACAAGTGACCGCTACGCAGGCGCACTGGTCGCAACGGCAACGACGCCCAACCGCCACACATGTCTACCGCACGCGACTTTACGTCGACGAAGCCACCGCGCTCGACGCCAAACACAGCAGACGCTTCACACCCGCCCTTCAACGCTACCACGCGGTGCAGCCATCTCCCTCAAGGGTATCTTTGCGTTGAGGAGACATCCCTTCGTGCGTCGTCATGTGACCGATACGCACTTGCGTCGACGCGCCCCCCGTCATATCACCCAGTGGTCAACGCTGCGCCGATGACTGCAACGACATCTGCACCCGCCCTCAACTGCATCTGCGGGCACCTCTCTCTGCCGCGCTCACTCGCGACAACCGGTGCGCTACCAAAAGGCCCCATCAAGTCGCCGTGCGACCCACCTAGGTACGACCACAGCGTACTTTCGGCCGGTTCTTCGTCCGCTGCGCTTCTCCCAGAGCCGCCCGCCAGAGACTTGTCGGTTCCCGAAGGCCCTTGCACGTTCACGACCTGGACTTCTCACGGACCCTCTTGTCTCGCGATAGCAAAATTCTTGTATATACGCCCCCATCGTGTTTTTTTTTTCATTTCGGCTTCATTTCTGCGGGGGGGAGCAATATGTAGCGTCATCATCATCGCCATTCATCATCATCGTCATTTTCCAACCACCGCGCCGCGTCTCTCACGCAGCTCATGCCTAGCGCTCGAGGCGCGAGCAGTTAAGAACGAGGTCACGCTCCTGGAGGCTGGACGCCGGCAGCCGCTGCCGCTCTGCTGGTACTAGGGCCTTCGAATAAAAGTGGCGAGATTTCAGCACGGCCACGTCGGCCGCCTTCACGTCTCTCCCTCTCGCTACAAGTGTTTTGTTGAGTCACGCGAGATCGAATCCAAAAGAGTTAGCTGCTAGCCTTACTTCGTTTAACAATACAATTTGTTGGTATCGCATTCATTGCTTCACCCTTAACCGAAACAGAGTTTTTTTACCCGTCAGCTATTGACCCCCGAAAGCGAGGGGCAGACGTGTAACATGGGGTAGCCGCTTCACTGTGGGCCGCCAGCGACGGGCCCGCTACTGACAGCTGCGTATTTGCGACTGCTCCGACCAGGAAATATGCTTTTATTAATGAGATGACATTTTTAAAAAGCAAGCAAAAAATTCGAATTGGAACCCTAGCACGTGAGCTCGAAAGGTCAGGGCCTTTTAGGGGGTGTTTACCGCAGAGTGATTAAACTCGGACGTGCTGGTATAAGCAATTACGAAAAAGCTCTTCCGAGTGAAGATCCATGGATAAAGTACATCTGAGCAAAAGTGTGAACGCGTTTCCAACGTTCGCGTGCTCTTCCATAAACGCGAACCAAGGAAAATTCGATATTGTTCCATATATATACTGCTAGCGATCCCAGATTTCATTCCGCGATGCCCGGAAACAGAAGTGACAGACATTTTAGCAGCACACATGTAGTTATTACTGAACATTGCTTTCCTTACGTGCCGTGCGACGCTTGAAACGAGCTATCAGCAGCGTTTCTAGAACAGACGACGTCCGCCGACGAATCGCCGTCGCACTTTCTCGCTACCGATAGGCTTAGACGTCACGAGCCTCTGCGGAGAGCGCGTTTTCCTGTCGAGCCGACTTGCAGAACAGAAGCTGCGTCGGCACCGTGCATGGCATCGTGGCTTACTGGGGACGCACTCACGAGCGCCATTTATTCAGCGGAATAATTCTAAGCCTTAAGATCGAGCTGCACGTGTTCTGACGCACCGGCGGTGCGATTGCCGGTGATAGACGCCCCAAACACGAGACTTTGGCGCAGTTTGGCGCAATTTTCGTCGATATTATCAGGATCGCGCAGTAAATACAATTTGGCGCACTTTGGCGCAGTTGGCGCAGGAGTGGAATCACTGTTTTTAAAATATGTCCATTAATTCAGAAGTTAATTAAAAATTATTATTTATTGCAGGAACAATTGAACAACTACTCCTCATCAAAATCTTACTTAGGCACATAGCTGGATACTAGGAGACATAAGCTTCCCAGTGGTAGGAATACGTTTTTGATATGCTAAGTATCAACAAATATAAAGCATATCAAAGCTTTCTGTTCAAAATGTGGCTAATTAGTTGTTTAATGAATGGGCAATAAAAAAAACATTAACACTGAAATACAAAAGTCTGCTCTTACCCCTGTGGGCAATACTCATGTAGCTCAGAATTGCGACAAGAATTACAATTCTAGGTGCTTTGATTACTGAAAAACCACTCTCGAAAGGCTGTAAAGAGTCAGAAATTCAGCTTTTGAGAAAATGCAGAAAAATAAATAATGCCTATTTTGAACCTCATGTAATACAAAATGTTAAAATTTTTTTGTTAGATATTTAGTAGCAACCAGGGACACAACCTGCATGCCTATGCTGCAGCATACATCATTCAACAGCAGCATGGCATGAATAAGCCCCATTTTAGGGCTTTTTTTTTCTGTTAGGATGAAGCCTGTTCTCGTGGTATAAATTGCTGTTGTGGTCGAAATACCAATCCAAGGTGTAAAACTTGGTCAGTACTTGCAACAATGCCTGCATGTTACAAAAATGCTATTTTCAACTAATTCATTTTTTTCATGATTTTGCATCTTGAAAGACCAGTGTCTGCTGAAGCGGTGAAATCAAAATAGCCTATAGCATTGACGGCTTTAGTTAATTAATTTCAGACATGCAATTTAAGCAGAAAGTCCGAAAAGTCCAACTTCACCTAACTCTGCTGGTCTCTGCAAGATGGAGAAGTGCAATGGCAATGAACATGTAGGAAGGTACATGTGACTAAGCACAGATCACCACCCAGCAGTATTTAGGATGCAGGAGTTTCTATATGTGGTGCTGTACGTTTGCTATATACTACGAAAAACTATTAAGGCTGACAAGAAAGTGTGGAGATTTCAGTTTTGGAGACAATCTTAGTTTGTTATATCTATCCGCAGGTCAATTCTGCTTTGCTACAACTAGGCTTCAAGTATATGTACCTCTACAGAGATTTCAAGGAGAAACAGGGGATATTCATAATGCTTGGTGCTCCGGCAACAGTGGGTGCTTCCACCATTGTTTGCAGGGCACCGTCGCGAAATCGTCTGCCAGCATCTTCATAAGGAGAGGCCATGAAGAGGCTGAGCTGCAGTCGTTGGCGAAGCTGTCGGACCAAGAAAATGCGGCTGTTTCTTTCGTTATCCAGCGCCGAACGGTCGGTGGACCTCCCTGTGCTGCCACAAATCAATGGGAACTCAATCGGAGCTCTGCGCGTTTAAAAACTCATCTGGACGGCAGCTGCAAGAGGCGCACTGCTTCGCAAAGCCGAACTGCTGTTCTCTGTGGCATCCACTTCCGATCTGAGGTAGGCGTTCAAGAAAAGTGTTTGTTGCAGAGAAGGTGTGACTGCCAACCTTCTAAGATAACCTCTCACTGCAATACATCTCCATCTTATTACCCACTGCAATTTTATACACGCGTCATAAACACTCGTCAGATATTGACACCACGTTGTTTCTGCGTGACCTGTGAAATGCTGTGCTGCGTTCCTCGGCTCGTTTCTTTAGCCAGAAGTATCTACACCCTCCGCAGTAGCGCGTGTTGTAGTTTGTTCGAAATAAACAAGGCATGAACATGTGCCTGAGCGGTGCAGCACAAACCAAAAACAATACTAGGGGTGTGTGAATATCAAAATTTTCGAATACGAATCAAATATGAATGCTGTGGGAGAGCACGAGCGCCCATTTCCTTTCCTTTAAGGCAGGCGCGATCGGGAACTGACAGCGGGAGCGAAGGAACCACTAGGAGAGGAGCACAGTCGCCCTTTCCGGACAACCCCTTCTTTCCCGCTACTCCTCGCGCTAATCCTCGCATCCCGGCTCGCGGGAAAGGGAACTCGCCCTGCGAGGGAATCAACCCTCGGGGTGGGGAGGGACACGGGAGGTGAACAAAACTGCCGACCAGGGAGGCAGACGCTCTCTCGTGCCCTGCTGACCTACGAAGGAACATCTCACCGCCCCGAGACCCGCGAGCCGATCATCGACCGAAGGTGTAAGCCATACCCTTTGTTTTTCTACGAGAGCGGACTATCCCTCTACGCGACATTTACGCGTTATTGCTAACGTAGCAATAAAGTGCTGTTTGTTGTGCTAGCCTGTTGCCTTATTCGCCCGAACCCGCCGTAGCTGCGATGACGCGCGCTACGGGAAGGGGACGTTGACACGGTACGACTATTTGCGGCTGGGACCGGAGCTAGGCTTCTGCACCAGCCGTACAGAGAGCGGTCCCCTCATCTGGCGCCCAACGTTAACGAATTTGGCAACGCGGCTAGTTTTGTGGACGCGAGCGACTACCGACGCTCCGTCAACGTAGGACAACGGGCATGTCTGAATTCCAGGATTTGTTCATGTTGTCTGATGTCGCGTCGCAGAATGTCGATCCTATGGCTAACGCGGGGGCATTGTTTGGACTTTCCGACAGCGTAAATTTTGGTTGTTTCACGCGGGACAACCAAGGTGTTGCGGCGACCGCGTTAGGAGAGATTAGGCCTACGACGGAGAGCGCCACGCCGGGCACCCCGTCACCTCGCGACGCGAACAGCGAGATGCCACCACATGTTGCTTCGGCACAAGCCGCAGATGTGGTCGCGTCTTCGGGCAATAGTGTGCCCTCGAGCGAGGTACTCTTGCAGAATGCGTTGTCAGTTATGCAGAGCTTAGCCAGCGCATTGCAAAACACAGCGCAGCCTCCTTCGCAAAGTGCGGGACCACGTGTCAAGGTAGACATGCCTACCTACAGTGGCTACCACGACTGCAGGAGCGCGAATGAGTATCTCGACCGACTGCTCTACTATCAGCAAGCAATGGGGCTTCCCGACGCCGAACTTCTCGCGCGTGTGGTCCCGGTGTCGCTGACAGAGCAAGCGGCCCGATGGTTCCGACTGACCGGACATCGTGCCCGCACGGTAGAAGAGTTCCGCGAGAGCTTCCGCGACGAATTCCTTCCGGCGAATTACGAGTGGCGTTTGAGGAGGGAGTTGGAGCTACGCACCCAGCATCTGGACGAATCCTTGCTGGAGTACGTACGGGCGATGGACGAACTGTATCGCCTCGCTAACCCTCTCGCCACCAACGCGGAGAAAGTCGAGCGCGTTACACGGCAAGCGCACCCGACTTTTGCGGCTCACTTCAGGGGATGCAAGTTCGCAGACCTAGAAGAGCTCGCCGCCGAAGCGAAGCGCATACAAGGGGACATCCTCGCGGCGCGAGCGTACCGCCCGCCTCCACCCGCAGCGCAGTCACTCGAGCCTCGCTGCGCGTGGAACGGTGGCGCGGTCGGTTCAGAGGCGTTTAGGGGTAACGCGTCAGCATCGTTCGCTGATGAGCACGTACCGCGCGGTTGGGAACTGTCAGACCGCGCTTTGGACCCCTACGCTTACGCGCTTCGTACGGCCCGTGCTGAGCCTGCACGTGACGTTCCGCGGCAGGAGCACGTGGTCGAGACGAGCCCAGACGAGCGGCGCAACGCGGAGCGAGGCCCGCCGGATCGTGGCGACGAGCGCCCGGGCCGGCGTGGTTTCCGCGGTCCTTGCTACCGGTGCGGCGCACCGGGGCACATCGCCCGCGAATGCGGCCGCACGCCGGGTCAGGAGCGAACACGCGGTTCGGGAAACGGACGACGCCGCCGGTGAACCACGTCGGGCACCGCGCGGCGATCAGTAGTCCTACCGATGCGCTCGGATCACTAGCACCTACAGTCTGTCGCGCAGGTAATGCCGTAGACTCGCCCGCACCGTTAATCGAGTTAACGATAGCTCGAAAGAAGTTTGTAGCACTGTTAGATACTGGGGCAAGCGCTTCATTATTTGGGGACGAGGTGTTGCACCATCTCTGCGAGAACAATATCCGCTTGAGACAAAGCAACACCACCTTCCGCCTTGCTTCGGGCACAGCGCAATCGAGCGGTGCGGCTAGACTTGTGATCCGCTGGGAAAGACGCGTGAGGCGACAACGCTTTGTCCATCTTCCCGGGTTGTCAATGCCTCTAATCCTGGGTCGAGACTTTCTCGCCAAGTCAGGTATTGTCATTGACATTGCAAGAGGAGGTTACCGAGAGCGCGACGGCGACGCGCTAAAGCTTTTCTCGAAAGCACCCGCATTGAAAACGGCATGCCAATCGCAGGGAGCAGCGCGAGTGAGAGAGGAGGAAAGCGCGCGGAGTAAGCTAGTAACCCCGCCAGAGCAATGTGCCGCAGTACAGGGAAGGTCAGTGCACCCGCTTTTGGCAGAAGCACACAGCATGTCAGAAAGGGAAAAGGTGCAGCTGTCGTCGCTGTTGTACGAGTACGACGCGATTTTCACTGACCGCCCGGGCCGCACTACGCTGGTCAAGCACACAATCGACACGGGTGACGCACGACCTTGGAAATGCAATCCCCGACCGATTAGCTTGGCTAAGCGGAAAGCACTTGACGCCGCCTTGGACGAACTCATCGACACAGGCGTGGTCGAAAGGTCAAACAGCCCATGGGATTTCCCGGTTGTTCTAGTTCCAAAGAAGGATGATACATATCGCCTTTGTGTAGACTACCGCAGGCTGAATGAGGTTACGAAGAAGGACGCATACCCTCTTCCATCCATTTCATCGTTAGTATCCAACCTAGGCGGGGCGAAGTACTTTACGACGCTCGATGCTAGTCGCGGATATTTTCAGGTCGAAATGGACGAGCGGGACAGAGAGAAGTCAGCTTTCACATGCCACAGGGGACTTTTTCAATTCAGGAGAATGTCTTTTGGCTTGGTGGGGGCTCCCGCTACTTATCAGAGGCTAATGGACCAAGTTCTGGGAGATGCAAAGTGGCAGCACGCCCTCGCATATCTAGACGACATAGTGGTTTACTCGAAAACGTTCGATGAGCACTTGCGCCACTTAAGAGACGTTCTAGAAAGGCTGAGGTCTGCGGGCATCACTCTGAACCCGAACAAAGCTCAGATAGCGGCGACCCGAATAACATTGTTGGGATTCACGCTTGACGAGGGTCGCATTTTGCCGAATAAGGGTAAGCTTGAAGCGATAGTCAGCTATCCGTCGCCGAAAGACATCGGCGAGCTGAGGCGCTTTCTGGGGATGGCGAACTTCTATCGCCAATTCATTCCAGACTGTGCGGCAGTGCAGGCGCCTTTGACAAAGCTCTTGAGGAAAGGCGAGCGTTGGGCTTGGGGTCAAGAGCAGGAGGCCGTACTGCGTCGCCTCACTAAGTTGCTGGCTAACACGGATGAACTGCAGCTACCCGATTTGAACAGGGAGTTTGTGATTCAAACAGACGCAAGCGACCTGGGGTTAGGAGCAATTTTGCTTCAGGAGCATGGAGGTGCCCTCCGACCGATTGCGTTCGCGAGCCGTTCGTTAACGCCGGCAGAGAGGAACTACTCGGTAACAGAGAAAGAGTGTCTCGCGATAGTTTTCGCTCTCCGTAAGTTTGACTATTACATCGACGGAGTGGCGTTTGTTATTGAGACGGACCACATGGCGCTCACGTGGCTGAGGCGCTTGAACGAACCAAGCGGCCGCCTGGCTCGTTGGGCATTGCTTCTGCAGCGTTACGACTTCACCGTACGCTACCGCAAGGGCAAGAACAATGCCGCGGCCGACGCACTATCGCGTGCTCCAGTCCGTCACGAGACTGACCCGGAACGGACTGTGAGCGAGACACTCGAAGTAGCGCTAACGGAAACAGTAGAACAAACGTCAGTTCAAGGCACGAGCGTGAACCACGTAGAGGCTGTTGTTAGCGCGGGGATTGTTTTCAGCAGAAGGGAGCTGTTAGAAGCTCAGCAGAAAGATCCGTTTTGTCGAAAGGTGTTCGACGGGCTCCGGGAGCCGGGTGGCGAGGCCACCGCGCACACGGGGGCAGCTGGTATTGCTGTCGGTGCGGAGCGCTCGGCAACAGCTGGTAATGCTGTGAGCGCGCTGGATTCTTATCTGCTGGATTCTGACGGCGTCCTGCTGAGGTACATCCCATCCGACGATGACACAAGTGAGTCATTCAAGGTCGTTATACCGCGCAAGTTGAGAGGAGCACTGCTTCGCTACTTTCATGACTCGTGCATTGCTGGGCATGCGAGCGGCCCTAAGACTTATGCTAAGTTGTGTCGCCTCGCTACCTGGCCAGGCATGAAGCGGGATGTGATTCGTTACGCCCGTTCATGCCACGTGTGCCAAAGCGTCAAGCCCCGAGGCGGACGACCGCCCGGCCTCATGCAGCCGATCAACAGCCAGACTCCCTGGCAAATCGCGGCATGTGACGTAATGGGACCGTACCCCACAACTCCTAGCAGAAACAAATTCTTGCTGGTGATCACGGATCACTTCACTAAGTGGGTAGAACTTTTCCCCCTTAGAAAGCTGACGGCTCGTGTGATCTTGGATAAGTTGATGGAGGTTTTCACCAGGTTTGGTTTCCCTGAGCAGTTGATAACAGACAACGCGTCTTATTTTACTGCGAAGGTGTTTGTTGACACGTGCGCCGCGCTTGGCATTAAGCACAAGAAAACCACCACCTACCATGCTCAGTCGAACCCCACGGAACGAGTTAATCGCAACATCAAGCACATGCTTGTCGCGTTCTCTGAAAGGCACAAGGACTGGGATACCTACCTTCCAGAGATCGGGTTTGCGTTGCGATCGACTGTGAACCGCTCGACTGGGTATGCGCCTTCTTTTCTAAACCTGGGAAGAGAACTGCCGAATCCGATGGAGACTGTACTCGCGGATCGCAGTGGAGTGCCAGTGGCGTCATCAGCACGAGCTGAATACGCAGCGCAGTTGCGCGAGAAGCTAGCGGAAGTTTTACGTAAAGCACGCAGTAATCTCGGCACTGCTAGGGCACAACAGAAGGCGCAGTACGACCGCTCGCATCGGAACGTACACTACGAAGTGGGCGATCTGGTGCTGCGACGCCATCATGTTCTTAGCGACGCTAGCAAACAGTTTGCAGCCTCGCTGGCACCGAAATGGTCCGGGCCGTACCGAGTGCGAGAGAAGGTTTCCTCGCTTGTTTATCGGCTCGCGAACATGAAAGGCAAACCGAGCGGCGGACCAGTGCACGTATGCGACTTGAAACGCTACGTGTCACGGGAGGAGCATGGGGACGACTATCAGTCCCCCTCCGAGCCACAGGCGGCGGCTGAGAACGCTCGAAACCGAGTGAAAAGCCCTGAGCCGCGGTACTTCTTGCGAAACAGGCGGAGACAACTCTGCATGTTGGATAAGCAAAAGGGAAATAGGTGCCGCCGGGACGGCTTGGAGAGGAGACCGCCTCCTCACGGCGAGCCCACACCCACATTACGTCGTCGTTGTCGCAGCCCCACCACCACCGGCAAGCATCGGCATGGACGCCTGACTGGAGATCGACCGGTACATCACGCCGCCACTTCCACGCTACCCCATCGCCTCACCGCCCAGCCTCCACACAAGAGGCCCGAAGACCAACGCCAACCGAACTGGGAGAGCCAGCTGCCTCGGGGCCGCAGCCACCGGCACGTGCCAGGGTTGTGTGGACACCCCGATGACCTATGCTCCCTCAAGGCCACGGCGCAGTACGCCGAAAACCCCGAGCCCCGCCAGACCGGAGGCGCCCGAACCATGCTGGAGAGGCCGCCTGGTGCGAAACACTTCGTTGACTCGCTCCTCTCAGTCGCCACCAACGACCAGAGAGGCGGGGCCCAAGGAGGCGCGGTCCGGACCACGGGGCTGCAGGAGCAGACCAGACCTACCGCAGCAGTGACGGCGGAGGCGACAACTGGGGAAGCCATGACGCAAGTGGGCACGGCAGCGAAGACCGCAACGAGGCCGGTGGTGGCTACTTCGGAGGCAGCGGCGACGCCAGTGGGGGCACCGGCGACACCCACGGCAGAGGGCCGACCGCAGGAGGGCACGGACCTGGACCGATCCGTCCTAGCCTTTCTCGATGAGGAATAACAAAATATTACCTCATGGTGCCGTCTCTGTCGTCCGAGGGCTTTCTTAAGGGGAGGAGGATGTGGGAGAGCACGCGCGCCCATTTCCTTTCCTTTAAGGCAGGCGCGATCGGGAACTGACAGCGGGAGCGAAGGAACCACTAGGAGAGGAGCACAGTCGCCCTTTCCGGACAACCCCTTCTTTCCCGCTACTCCTCGCGCTAATCCTCGCATCCCGGCTCGCGGGAAAGGGAACTCGCCCTGCGAGGGAATCAACCCTCGGGGTGGGGAGGGACACGGGAGGTGAACAAAACTGCCGACCAGGGAGGCAGACGCTCTCTCGTGCCCTGCTGACCTACGAAGGAACATCTCACCGCCCCGAGACCCGCGAGCCGATCATCGACCGAAGGTGTAAGCCATACCCTTTGTTTTTCTACGAGAGCGGACTATCCCTCTACGCGACATTTACGCGTTATTGCTAACGTAGCAATAAAGTGTTGTTTGTTGTGCTAGCCTGTTGCCTTATTCGCCCGAACCCGTCGTAGCTGCGATGACGCGCGCTACGGGAAGGGGACGTTGACACGGTACGACTATTTGCGGCTGGGACCGGAGCTAGGCTTCTGCACCAGCCGTACATAGAGCGGTCCCCTCAATGCAGAGCTTTGAATACGAAACAAATACCGAAAAATAAAGAGAAGTAATTTTTCTCCACCAGTAATCTTTTATTTTACTACATATTTATGTTGAAAACGGTACCCTTGTATGTTAGCGCAAAATCTGTTATTGTGCAAAAGAATGTCTGTACTTGCCAGGAAGCGCATGAATGCGCTATAATTTAGTTGAGCTTGTGACTTAATGGCTTAGGTTCAATTCTCATGTTGAACAAACTTTCTTTCCTTTTCTTTATGTGGAAAAAAAAAAGCTTTTGCACCCGCCTACGTGGCTTAGCGGCTATGGAGTCACACTAGTGAGTGGGAGGGCACTGGTTTGGTTCCTGCCATGGTGGCTGCATTATGAAGCGATGAAATGTACCAGCGGCCATTAAAGAACCCCAGGTGGTCACAACTGATCAGGGTTCCCCCACTATCACCATATTGTGGTCTTGGGAGTATTGGCACTACAACCAGTCGACACTCTAAGACAAACAGGAGTATGTGCGGCGTCTTTCTGCTACACAGGGTTGCTTGCCTTTCCCTTCTCGAAAACTGTGTGCCGACTACTTCTCTATCACGATGTCATGCTGAGAGCCGCTCGTCGTTCGTGACCAGGAAGCGCGCAGCGATAACGCAAGGAAAGCCCGCGATATAGATGACATCAATTTTGGGTGGCAAAAAAAGGCCCCAAATATGCCTTCTTTGTCGGAGCTCACGGAGCCGCGACTCCTGTTCAAAATGCGGTGTCGACGGCGAGCACATTATTTCGCCGCTTCGAGCACCGCCTTCGTGCATTCGTTGCTGACAGCAGTAAACGGACGCTGGCAAAACAGTAATGACGTGCGCCGCGGCTAGCAACAAAGAATTATATGTGATGACACCACAATTAAGGTTATCGAAAGTTCCCACTACTAGCGTGCGAATTTCGACGGTGCTTGAGCGTACGTTAGTACGCCGATGCGTTAGCGAAAACCGCTGCAGCTACATATGGAACGCGGTACCTGCAGCATAGAGCCAAGCGCCCCTAATTGTGTGCAGTGCGTCGCCTACAGCTCAGTCAAGTGCCGGGACGCTCACTCTAACCTACGCGTGCGCTCGCCCGTGCGCAGTGAGACGCGCTTGGAAAGCACCGGACCAAGAAAAAGTACAGCGAGTACATTGTCAGGCCAATGTGGCGATGGTGAGCTGCTTTCATTTCTGCAAGTGACACGATCCCGCACAAGGGCGCGGCAGCGAACGGCGGGTTTGGGTTTTCACGTCTTCTTAAGGGGTATTCAGACAGGGGATAAATGCTCAAGGGAGACGGGGGGATTGCGGACACGTGACCGCGACATCACAGATTAGCAAGTGGGCGTGACCCCCCGCGCCTCCTCGGAGGAGACGGGGACATTTTGCCAGAAAGCACAAACAATCCCCCGGCGGTGGGGGATACAGCAAAATTTCGGGCTCTTGTTTGGCCACATTGCTGCACTTGCTCCTGCAGAGAGCGGCAGTGGGTGTCCAGTCTGCAGCTGCATCGCCGTCGGCAGCTCGTCAAACGGGTGGTACAAGCCACCAGAGTAGTCTAGTAACATTGGTCTCCCCCTCCGTTCGCCTCGTCCATGTGAGTGGGGGACATTTGTGGAGACTTCTCCTCGCGAGCTGACGTCACTAGGCTCCGCCTTTATCCCCCGAGCATTTCTCCCCCGTCTGAATACCCCTTTAACTGCGTGTAGTACACTTACGCTAGCAGCAACAGCGCTAAGCACCACGAACTGCTGAGCAGGCAGTTCATGGTTTAGTTTCGTTAGGATGCTTATCGCTGATAAGGTTGTCGTGGAGAATTGCCGCGCTGCGTTCGTTGGTGGCCGTCATCGCGCCCCCCGTGCATTTCCGATGATTATCTGTGTAGGCATCATCGCACTCGCGCCGAAGTCGTAATCACTGGTAGACCGCTCATGCACTTGCCGTAAAGGCGCAAAATTGGAAGTTCTTTTCAGCAATATATACGACCGAATACTTGAAAACATCGAATATTTGAGTCACTTCGAATATTCGAAACTTCTCGAATACACGATTTTCGAATCGAATACGAATAGTGCAAATGTAATATTAGACTGATAATCGAAACTTTCGAATATTCGCACACCTCTTAAAAAATACTGATCGCATGTTTCAACTGTACACAAAGAGAGCGGTCCTAGTAATGCTCTTATACTGCACATTGGTTGTTTATAATGTTTTGTGGTCGTAATCTATCGTGCGGATTTAGTACAGTCGTTCTGGTTTTCTTAAACACTATAAGTGTGCATACATTGATATAGCTTTTTAAAATATTGCACTCTTTCAGGGGTGCAGCCGAAATAGGATTTGGAGGAATTTTTGGAGCAGCAAAATGTTGCTTTTGGAGCACAAAAATTCATATTTGGAGCAGGTTACGAGAAAAACCTGAATTTTTTTAGCAGGAAATCACAGATTTGGAGCAGTATAACAAAAAAGGCTTACCTTTAGAAAAGAAAACAAAAATACATACAAACCATTCAACATCAGCTAACTCTTGCACAGTGCATGTGAACGCTGCTATTTCAATAAAAGCAGTGTGTTGAGCCACCCCACAGTGCGAACAATGACTAAATCCACATTAGCATATTCAGGGCCTGTCAAATAATTCGACAGGCGCTGCAAATGCTAATGTGGACCTGCGAACCTGGCAACCTCGAAATTCAGGAGTTTCGTAAAGCAGCAGCAAGTGGGGGTGGCGAAAAAATAAAACTGGCATACGTTTTTGTCTATTTGCTTCTCAAGGCCACAGAAATGCCATACACAGCAGCTCCAACTGATTGCCAATAATTTTTGAAGCAGTTTAGCAAATCATTCTTTGTCCGGCGAACCAAAAAAATATCATCATCCTAAACGGGTATGTGGCCCATAAACTTGGTAAATCTGGTCCACTAAAAGTGAAGAAGGCAACAGTTAGCCCAACAAATGGCTGCAAAGCGACGGCGGTGAGCCAAAGACCCCAAGCACGTGCAACGATAGAATACTAGGAAACAGGAAAGGCAACGGCAGCTGCGAGAAGACCCGAGGTGATGGAAGGCCTACACCGACGACAACGTGCCCGTAGATCTAGAGGTGAGAACGCTTGCAGGAGTGAGACGGCTGAAACTGAATTGGGAGCAGTTTTTGGAGCAGCAAAATTTCGATTTTGAAGCAGAAGATCCTTGATTTGGAGCAGTTAGCAGCATTTAATGTGTCGTCCTAGGAGCTTGAAAAAAAAAAATTGTAGCAACTTGGGGTGACATTATCGCCAGGTATGAACTACACTACCTACACACATACCACGCGACTTATCAGCCCATGTAACAAACATATGTAATAATTGAAAAAAAGGTTCTGAGAAGTAGGTTAACCTCAAACATTTGAAAAAAAGAATAGAGAAAAAAAACGAAAAAGCATCACACTTACCGTAAATTTAAAAAAAAACTGATTGCACAAGAACTGTAGTTACATAGCAGTACGCCTTTGCTTAGGATCAGTGATATGATTTAGCAAATTATTGTTTCGTCTGCTTATTTAGCTTTTCAAGCTTCCCAAGAGCTTCCTGTAAATTAGTGTTACTCTGTCAGGAGAACATCACAATAAGCACCTTCAGCAATATGCTCGGCCGCGCTGTTGGCATAGCGTCAAGTATACTGCACACTTTGAACAGATGACAACAACAGCGCGCTGCACTGCCATTTGCTGCCACCTCGTGCGGGACCACCTTCAAGGGTGCGACGCGGGTGCCAAGAAACCTCGCCGCACTGACCATCTCCTCAAACGCGCGCGTGTGGTACTGCAAGAGTAGCGCCATTGTAAGTGTGCTGTATGCTTTTATTGGGGGATGACACAAACGCGCATCGCATCAGCTCGCTACCACTTCCTCGTTCAAAACTGCTAGAGCAGGGGTTCTCAAACTTTCTGCCCTTGGGGAACCCCCAAACGGCTTTTCCAGAGTGCCACGGAACCCATCAATTTTTCTTGAGCATGAAGTCAATCGAAAACGGAAGAGGGGGGAGGGGGTGATAACGCCTCCAGGGGTACAACAGCCGAAATGGGATTTGGAGCAATATTTGGAGCAGCTAAATGTTGCTTTTGGAGCACAAAAATCGAAATTTGGAGCAGGTTACGAAAAAAACCCTGAATTTTTTAGCACAAAATCCCAAGTTTGGAGCACTATAACAAAGAAGACTTACTTTTAGAAAATAAAACAAAAATATGTAAAGAACCATTCAACATCAGCTAATTCGTGCACAATGCACGTGAACACTGCTATTTCAATAAAAGCAGTGTGTTCGGGCCACCCCACAATGCGAACAATGATTAAGTCAGTGCGAACAATGAATAAGTCCACATTAGCATTTGCAGGAGCTGTCAAATAATTCGACAGGCACTGGAAGTGCTCATGTGGACCTGCGAACCTGGCAACCTGGAAATTTGGGAGATTCGTAAAGCAGGAGCAAGTGGGGGTGGCGAAAAAATAAAACTGGCGTACGTTTTTGTCTATTTGTTTCTCAAGGCCGCAGAAACGCCATACACAGCAGCTCCAAATGATTGCCAATAATTTTTTAGACGTCAGCGATCATACTAGGACTCGTAATTACACAGCGCGTGCACGAATGAGTAATGAAGGAACAAAATGTGCTGCGTCCCTGACAGCTAGTACTAAGAGCCCCTTCTAAATCTCAATACGCTTTTCCGCAGGAAGAGAAAACCAGTGTACTGCGGCAAAAGTAACTTAAAAACTGTTCTGCACGCACTAAAACAAGCATCAAGAAATATGAGAAGCACTGTCCTTTTTTATTACAATAGCAATTATATGGACACTCTCAATGGGTTTTTGCCACCATGTCCCATATAAAGTCCAAATTCATAACATCCCCCCGCCCATAGTATGTTCTACCGCAAGTAAAAGCGCGCGAGTGCCGGTGATGAAAGCAGATTAAACGAGCCAGCCCATCTCCCTCACTTGAAGGGCGCATGTGATAACACCACTCCACTCGGGAGGCCTGCCGTCAAAGCAGACAGGAAACGCCCCGCCAGTCTTGAACGAGCATGAAAAGATGCAGGGGGGGGGGTGGGGCTAGCGCTCGAGCAGAAACTTTGAACTTTGATTCTATGGGCACGGTCCCTATCGCTGGCGCACGCGCTATCTCGGCAGCCATCAGCGGGCGGCTCGTATATCCTGCTACATGCTGCGCTCTTAATGCGAAGACACTGTCCACAAAGAGCATCTTTTCCTAGAGCGGCCGTATTCTCTTACACCAACGTTTTGCAGAGTTACGCGAGATCGAATACAAAAGAGTTTGCTGCCAGCCTCACATCGTATAACATTACAATTTGTTGGTATCACACATATTGCTCCGTCCTTGCGGTGAAACTGACTTTTTCCTTTCTTTTGCTGGGGGGTTAGAGCTAGGGTCTGCTGTTTGTATTGGATGATGATGATGCCTACACTGGAGATGACCAACGCGGCCTCCATTTCTCGCTAAAATTTGCTAAAATTTAAAGCTGGTAGGGCATTTTGGCGCAGCGTGGCTAATTTCAACAAATTTCACGGTTTTGGCTCAGCTTGGCGCAAAAATACGAAATTGTATCACATTGGCGCAATTGGCGCAGCTGTTGCATCACTGTTCTTTGCTTTCGCATGCAACAGAGACGTGCATAACCATGCGCTATTGTGAACAGCATGCCAGGGCTTGCGACCCCACGATCAGCGATAAGATGAGTGTGGTGATCTACCAAACAAACAGCTCCATCTACTGTACGGCTCCGTAACTCTTCGCTCCGTGTTCGCAGTGCACGCTGAGCAAAAGAAAAATAAAACGGAAGGGATAAGTGCAGACTCGGCGTGTGGACTACCGTAAAAACCGGAATGTAGGTCAAATTTTTTTTCAAAAAACAGCCCTAAAAAGTCGACCCCCGTCTTATATACCGGTCAATGGCAGAAAAACTTTGCAAGTCTGGCCACTATGGGCAACTGAAGTCAACCGCCTCCATCACCATCGCAATCATCAGCATCACTTTGTTTACCACCAGCCTTGTGCCGTGGGCGATCTCATTTTTGTGGTTTTGTTGTTGTCTTATGAATCTATTTGGGCTCCGAGGTGCTTTTTTTCTTGTTCTCGACCGGCCGCTGACGACAGTTCACCGTAGCGTTCAAGAAAACAGTGATCGAGTTCGCGAAGGCACGAAGAAATCTGGTCTGAAGTGTGTGAAAGGTGTGTTGGGATGCTAGCGCACGTGAACTTGAGAAGGAACCGTGAGTCACAAACAATAACTGAAAGTTTAACTTTGCACGGGTGTTCTCGCTCTTCCAATCTCCCTGGATACTGTTTCTTTGTTGCTTCCTGCGATGCCGACAGCTCTGGTTACAGCAGCACGTATGGCTATCATCAGCGGGCAGATTGAGTGCATCACAGAAGCATTCGCTAATGGCGGACACTGAAGGATCACATCACAACACGCAGCAGTCAGAAGAGAACTTTGTTTCAGTGCCAGACCACAGCGTATCGAGATGTGGAAACGAGGGTTGCACAGTTTACCCGGGAGCCGCGCTCACGTCGTGATTGCTGTCAAGATGGTTGTGACATTTTACGAAGATAATGCTTGAGCCCATCTTTTGGCTTTCTGCCATGTGGAACTTTCATGTAAATAAATGGCATTTTCACTGTGCACCATTTGAAATTGCGTTTGTTACATGGTAAAGGCGCGAGTCTTCTGATACTTTGGCTATTCCATGTACTTTTTCTTTTCGATTTTCGGTAGTTAGATGTGGGGGTTCGACCTACAGCAAAACCTCGTTAATTCAATGTCACTGGAACTGTGCAAAATCTTCTAATTTAACGGGTTTTCAAATTAACCAAACATACAAAAAGAGGGATGCAAGGAACTTTGCATTACTGAAGGTAATCAGAGGTGGTCGTTTGCTGTGCCTGCTAGTTTGCAGCTCCAAGGGCTATGTTTTCCCGCAATACCCGGGGTCCCAATTTTGCCGCCAAACCAGGGAAACGGCGGGCCTCGCCGCTGCTTACGTAAAAAAAAAAGAAAACGGTCTCGCGGTCCACTGAAATGTGCGCTTGCAGGAAAGAAGACGTGCTTCACTGCAACACAGCGGTGACACGCGGGAACCATGTCACCTGCTGCTTACAGTGTCAGCGCGTCATGATGCGACCATTCACCCATTCTTTCTTGTAAAGTAAAGAATTAATAATGGCCAGTGTGACGGAATTCGCAATGTGTTCTGGGTGATAAACATGATCATTGAAGTTTTCGAACCGAGTTTTCGAAGTAGGCGCTGCAGGCAAGTACTCCGCCAGCAGTGCAAGCGCGCAAATTGCCAGAGCAGCCGCCATTTGGAGGTTCCCATACACCACGAATTCAGTCGGACCATCCTTTATTAATTCTTTATTTTCCCAGAAAGAATGGGTAAATCATGACGCCCTGACGAGACGCTACGAGAAGCATGCGTCATGTTGCCCGCGTGTCACCACTGTGTTGCAATGAAGCACGTCTTCTTTTCCGCAGGCGCACATTTCAGCTGACTGCGATACTGCTTTTTTTTTTTTTTTCTTGCGCTGGCAGCAGCGAGGTTGGTGTGCTTCACCTGTCAGTCATTAGTATCGCTACATTGCATCGCCTTGTGGCTCCTAAGGGCCATCGTTTCTGCGGATTTGCGGCGAAATCTGGATCGGGAATTGGCACATGGCACCTCAAAGTTTCCGAATTAACCGGGCTGGTTAATTATCCACTCCAATTAGTCCAATTATCCACTCAAGTTTACATTGCAAAATACGGGACCACGGAAATCTTTCGAATAAAGCGGAATTTCTAAATAACCAAGTTCGAATTAATGAGGTTTTACTGTATATTCCAGTTTTTACGGTATGTACTTCGGCGCGCACTGCCTTGCGAAGCTTGCAAAGAGATGCCTGTTGGAATCTTTGAGCCGATCGAGTCTTGTCAGGCGGCATTGATTTACCGTGGACGCAAGCAGAAGCGTATGTGCCACTGCCTACACGTTTCTATACGTAAATCATTGCTTTTGTCAATCTGCAACGCCAACAAGCTAACGTTAATCAATCATGCTCTCTTGCGTGTGTGCAACGTCGGCAGTCTTTTTTAAAATGCATATCATAATACAGTAAAAGCTCGTTAATTCGACTCTCGTTAATTCGGAAAATCGGTTAATTCGGACACGTCATCTGGTCCCTGTAAATATACGCATCACTTTATGAGACTGGGCGCTCGTTATTTCGGACAGATTTGACTGCAAATCGGATAATTCGGCGACTTTCGGGCCGCTGGCGAGGCTCGAAGACGAAAAAAGAACCATTCGGAACAAAAGTGAAGCTCAAGCGCAGCATCGCCATGGGCATCAATTATCGGCTTGGCTTGACTTGAGACTGGTCGAACGCCTTTTCTTTGCGTGTGATAGCGGGTGGGAGTGTGGGTAAGGCACGGTGTCATTTTTGTTGCTTTGTTCCCGTTGGTGTGCTGCATCGTTGAACGCCGTTTTATCGAGGAACGATTCAGTACGGCTCCTTTAGCTTGATCGTTGCTGGTCCTTTTTGACTGACTTCTCGTGTGAACACACTCTCCGCCGATGGCAACGCCGGCAAAGCGGCCCAAGTACGAGGCCAAGGACTTCACCACCAAAGTAGAAATTTTGCGTGCCCTGAAAAATGGGCTCTCCCGACAAGAAGTTCCTCGTGTGCCATGACGTCGGCAAACAATACGACGTGAGTCTCCTGAGCGCAGTTAGCATTCGTCGCGTATGTGTGGCAATGCACGCCTGTGCACGCCATTGCCAACTGTTTCAGGCACAGTGGCTTTGTTGTACCCGACTCCAGCGATGCCGAAGTGGCCGAAGTGTCGCCGAACGACGGTGCCGACAATGGGCAGGATTTCGGAAGTGTTATGCCTAAAGCAGTGACACTCGACGATTATATCGGCATTGATGGCTTTGCCACTGCCAGCTCTCTGACTGATAAGCAAATCGTCAAGGAAGTGATGCATGGCGACGAATCCGAGAACGAAGAGCCTGAAGAGGAGCAGCCACACTATGAGCCACACCGGCCCCCTCGCACTGTGAAGGAAGTCGCGGAGGCTCTCGTCGTCCTCGAAGAATTTTGTTTTGGCACTGCAGACAGCATGCAAGCTGCTGAGCACCTTGAAGGGCTCAGAAAAATTGTGTCCGCGCAAATTTCTGCTCGAAAACAGAGACGCATCCGCGATTACGTTGTAAAGTAAAGGTATGTTGAAAAAACTCTTTCATTTATTGTGTTTATTTCGACCATTCGATAATTCGGACATTCGGTTAATTCGGACATTTTTTCCGGTCCCTAGAAATCCGAATTAACTAGCTTTTACTGTATATTGTTCTGCACGTCTAGCTTATGTTGCAGGCGAGCAACTATAAATTGCACAAAGAAATAAAAACTGAGGTTGAAGAGCGCTTTAGCACGCCAGTGATTTCCGGACCAAATCACACTGCCAATCTTGTTGACGAAACAAGCTCGCGTCAGTACATTCTTTTCGTTCAGGTAACTGATTAAGAACAGCGTTACCTTGTTTCCTGCATTGTCAGGGGCTCCCTCGTTGCCTGAACAGCGAAGATAAAAACGAAAATAAAATGAAGATAAAAATTTAGTAGCTAGCACCTGAAAGGCTGCAATATGCGACTGGCTTCGTTTTCGCGCCCAACCAAACATGGCGGATTGAGCCTGTGGGATTGTCAACAGACGGCGCTGTAAATTTTTAATATCCCCTATTTAAAGGGACTGTCTACCACTTGGAAAATTTTTTCTGATTGTGGTGAAAATGAGATCGTTCGTCACAGTGGTGGCAACAGCATGCTTTTGCCGCAGAAAAAGTAATTATATCTTTAATTTGATGTTGAAAATTGTGAAAGAATGACCGCTAGCGTCCCCCAACAGAGATGTGGTCAATCTACTGGTAGGACAAGAAATCCTCACAGGTAGACTCATTTTGCTTAAAGGGACCAACAACTGATTTTTCTCGACCAAGCTTTTTACGGCGCGACAGGAAGTTTACCCTTCGTAGCGTTTGTAGCTGCAGTGGTTTATCCTAAAAGCACGTAGTTATTTTACAAGCAGTATTTTTCGATCTGAAAGGCTCCAAACACGCATGAAAGCTTGCTCCAGCAACGCTGAGAATTGATAGCAATGCCGCTAGCCCTTGTGAAAGCTGTCGTTGTTCTGCTTTCGTAGGAGTTACTGTAGCTATGCTTAACACTTTCGGGACCAGGGAAAAACGCACAGTCTCAAAGAGTGTTATGAAAAACTTTTTTAATAAATCAGATAAACAAGATAGCTTTATGTGTTATACATCAAAATGACGGTAATTCAATGGTCTTTCAGAAGAAATCTAAATATTAGGCATAAAAATTACATACATAATCAAGAAAAAATGTAAAATGGAAAGTTTCACCAAAAACCAACATCAAAAAGTTTCAAAAGGCATGCATATACAAGTAAAACTGTGAACTAAAAAAATTTCTATATATACAAAATGTGGCAAAATGTCTTCTTTCTTAAATGTAAAAGTTTGGTCTGCCTATCTATAACTGCCTTTTTTTAGCTCGCTTCAAACATCGGAGCACTCGTGTGCCCATCACAGCTGATGGCTCTCATGCCACTGCAGGAAACAATTTTGAGTAGTAGTGAAACACAAGTGCACATCACAAGTTCTGCAGAAACAATTAGTTTTTAGTTCGACTTTGTTGCGGTCATAGCACAGCTTGCAGCTTCTGCGCCTTTTTGCCTTTTCTGGCTTGTGGAGCGTTCGTTTAGTGGAAGGTGGTGGAGGAGTGCGAGCTGGCTTGGCACCATCGAGGTTGAAAATCTGACGAACGAGTTCTTCTCTGAAGGCAAGGTGGTCATATTCAGATTTTCTTTCAAGTTCGGGGATCTCTGGGTGTGATGCGCGGTGTGCATGAAATAAAATAAAACTATTCACACAGGCAATATCGATGCAGTGGAAGAAGAGTGTCTTCCACCACCGTACACTTCTCATGAGTACGTTGTAATAGCCAATCATCTGGTCCGATTTATCTACTCCTAGCATTCCAGAATTGTATTCATGTATCAGCAATGGCTTCGGTACAGAAATCTGAGCCCAAGTGTTTCCCCTTTTTTCCCTTCTTTTTGCTGTGACTGTCATGTTTGCTGTGTGAATAGTGCTCATCATGTTGACAACACAACGGTCTTTCCATTGAAGGTATAATATACCACTATCACGGAGCCATCTTACGTCCCCACGTCGCGCTTTTGTTTCCCAACGTGTGTCTTTTAGTTCGGCAGGAAATCCTCGCCGGTCTTTCCTCGTTGTACCGCAAGCCAATGTTTTTCGATCAATCAGGTGACTGAACAAACGCGTCGATGTGTAGAAGTTGTCCATGAATATTCGGTATCCCTGATCAAGATAGTCGGCACACAGCTGGCAAACTACATCGAATGCCAATCCATGAGGCCCTAGCTGATCCCGCTTGCCGGTATATACACTGAAACGTACCGTGTATCCGGTGCCGGGATCAGCTAGGACCCAGAGCTTGTAGCCCCATTTTGTTACCTTATCTTTCATATACTGCCTGATGCCCGATCGCCCTTTGGATTTCACCATCCGTTCGTCCACGGAGAGATCACGATGTGGCTGAAAAAGTTTCGCCGACACCTGATTCACATGCTCCATGAGCCACCACACGAACCGGAGCTTCCCTCTCGATAGCTGGCTCACATCGTCCAAGTCAGCAACATGGAGCATAGCGAGCAACGCTATGAAACGGCGTCTAGGCATTATTCGTCGTGGAAGCAGGCCACTGTAGAGTTCTCCCACGTTCCAGTAAAGTTTCAGCCGCGGCACCTTGACGAGGCCCATGTAAATTATAAGGCCAATGAACTTCATCATTTCATCTGGGGTCACCTCTTCCCACGAACCATCGGTACGAGCGTGCGTCGGTTTTTCGAGAATTTTCATCCAGCCGTATTTGTTTGAGTTTTCGCAAAGCGTGGTGATCACTTGCGTAGTGAAAAAAAGAGCGAAGAAGTCAAGGGCCGTCAAAAATTTTTTTGGTCCGCTCCTGAGTGCCACGCCCACATAGTCGGTGATGTATACGCCAGGTGCCCGTCGCGGAGCAAAGATGATCCGCTTCTGCGCTGGTGGCCGGACGTCATTGCCATACGTTGTTGGAACCCTGCCAAATGAAGGTAACATAATAAGAACATGCAGCGACCGCGCAAGCTTGCTCAAGAGCAAGCTGAAAGCAAAGCGAAACTAACCTTTGTCCACTTGTTGAACTTCCAGGCTGATCGTTCCCTGACTCGCTGTCCGAACTGAAATCGGAACTTCCGAAGTCGTCTTCCGACTCTTCGCTGTTCGTTTCGTCAACGAAATCAGCCGTTGAAGCAGTGGAATCGCGAGATCCGCGTCGTTTTTCAAGCGCGCCGAGTCGCGAACTCGACGCCATTCTCTCGCTCAGCTGACGCGACCGCACCCGAGATAAACTGCAATTGTCCGCCGCCGCCTCTCGGAAAGAGAACAAACTACTCTGAGAATGAAAGAGTAGTGTTCAAAATACCGCGCAGATGGCGCTACATGTCAGAGCGCGCAAAAAAATCAGTTTGAAAGCGCGTTGATAGCTATCGGTCATATACGACCGATGGCTCTATGGGGCGGTCCCGAAAGTGTTAACCACCTTTATTTTGAGCTTTCCAGCCATTTTTGAAAATAGCAAGCTGTTACAATGAGATGATGTGGCTTTATACACCTTCTCGGTATTTGTACAGCGTTGTGCACGCCTGCGACCAAGGTTGCCTGCGCCTATGTCATGGATGGCTTTTCGCGGCATGGGATCATTACGCCAAGTGAAGGCAGCGCCACTTTGCTGCATACAACTAACGCAGGCCTATATGTACATTTTTATAGAGTAATATCTTTTAATATAAAGAAATGAACAATATTTCAGTACTAACAGAAAAGTAATCGAACGCATACACCAATCAATGGTCACGTGACCGGCTCCATCGGACCGTGTATGATTTTGCCGCCAGAGACGCCAAAGGTCATTTTTCGCGACTTTCAATGAAGAAATAAAAATATAAATCCGCCTCTCACGAGATAAACAGGGTTGGTTGGAGTCAATGCGACGGACAATCTTTCCATCAGTGCAGTCATCTCATTTCATGTTCTGGGCAGTTGTCGGTCCCTTTAAGGGGGGACGTGGCTTTGGGAAACCAACTTTCTTATAACTGGCACAACTATTCAGCATGTCACCCTGATGCTTACAAAAAAGCTTTAGAGTGATACCTTCACAACATTTTATTCAATTAAATTTTTACTTCTAGCATTCCTTAGCACTTTGCGCAATGCATGGAGAGTTTAAAGGGACCGACAACTGCCCACAATATGAAATGAGTTGACTCCACCAATGTAATGATTGTCCGTCGCACTGACTCAAACCAACCCTGTTTTTTTTGTGAGAGATGGATTGATATTTTTATTTCTTAATTGAAAGTCGCGAAAAATGACCTGTGGCGCCTCTGGCGGCAAAAACATCAATGATCCGATGAAGACGGCCACGTGACCGCTGATTGCTGTACGCGGTCGACGATTTTTTTTGTTAGTATTGAAATATTGTTCGTTTCTTTATATTAATAGGTATTACTCCATAATAATGTACATATAGGCCTGCATTAGTAGTATGCATTAAAGTGGCGCTGCCTACGCATGACGTAATGATTCCATGCTCGTCAGCGCATTTCGAGCAACTTTTCAGCGTGCTCATGCAACCGTGCAAGCAGTTTCCAGGTCGCTAAGATTTTGGAGCGACATAGTTTTGCTACCTCCACTTCGTCTCGGAAATGACGCGCGCTGCTACTCGGTGCGGCCGTGCATATGCACAGTTACGTTTTCGATTACTTGGCTTGGCTCGTGTATCGAGAGAGTAACGACGCCGGGACAAGCCATCCATGACACAGGCGCGGGCAACCTTGGGCGCAGGCGCACACAACGCTGTGCAAATACCGGGAAGGTATAGAAAGCCACATCATCTCATTGTAACAGCTTGCTATTTTCAAAAATGGTTGGAAAGCTCAAAACAAAGGTGGTTAAGTATAGTTACAGTAACTCCTGCGAAAGCAGAACAACGACAGCTTTCACAAGGGCTAGCGGCATCGCTATCAATTCTCAGCGTTGCTGGAGCAAGCCTCCATGCGTGTTTTGAGCCTTTCAGATCGAAAAATACTGCTTATAAAATAACTACGTGCTATTTGGATAAACCACTGCAGCTACAAACGCTACAAAGGGTCAGCTTCCTGTCGCGCCGTAAATAACTGTGTCGAGAAAAATCAGTTGTCGGTCCCTTTAAAAATGCACTAGAAGGCTAGACGAATATTTGTTGCATAGCTAAATGCACGCTGAGTGTCGTGACATTCTTGCTTTATTTTTTTTGCCACACAATATTCTTGCATTGCAATTCTTCTTGCTACCTTCAAATCAGGCACACTCTTGTGGTGAACGATTAGTCACATCGTAAAATTACAAAGAGTCAAAATGAGAAAGAAAGAATGTCGTGACATGCATTGTAGTCTAAGAAACATGACAAAAGAAATGGAGCCAAAATAGGGCAAATGGTTACGAAGAAAATGGCTGCGCAAACTCAGCAGGCAGGCGAAAAGGCACTTTTGAGAAAACGGCTCTCGAAGTTTCACCTTGCGTCCAATGGTCTAGAATGCACCAGGATCATAGTTCTTGGTGTCTTTAGTGATGCGAGGTCTCTTGAGCATTTGGTGCTTGGTTTGGTGCACTTTTGATGCCTTTTTTTCCCGTATGGTATCTTTCTCTGCAGTTCTTCGAATGGAGTGCTTTCCAAGCTTTGGGACAAGTGATGCACAAAACTCTCAATAAGCATGGAGAGTGCCAGTATTATACTTGCAGACTGCCTCACTGACAGCTGTTTCAGCGGCAATCTGTGAAGCGTTTAGCTCTTCTGGTAGAATTGACCAAACTACCGAATGAAGACTCTCGGCCGCATTGAGTTTTTTTTTTTTTTTGGCAACAGCTGAGCAGCTGAGGGTGGTCAGGTTTTGGTAGGCTGGCAGAAATGCAGTGCTGCCAATTTATAAATGTGTAGTGGTGGAGCCTTGCCATCAGCTTCTGCAGCACGGTACTTGCACCAGCTCAGGGACTCAAGTGGGCAGAATTCATGGTGCAGCTCTTCATCTCTCGAGGTGATGTGATAGAATGTTGCCATTATGGCCTTTTGCATGTCATGAACGTCAGTGATGTCATGGAAAGCCATGCCATAATAGCTAGTCAGTCTTTTAATCAGGTCTTGAGTCAGGCTGCCCCAACCTCCAAGTCTTTGATCCTTCTTGCTTCTTGATACAGGTGTTCGCAGAGCTGTACCCATCCTCTTTTTGACATGATTTATACAGTCTTCTTTAGCCAGTGGAATAGATCCGTATGTTTTTTCTTCAGAAAGAGTCAGGAGAGTATCACTGTCTCCATCACAAACAATGGACGTGTACCGGAGGTCATTCTTTCCAGTGACCTTCTGAATAAAATTAAGGTGGGGGACGTGGCATTCAGTACCAACTTTCTTATTCCTTCGTAGGTTTTGATGAAAATTGGTGCACTTATTGCAAACATTTCCGGGATCAAATATCTGAGCAGTTTATTCAATAACGCGAGTTGGTCAGATATAAATTCAACTCCCTGCTTCACACGCCACACTCATTTGCAAACCTCGCCTGTGATGCGTTTCATCATCCACTTGGTCGCAGAAACGGTAATTTGCGAGGCTTTCGTTATTTTAGAAGATTCATCAGAGCTAGTAGCGATACCAAGCACGAATCAGAGCGTGCCTAAATTGCATCACCGGCGCTTTCTTTAAAGCCGATCAGGGGTTAGACGGCTGAAATTGATTTGGGAGCAGTTAGCGGCATTTATTATGTCATTTTTGGAGCTTGAAAAAACAAATTTGTAGGAACTTGGAGGAACAAGCACATATTTTAATCGGCTTAGAATACACACAACATTCAAAGAGCCTTTGGCGAAAGCTTTCTTTAACAGATTATCGCCAGGTATGAACTACACTACCTTTTTACAAACCACGCAATTTATATAACCCGGGTAACAACATATGAAATAGATAAAAAAGTTTTTCAAACTAGGCTCACTTTACATATGAAAATATAAGAAAAGAAAAAACATAACACTTCTCAAATAATAAAAAACCAAGAATTGTCACATAGCAGTAGGTCTTTGCTTTAGATAAGCAATACCATTTAGCAGATTAGTGCTTTAACTTTTTGTTCAGGCTGCTTATTTAGCTTTTCAAGCTTCCCCAGAGCTTCCTGTAGGTCAGTGTTCCCCTTCGTGGAGGGGGGGGGAGGGGAGAGTGCAAAGTCTTCCGCATACCGCCCATACTTTGACTTAACCCCTTAAGTGCTTTATTTTTTTGAAAATTTCCCAACCAAAAGTGCCTATTCTTTTTATTGCTGATTTCGAATCTGATTGTACTAAAAAGTAGCCAGTCGATGTTGAAAAAATATTTGTACCACATACTTAGTCAAATCAAAACACGGAATAACGCAAGGGGTCCTGTTGCAGCTCCTGCACCAAAAGCGAGTTTCCTTTCTCAACTTTTTCCAGTTTTCTCCTCGCTTCCGAGAGCAAATGAAGCACTTTTGAAGAAACTGCTGAATATACTCCATAAGGTCATCTGGCGATGACAAGTTGAAAGCCTTGCCTCGAATGGCCAAGAATGGAAAGCAAGGAGGCTTCACAGGAGGATTGCCTGCATCAAGCAGGATCCACTGGCGAGCACTCGCTATGTTCGCTTCCGAGCTGTTTTCATCATCACCAGAGCAGATGCTCAATTCACCGTCATCGCTGTCTTCACTTCCGGACACAAGATAAGCATCTGTATCCCAATCATCATCACTCAAAGAAGATGACGAAAATGAAAAGCTTCTTTTTCGCGTTGACAAGCCAGCTAATCATGGGTGGCCGCCACCGCAAGCCATCTTTTCGTACAAAAACCGCGCTTTTTCCGCCGGAGAAAAATGAATTGTCAAGTAAAAGCAGCCATCTGGTGAATTACACGCAATCTAAGCTGTAGAAGAGCGCCTCTTGTCCTGAACGCTAGAGGGGAGTACCTATTCCGCTAGGACGAGCTCTGCTCGTCCAAAGCACTTTGGGGACAGTTTGGGCAGGACGAGCTCTGCTCGTCCAAAGCAGTTAAGGGGTTAATCGTGATTGGGAGCGCTGCGATGAACCTTCGCCCTCCCTGGAGGGGAACGAACCCTGCGTACGCCTATAAGCACCCCCATCACAATAAAGCGCCTTCAGCTATCTGCTCGGTCATGCGGGTGGCATAGCGTCAAGTGTACCGCACGCTTTTAATTGTAATGAGCGTGTGGCGCCCTGCCTAGCTTAGTTTCGTTACCTCGCCAGGTTCGGCGGGCAACCTTGGTCGCGTGTGAACAATAAACACTGACGAGCGTGGCTCAGCAGTCAGTAGCTGTTCACCCCGCCACACGTTTGGGTCGTCCCGTTCTTGCTAAAGCGCGGGTCAGATTGTGACACTGGCGACAAGTACAGTCAACGAGTCGACCCACGCCATCGAGAGCGGCGAAACAACACCCCCTACATCTGCCGCCATGCCGCTGTACGGAAGGCTCGAGCCGTTCGAGGGAGACGGGTCCGCCTGGCCTATCTACAAGGAGCAAGTTCACGTGTTTTTCCGCACAAACGACACGCCCGAGAAGAAACAGCGGGACATTTTCCTGGCAAGATGCAGAACCCAAGTCTTCAGTCTCCTGCTCGACCTCCTAAAGCCGGCTACACCGCATACCAAGACGCTCAGCAAGCAGTACGTGCTGACCGTCGAAGTTTGCGGGCGCCCCATTTCCATGGAACTAGACACGGGGGCCAGTGTGTCGGTCATGGCTGGCAAACTTTTCAAAAGGACCTTCCCCGAAGTGGCCGTCGAGGCTTCAGGCGTCATTCTGCGGAGTTACTCTGGAGAGCTTTCCCAGGTCCAAGGTCAAGCCCAGGTCAGCGTTCGTTTTGGCAACAGGGAAGCAACCCTTCCTCTGTATTTGACCAAGGGGTCGTCACCGACGCTGCTCGGCAGAAATTGGATTTGCGCACTGGGTGCTCGGCTGCCAGAGGGCTAGGAAGCACCCCTACATGTCGTACAAGTCATCCCGAGCCTTCTAACAGATTTCCAGTCACTGTTCCAGCCAGGGGTGGGCACATTCGCCGGTACGACTGCTGGCATCCATGTACCCGAGGGAGTCCGGCCTCTGTATTTCAAGCCTCGTCCGCTGCCGTTCGCACTGAAGGACGGGGTCACCCAGGAGCTGCAACAGTTACAGCGAGAAGGCATCCTGGTACCAGTCAGGACTGCGGAGTGGGCCGCTCCCATTGTTCCAGTCCCCAAGTGATACGGTAGTGTCAGAATCTGCAGGGATTTCAAGGTTACGATCAACCCCGTCGCTACCATCGAAACGTACCTACTGCCTCGGATTGAAGATCTCTGGTCGGCTTTGTCTGGTGGACAGAAGTTCACGAAGCTCGACCTCAGACGCTTACCAGCAGCTGGTGCTCCAGGAGGCCTCACGGAAGTATGTCCCGATATCGACAACTATGGGGCTTTTCCAGTATCCGCGTTTACCATTCGGCGTGGCCTCAGCACCAGCCATGTTTCAGAGAGAGATGGACAAGCTCTTCAGGGGCATGAGGCACGTGGCAGTGTGCTTGGACGACATCCTGATCACTGGTATTGACAACGGAGACCACATGCAGAATCTGCACAACGTTCTGGCTCGACTTCAGGATGCTGGTCTCAAGCTCAAGCGGGGAAAGTGCGTGTTCATGGTTCCCAGTGTAGAATACCCAGGACACGTCATCTCCCAGGCCGGCCTGACTCCGGCCTCCCGCAATGTTGAGGCTCTTCTGAAGGCGCCGAAGCCCCGAAACAAGAAAGAGTTGCAAAGCTACCTTGGTCTCATCAATTTCTACAGGAGGTTCCTGCCCAACCTGTGTGCGCATCTACAGCCACTGCACATTCTGCTTCGAGATGGTCAGCATTGGGCATGGAAGAAGGAGCAGGACGTGACCTTTCAGCACAGTAAGCAGCTAATCAACAAGGCTCCGGTGCTGGTGCACTTCAATCCAGCCAAGCCTGTCGTCCTTACTGTAGATGCATCACCATACGGTGTAGGAGCCGTCCTAGCGCACAGAGACAAGGATGGCCAGGAACGTCCGGTGTCGTTTGCTTCTTGTCGTCTTCACACAGCAGAGCAGCGTTACAGCCAGCTGGACAAGGAAGACCTTGCCCTCATGTTTGGCGTCGAGCGTTTTCACCAGTACCTGTGGGGCCAAAAGTTCGAAGCAGTCACGGACCACAAACCGCTGCTGGGGCTACTGGGGCCAGACAAGGCGGTCCCCGTGCAGGCATTACCTTGAGTGGTACGATGGGACTTGAAGCTGGCGGCCTACAGCTACCAGTTGGTGTACCGTCCGGGAAAAGACCTGGGGTCTGCTGATGCCCTGAGCCGGTTGCCGCTGCCAGAGGTGCCTGCTGCTGTTCCAGAGCCAGCTGAAGCGCTCATGCTGGAGCATGCGTACCCAGAGGTACCCTCCAGGTCTGCTGTGCAGGCGACCAGTCGGGACCCAGTCCTGTCCCAGGTGGTGAAGGCAGAATCCCGAGGGGAGCAGTTGGTGCAGCAGCCCTACAGCCACAAGGCCGCTGAGCTGAGCCTGGTGCAGGGCTGCCTACTTTGGGGTTCCAGAGTGGTGATCCCACAAAGCCTCCAGTCCAGGGTCGTGCAGTTGCTGCTCGCGGGGCATCCTGGCGTGGAAAAGACAAAGATGGTGGCCCAGTCCAACGTTTGGTGGCCTGGGCTGGACTAGGACATCGCTCACATGGTGCAGAGCTGCCAAGTCTGCCAGGAACATCAACGGGCCTTGCGTCATGTGGAGATCACCCCATGGCCATTCCCACAGAGGCCCTGGTCCCGCCTTCACGTGGATTTTGGGGGCCCCTTCAAAGGCCACTACTTCCTGGTGGTGGTCGACGCATTTTCAAAGTGGGTGGAAGTTCTACCTGTCACCACTCCGTCAGCAAGTGCGACCATTGCAGCACTGCGGCAGGTCTTTGCCGCCCAGGGGCTGCCAGACATCACAGTCTCCAATAATGGGCCCGCATTCGCCAGCGCAGAGTATCTGGCCTGGCTGACAAAGAACGAAATCCGCCGAATGATGGTTCCTCCGTACCACCCTGCTTCAAACGGTACAGCTGAGCGGGTGGTGCAGACTATTAAGGACAAACTTAAGAAGAGCCAGGCTGGGGATTTCCGTACGCAGGTCACCCGCATACTCTTCCAATACCGGACTACACCTCATGATGTCACCGGCTGTGCCCCCTGTGAGCTTCTGCTGGGACGGATGGTGAAGACACCGTTGGACATTCTGCATCCAGACCTCCGGTCCACGGCACTCCTCAAACAGCTGAAGCAGAAGCTGGCTGCTGACAAAGGGTGCCATCCTGGGCCGTTGCCGGAGCCTGGAGTGCCAGTATTCGCCAGGAATTTCCGTTCTGGCCCACTTTGGTCTCCTGGACAAGTGGTCTCGCCTGCAAGCTCCTCCTCTCTGCTCGTACGAATGCAGGATGGAACCACATGGCACCGGCATGCTGACCATGTGAGGGTTAACCGCGGGACCTGGCGTGCATCCACGGCAGCACCAGTTGCAACCACGGCAGCACCAGTTGCGGCGAGTGAGACAACCATTTCGCAAGGGACAGGCGCCTCCAGTGGCGCGCCACTGTCATGAGTAAAGCAGTGATGCTACTGGCTTAGGCCACTTTGGAGCAGCTTTTGTAGCAGGCAAAATTGCGTTTTGGAGCAGCAAAACTAGCTTTTGGAGCAGGTGCTCTGCCTTCCACAATTCATTCTGAGCCGAAGAATTCTTAAAAAAAGTAATAAACATCGACCACAGCAGCGTCGACATCCGAGCCAACAACACTCAAGCCGCGGGCAAATGAGTTGTGCACTTTATGCAAGCAGCCTCTCCTACATCTATGATGTCAGGGTATGCTTCCTGCATTTTTTTTCTGAAGCTTTTCACTGCATTAGGGCCATCCGTAGAAAAGCAAATGACATTTTTCTGCGGCAGGTCCATCATTGCTCTCCGCACTTCACTAGCCAAAATTTCCGAAGTCTTAGAGCCCAGCCGGAAAGACTGCAGGTGTTCCACAACTCGCTGCATTTTGTTGGAGAAATGCCTAACTACAACATGAAGTTGTTGGCACCTCTGTTCAGGAAGAGGGGTCTCGTCAATGGGAAGAGGGGTCTCGCCAGGAATTTCCGTTCTGGCCCAACTTGGTCTGCTGGACAAGTGGTCTCGCCTGCAAGCTCCTCCTTTCTGCTCATACAAATGCAGGGTGGAACCACATGGCACCGGCATGTTGACCATGTGAGGGCTAACCACGGGACCCAGCTTGCATCGACGGCAGCACCAGCTGCAGCCAGTGAAACAACCACTTCGCAAGAGACAGGCGCCTCCAGTTTCAGGCCGTTTCAGGCCGTTTCAGCGCAGTCCGACGCAATTTTTTTGCAATTTTTGTGCTTGTATAGCAGCTTGTCACAGGAAAACGGAATCGTATCAAAATGTGCAATATGCGCAGCTGTCTCAACCCTGGCCGATGTACTCGGCCGCAGTGTCCGGGAAGTCGGCGCACGATATGCTGGCTGGTGGCATTCCGTGACAATGCACAATGCTCCAAGCCGCAGCAACGAAAAATCGGCGCCCGTAACGTGCTTGGTCTCGCATTTTGAGGCGCCGACGCGCGAAATTGCTAGCCGCTGTTCCGAGCGGTCGGTCAATGCGCTACGAGCTTGGCCGGGAGGTCCGCTGCCAATGCGTAAAATGCCCATCCGCACTTTCGACGAGCCAGCGGACGATGCGATTTGTTGCTTGCAACGAAGCACAGTGCGGCTTGTCCGCTAGCGCGATGTCCTTGCCCGCAAAGTTCGGATTCGTCTCGTAAACCAGCGCCATGAGTGGAGTTAGGCCTAGCCACGACTCCGAGCAGTAAGCTCGGTCGCGGTGTGCGTGGCCGCGGTGCCTGATGTTTCAAAGCACGTCATGTTCGATCGCGAGCACAAAGAGTAGTCCCGCGAAGTTATTCATCGCGGAGTACGAAGTGCTAAGCTGAACTTCTACCCGAGATGCGCATCCGCGATGTTCGCGACGAGCGCGGCACGCTATCGTCTATCGTACATTGATACCCTGTACCCTGTATCGTACATTGATACCCTGTAGTTTGACAGCTGCCGCTTGCAGCTGTCAAACTACAGGGTAATCATATTCTAAATTATCGTCGACAAGTGCACACAGAACAAGAGTGAACGCGTCACTAAGTAGCGCAATTTTCGATAGTCGTAACATCAGGTAACATCGTGATGCGTAAGCAGCAGACGACTGTCCTCTCGCAAAGAGCATCGGACCAATGGCGAGGCGTGCTGGAGCAGCATGGCAGACGCGGCCAATCGGAGGCCTCGAAATGACCATCAGAGATTTGCTTTCCGTGCGCTTGCTTTCGAAGGGAGGAGCCTGCTGAGGCGGGGAATTTGAGAACGAAGAAATGCTCTTTGCGGAATATCGTGGGTACAGCGCAACGTCAGAAGGAAAAGAAAACGACACACAGGAAAGAGCGCTGACTTTCAACTAGACTTTATTGAAGGTGCTCCGGCCGCTTTTATACATGGTGCAGCTACCTTGCGCATGCTCTATAACACGTGTGATTCCATGTATGATTACACTAAGAAAAGAATATTCTATATCGGATAAGTGAAGAGAAGGTGTACTAATGCACTGATCCGAGGCCTTCCTGATAAAAAACGCTTCTATAATTTCTCTTTCATGCTTCGTTTTTGCTTTTTTCAGAAACCTTGTCTTATGGAATACAGGACTGCACTTGCATTCCTTGCAATGTATGGTCATATGGCTACCATACCCATTTTTGACGTTGTATGCATGCTGCCTAGCTCGATCATTAAAACATTGCCCTGTTTGACCTATATATAATTTTCCACAGGTTAACGGTATCTCATAGACAACATTTGATTGGCATTCTGTGAAGCTGTGCTCATGACGTATATTACATGGTCGATCATTCTTCTTGCAATTCAGGACACACACTTTTGAAAGCTTGCACGGGGCGGAAAACAACAAATTAATATCATATCTGGTTGCTATTTTCTTTAAGCTGTGAGACACCTTATGTACATAGGGTATGACATGCAATGGTCTTTGATCCTTTTGTTTTCCCTTTGGTCCCGTGTTTTGGCGCTTTACTTTCTGTAGGAGGCTTTCGCAAACGGGTACGACGACGCTGTTGGGGTAGCCAGCAGCTTTTAGTTTATCAATCTGCGTAGTGAGACTAGCCTCAGCCTTGTGCTCACACGACTTATCAAGGGCGGCCTGAATACACGTGGTGGCAATGCCTCTTTTGATTACCTTTGAATGGCCACTGTCAAAAGGGAGGACATTCTTAGCGCTCCTAGGTTGATAGCACCAGCAAGTATGCCTATTGTCAGAGAATGAAATGAGAACGTCTAAATATTGTATGCACTTGTCTTTTGGCAATTCAAATGTGAAATTGAGCCCCCATGAGTGCTCTTTGAAGACATTGAGTACGGCCGTAACTTTATCATTAAAACACATTTGTCCGCTCTCTTCAACAAGCACAAGGTAGTCGTCAACATAACGATGCACTCGGCGTACAGGCACACATGCAAGGCTCGCAGAAATGCGGTTGTCTATTACGAATAAAAAGATGTCACAAAGAAGTGGGGCTAGTGATGAACCTATACATATGCCGTTGCGTTGGATTAAGAATTGCCCATAGTGGTTGATGGTTGTCGAACTAAGATAAATCAGGAAGGCCTCGGATCAGTGCATTAGTACGCCTTCTCTTCACTTATCCGATATAGAATATTCTTTTCTTAGCGTAATCATACATAGAATCACACGTGTTATAGAGCATGCGCACGGTAGCTGCACCATGTATAAAAGCGGCCGGAGCACCTTCAATAAAGTCTAGTTGAAAGTCAGCGCTCTTTCCAGTGTGTCGTTTTCTTTTCCTTCTGATGTTGCGCTGTACCCACGATATTCAGCATGAACCAACTCGCCCAAATCAAGCTCTTGTTGCTCTTTGCGAAGAGCTCAAAATGGCGGTGCCCGGTTGTACCATTGTGGAGCTAGAATTTTTTGAAAAGCACTGTTCCTTTGCGATCTCCACAATAATTTTCGCCACCTCAGCACGTGCAACAAATTTTTTAAAGCACTTCTAGGTGGTTTTCAGTGAAGATATTTTGGAATCAGATAGAAAAAGGGCTACAGAAACTGTAGATGTAATTTTCAAAAAATCGATTTTTTTTTTTTGCTATTTTGCGCGATACGAAAGGCATGTCCCCCCTTAAAAACAAACATGTATAACTTGAAATTGTATTTTACGCACTTGAGGCAGCTTTCGGTTGCGTCAGAGAGTAACTTTTTCCTTTTTTTTTCTCACGCATCCAAAAAGGCGCCCAGGGCCCGTATTCTCAAACGATCACAAAAGGCGATAGTATCGCGTTTGGTGACGTAGAATCTGATGAGTTCCAATAACTGAAGAAACCCTTGCCTCTGACGTCATTGTTGCACCGGCCGTTGGTGATACGAATGTCTCAAAACACAGGAGTGAGTGTACTGTAAGAGCGCAGAGTGACCCGAGTGCAGCGTTTTCGAGCGTATGGTGGCTTCTACGCAGTGGCCAGGCTTGGCTGTGGCTACTTCATATATAGGACATGTTGAAAGTGCTTTCAACGTTTTTTGTGCGATTGTTTAATGCACAGTATAATATTTAAAGAATGCAATTTTGCGTGAAATGTAATTTCGTTGAGAGTTTAACACGGCGTACTCGGAGAGTTCAGCTGTAGTGTGCCGCCGCAGCAATATCGTCTCAACATCTCAGCATGCTGCCGGCTCGCGATAAGCCACGCGAGCAACGCACGGTTCATGTTCCTGGGGCGTTCAAACCACGAAAAAACAGGCGCTGGCAAAGAACGAGTACTTATAACATCCTAAGGTAATGCTCGCTGAAAGCTTCAGCGCAAAAAAATGCTGCGTACATCCACCGAGCACTGAACACTAGAAGATACCGCCTACGTCACTGAAATGCTAGTCTTCACCACCAACTGATGATGATAAGGTGTGTTCGTTTATTCCAGGCATTGCAGGAGCGCCGTTGAGCACAGTCACGTCGACAGAAATACTAGATGGCACCCTCACTTTTCCTGTTTTGGTCAATAGCTGTCACGATTATCTCGGGGGTGCTTGCAATAATGGATCGGGAGAGAGTGAGACGGGCACAGGAGACCGTGGTAGGACAGCAAAAACAAAGTTTATAATGAGGAAAAAGATAACATAAAAAAGCGTTAACGACACTGAATAATTCAAACCAAAACCTATTTACATTTTCCAAAAATCTCAGTTCATATCCAGAACTGCAACTAGCTCAACAATGCGTTCTAGCTAGGCTTAGACGCGTCTCTTCAACTCAGTCTGGCCACTATGGGCCTTGCGGTAATAGAATGTTCTTACAACTCATCGCGACGACTTGATGTTCCCATTGCGTCAATCTCTCGTCGAGACCGTCGCCGACATCCTCAGTAGGCCTTCAAGTTCATCGTCGGTCGCCTTCGTCCAGCCTACCGCTTGATCTCGTCGCGTGTGTCCCCAGTAGTCTTCTCCGTCCTCGGTCCGTCGAGGTTAGGCCTAACTGGGCCTTGATTCCTTGCTTCAGGACTCCACAGGTGACGGGCACCTCCTTGACTGCACTGTGGTCTGCAGCCGTCCTGCCGAGAAGAGAAGGGCTGCTGGCGATCCCGGAACTGCTGTATTGAGGGGTGACGCGTCCGGGCAGCCTCGCTTGGAGCCTTCAAAGGTCGACGGCCACTCCCCGGGCCTTGCGTTCCGCCACCTCCAGAACCGAGTACCAGCCACTTTCGCCGCGGGTGCGACGCTTGCTCCTTCCTCGATCTTCTCCGTCCGGCGCCCCACAGCACAGTGCCACGATCATCCTTCGTCGTTCACCATCACGGCTTGGGTCGCATGCCACGAGCCTCTATCTGGCCAATCCTCTGCGTCGACATGGCTGGTGCGCGTGCCATCGGGTGACTTTTTGCTTCTCGCGCACCGTCGCCGCGCTTCCACGTTCGGCACGCGCCTCGTGCCCCTCCTTTACTCATCACAATAGCCAATCAGTACGCACCAAAAGCGATACTTTTGCGATTGTCGCCTTTTGAGAATACGGCCCCAGTGCTTGCGACGCCGTCTTCGATTTCGTCTCCTTCAACTCATGCGCAATACCATGCGGCTCTCAGCGCTGGTCATAGTGGGCCGCTGTATTGTTGTTAGGATATCGAGGATATTTCACATGTGCTGCGTTGTGAAGGCGTGCATTTATTGTCCCTTTTTGATTATTCGAACTGGCTTGGATTGTGGCATCAGTGCCAAAATAAACGCACAGACTGCGATTACAGCAAAACAAGTGTGCTGTAATCCTTTAATAAGGCGTCATTTAACCACTAGCGCGCTGAAAACGACAGTTACATTCATTACAATAGTGTTCAGTGAAAATAAAGTAATCCTACAGAAATCACTGGCGCGATCATGTACGTGTTCTTAAAACGGACGGAGGTGGTCCGTGCTTAACGTCACAAACTGGTTAGCGAGAATGAGAGGAAGCAAACAGCCAATGAGCGAAGTCGAAGCCTGCATCACGATTTTGATGTCTGCTTGGGAACCATATAATAGGTTGAGAAGCGTTACAGTGAAATCTCGGCATAACGAACTTCAGGGGACCGCGGAAAAATGTTCGTTATTCTGAAAGGTCGTTATAGTGAAAGCCCAAAAGTTTACCATAACAATAAAATTTCAGTAACACAAACGTCCTACCTCTGCAACGGTACGTCCTTGAACTCGTTTCTCAAAACAATGCACACGTGAACGTCAGACAAGGCACGTTTATTTGAAATAGTCCATGATCGTTTTTTTGACACTGTGATGAGTAAAGGAGGGGCACGAGGCACGTGCAGAACGTGGAAGCGTGGCGACGGTGCGCGAGAAGCAAAGTCACCCGATGGCACGCGCAACAGCCACGTCGACGTAGAGGATTGGCCAGAGAGGGGCTCGTGGCATGCGACCCGAGCCATGATGGTGAACGACGAAGGATGATCGTGGCACTGTGCTGTGGGACGCCGGACGGAGAAGATCGAGGAAGGAGCAAGCGTCGCACCCGCGGCGAAAGCGGCTGGTACTCGGTTGTGGAGGTGGCAGAACGCAAGGCCTGGGGAGTGGCCGTCGACCTTGGAAGGCTCCAAGCGAGGCTGCCCGGACACGTCGCCCCTTAATACGGCAGTTCCGGGATCGCCAGCAGCCCTTCTCTTCTCGGCAGGACGGCCGCAGAGCACAGTGCAGTCAATGAGACGCCCGTCACCTGTGGAGTCCTGAAGCAAGGGACCAAGGCCCAGTTAGGCGTAACCTCGACGGACCGAGGAAGGAGAAGACTACTGGGGACGCACGCGACGAGAGCAAGCAGCGGGCTGGACGAAGGCAACCGACGATGAACTCGGAGGCCTACTGAGGACGTCGACGACGGTCTCGACGAGAGATTGACGCAACGGGAACTTCGAGTCGTCGCGACGATCTGTAAGAACGTTCGATTGTCACAAGGCCCATAGTGGCCAGACTGAGTTGAAGACACATAGCTAAGCATAGCTAAAACGTTTTATTTAGTTAATTTCGGTTCTGGGCATGAACTGAGATGTCGCAAGAATGTAAATAGGTTTTTTGTTATATTGTTCAGTGTTCTTAATGCTTTTTTCTTGATGTTACCTTTTTGCTCATTATAAACTTTGTTGTTTTTTGCCCGCCCTACCACGGTCTCCTGTGCCCGTCTCACACTCTCTCCCGATCCGTTTTTGCAAGCACCCCCGAGATAACACGTGACAGACGCGTGCAGCACAAACTCTGCGTCACGAACGATTCTAGACTGTCCACATTTTTATGCGCCGCTTCGGTCACTGTGCCACTTTTTTCTATGAATATGCGGAGTTTCCTCAAGTAGTCCAACGGATCCGTGGCCAACACGGACTCGTCGCGATCTTCGGGTGCTACCGTGACATCGTCGTCCGTGTCATCGCTGCAATCCTTTATCTTTGAGAATCGTGGCGATCGTCGACCGCGCCACTCCACGTTCTTTAGCCATGACGGCTTGTTTCTTCCAGTCTTCTATTTCACGAAGAATGTCTACTTTCTCACTCAAAGAAAACTACTTCCGCTTCTTCGCCGTAGGAGGAGTTCTTGAACTCAGGGCAACACGAACGCCGGGACGCACTTCCAATACAATAAAATACGCACAAGACTGATACAGTTGATACAGGTGACAGCACACGAACAACTGATAAAGCAAGCAAGTAAAATGTGATGCAGGAAAAAAAGAAAAGCGGTGGCTATTTGTACTTTTTTTTCTTCTCCCGCACCGTCTCAGGTTTTCCGAGCCCATGTTCCCCGGCACTCCGCTTACAAAACCTGATGTGTTGTCACCTCCGCAATGGAGGGGAAGAAAAAGAAAAAAAAGAGTTCTCCGCCCGCGTCCTTCTCCTCCCGCGCCATCTCAGGTTTTTGCGGGAGGGCGTCCGCTCTTCGCGCTGCGTCGTCTGCTAGCTTACAGCCCCGACTGCCATGACCGATACACTGAAATCTAAGAATCCTCGCATTTCTGGATATAAGTTCGTAGTACTGAGGTGTTGTTAAGATGACTGTCATGAGTAAAGGGGGCACGAGGCACGTGCAGGAGGGCAGAAGGTAGCGATGGTGTGCGGGGATGGAAAAGTACCCGATGGTGTGCAACCCCACCGCGTCCACGCACGCCATTGGCCGGAGAAAGGCGCGTGCCACGCGACCCGAGCCGAGGTGAGAGACCACGGAAGAACAAGGAGGCATTGTTCGGTGGAGTCGTCGAGGAGCAAGGTGGTGCAAGCCAGCGTCGCACCCGCGACGGGAGCAGCAGGGCCCCGCCCCGTTCTGGAGGCAGCGGCGAGAAGCTCGGGAGGGTGGCCGTCGACCTTGGCGTCATCCAAGTGAGGCTCCCCGAGCTTGCAGCAGCCTCATCCAGCAGTTCGCAGGGCACCTACGGCACTACCACAGCTCGACGAGACGGCAATCCACCGACAATCACCGGAGAGCCACGTCGACAGTTTGACCCGGTGGCACCAAGAGGATAGGCCGAGGGTTAGGCCTAACCGGACGAGACGACGTTCTCGAAGAAAGACCGAAGGGTCAGCGACGAGGACGACTAGCGAGGCGGCAGCTTCGACGACAGCAACTCTCAGACGTCGAGGAGCAGCGTCGACGGCACAGAGCCACAGAGCGTCGACTTTGGCACAGAAGCGGGGCGACGGACTCACGCGAAGTAAGAACGTTCTATTCGCGTAGCTAGACCGAGATGCCATAGTGGCCAGACTTTCGTGCCATTAGAGTCGAGCCTAGTTAGAGGCGTTGGTTGTGCGCTTTTGTACAACTGGGCATTTTTTGCATATGTTACTGCTAATTATTTAGTGTGTTAATTTTGTTGTTTGCAGTGTTGTGTTTTATAAAGTGTGTTTGCCGTGACGCCATGGTCTCCCGCCTCTCTCACTTTCCCAATTCCATTCCGCTTAGCAAGCGCTCCCGAGATACGTGACAATGACACGGGAATTAAATAACGATCGTTATTCTGAAATGTTCGTTATTCTGAAGTTCGTAGTGGTGAAATATTTTTACATTGAAACAATAAGCAGTCAGCAAGGGATTTCTTAAAAGTTCGTTATTCTGAAATGTTCGTTAATGTGGTGTTCGTTGTAATGAGGTTTGACTGTATTAACATGTCGAGAAATGTTTGACTATTATCACTGAGTACCAAAATGTGTCGGTGTTACTTTTCAAAGGTTCAATTTGGAATGCGGAAAGACTGAAACAAATCATTGCGATTAATGTCTTGAAATGGCGCTAGGCGATGTCGCAGTTTTTGCGAAACGTTTAGTGGTGACGCTAGCCACTACGTGTTTCAAGCAATTCATGTCTCCACCACTATTAAAATTCAAACGGCATCCCGGCTCATGTGATAAAACGTCACGGCGCAGTTTGTGACATTAAGCACAGACCGCCTCCGTCCATTTTAAGAACGCGTACATAATTGTGCCACGTATGTGCTCTCAGGTTTAATTTTTACCGGGAATACAATCGTCGCATCCACGAATGTGTTGTGGGCATGTTTCACGCCAATAAAAGAAGACCGAACGCAGATCGAAAAATTCTGTTGTAAAAATTTCTACTCAGTTTCCAGAGAAACCGCTGCAAAGCCGCTGGACACTTCAGACGGTACGCTTTCTATTGCGGTACAAAACAGAAAAGCGACGAAGGACGGTAGACAGTCCCTTTAATTCATGATATCTATTATTTCATTATATATCATACTGTTATAATGATGCTTGAATGTACTTATTATTCATGTTGCAGCAAGCAAACACAGCAGACATATGCAAATCATACCTCCTAAATAAAGGCAACAGCATTTACCATCTCCACCGTCTTTTTCCATTCAACGCGATGATCTGATGACAACTATTTAGCTGCTCCAGGTGCTAAAAAATTCATTTTGTTTAGCAACTTCTGGACAAATATCGATGAAACTTCTTGCATTTTGAAGAAGAATAACATGTAGATATGCACTGTTGCCAAGACTAACCTGACACCTGGTCGCTTTTCAAGTGTACTCGGATCATGCGAACAAAAAAAAAATGTCATCACGAAGATACGCACTTGGTCTCTGCAAGTGGCTTGTGGTCATAAAACCATTTGCACACAGGCGAGTCTTCGTCACTGTCCAAGTCCATTTGGATGGCCTCCAGGGGTTCCACATCCAGCACATTGTCAGCGTAGTCCAGTGGAGGCTCCTCATCATCGAAGGGGGGAAAGCGCATTCGCTTGAAGTGCCGCCGGTCCCGCTTTTCTCGACGCATCATGATCCACATAGTCCTGCACAACGACAACAATGCTGTAGAAACCTGTACAGGCACTTCACGCGGCATAACAGTGATGATACATGGGGTTCGAGGGAGCCACATGCCGCCTAAGGGAGTCATCTTAATTTCAATAAAACGGTGAATTACCACAGCAGTATTGTGATTGAACGAAGCCATTTTGGCGCAGCTTCTAGAGCAGATAAAATTCCACTTTGGAGCAGCAGCAGCAAATCAGCCTTTTGGAGCAGTCACCAGTCCCACATTTCCAAAAGCAAATATTTATGTCTCTCACATATAGAGCAAATATTTAGTTCTTTAATACAGAGAGGCTTCTAAAAAAATCACATTTTTTTTGTGTGTCAAAACTACCACTTTTTACATTTTACTAGCAAAATTATTGTTCACCGTTAAACTTTTATTTCCCCAAATACGAAGGCTGAATTCCAAAAAGAAAGTGGTGAACAACTGATGTGATTCAGCCAAAGGCACTATGGCCTCAGCAGCACCAATCACTGAGGCCGCATGCGTATGGTCAAGTTGAGGATAAAGAGGAACGCATGAAGCATGTGGCCAAGTGCCCAGACATGGCACTTCGCAAACTGCCACCACTACTTCTCAGTGGAAATAAGTAAAAATATGAAACAATATAAAAGCTGCAAAATCATCATCTCATTGCAATACTAATCAATAACATAAAATGTCCACAAAATGTACTGCGCCATCTGGACATCCTACTTTCATTTGTCATCATTAGAGGCCCAAATTCTGTCCAAGAGAGACTTCCTGGTGTGAGCACAGTCGAGCCGAAGCCCCTGGAAAGCCCGCACTAAATGACACTCGAATCCTGACCATGGCACAGGAGTTGGCTGGACATTTCATATATAAGCACCTCACAAATGAAAAGCCATCCATTCACTCTCTGCAAAAAACAATGCAAGATGCTGCAAAATCACTGAACAGCCAAGATCTGGCTTTTGTTCCCTAAGACAAAGCTCGCATCCTGTAGAACTGCAGAAACTGTAGCCACAATGTTCATCTTGCAGCTCAATACGCGATATCCAAGCCCTGATTGCATTGTTCCAAGAATATGGTTTACTGCCATTGAAGAATTTGTCACCCTGGGCCACTCACGTGACCAGAGGAGAACCAAAAGAATACATGCAAGACAGCAGAGGCACTGCCCATTGTCGCCACATGGAGAAGAGAATACACCTTGAATTCATTTTCAAGGGCTGGAAAGGAATAACATATGGAGCTAAACATTTCTAAATGCACTAGTTGTGTTAAGGGCCCATTGCTGTATGTTTGCACAAACTTTAACCCTTTGTAGGTTTGCCTATATTTTTGACACGATGATATAAAAACCGGCTGTGGTATACTGATATAAACTACGAAGAAATAGTATAAAACAAATTTCATCAAAATCAAGCTAATAGTTTACTGAAAAAAAGTGGAACACGCATGTCCCACTGACTCATGAGAGTGTTTTCAAAACGTGGGAAAACATTGTCCCACTGTCTTATGAACGCACCATCTCGCGATTTCATCAACGGGCATTTGGGATGAAACGGCCGAAGCAAGTGGCACAGAGTATCACTTCTCAAGTTGTACAACAGAAAGTTGTGTGCACATCATTTCTAGCAGTAGAACACCACCTGCACCTGCGCCTCTTGTGAGCCTCCATAGCGCCATGGTCTATTCCTGTAAGCTTACTTCACTGCATGCACCGACCATTTTTTAAATGCGAAGCATTTCTTAGCGAATCTTTGGAACTTTGAGCGTTTCTATCTGCGTATCTATCTATCTATCTATCCATCTATCTATCATATATCTTCATATCTTCATCTGTCCCGTCCTGTCCCGTCCAGTCCCGCCCGCCCGCCCGCCCGCACGCCCGCCCGCCCGCCCGCCCGCGCCCGCACGCCCGTCTGTCCGTCTATCTAGCCATCTATCTAGCCATCTACCATCTGGGTGCTCTCATGATCGCCTCCTTAACTTGGTGTAGACCAAAATTGGCATAGGGGGGGGTAAGAAGATTTGACGAATGTGACTGTCGGGCCATGACATGAATAACGTGAAAATCCAGTAGCGTACGTCGTCAAACCCTTTCCTCCAGACACGTGTGGCACATACCTGTTTACCACGGACCATGGTGTACGGGTGTGCGCCATAGGTGATTGACAGTTTATATCTACCCAGGAACGGCGAAAACAGACATTGGTAATTTAAATGCGACAGCGTTAAGAGAAACTGACATCGGCAGCGTTGACTTGACCAATGAAAAGAATAAAAATTAGGACCCCAGCAGGAATTGAACCTAAGCATTCTGCGTGGCAGTCAGGTATTCTACCATCGAGCCACGCCAGGTCTATAAAGTGGTTTGAAAAAAACAGCCTATGCAGGCATAATATCGGTGCAACGTCAATTGTGGTTGTGGTGCTGGCTATCTAATTTTACAAGAAAGCAATAAACACTACATATGTACTCCTATGATACAGGCGTCCTAACAGATTAACGTCGGTGGTTGCAGTGTTGGCTCTGCTTTTATAGCAGTCTAATAAACATTACATTTTCTTACATTACATTACATTAGCTTTGTTTGTCAAGTATGCAATGTGCATGGTTCCAGGTAAGGTAAGATGAAACGTGTAAACAAAGATATCTGTAGGATGAAACACAATCAAGAGGGATATCAGCGATATAATAGGCTGGTGGACTGTTAGTAGGCTAAGTAATGCACATTGCTCTGGATTTGCTTGTACTTATTTCCATCTGCCATGTGTTACACCAAAAGAATTTGGGGTGACACCATTTAGAGTGCGAATATCCGCACTATAAGCGGTGTTGCACCAGGCATTTATAGTGTTAAGGTCAGATTGGAGAATGGCTGCATCTGTCGTGAGTAAGAGCCCCACGGAGGCAGAAAGACGACGAAGTGTTTGAGTTGGCACGAGCGTGTGCATGAAAAAATTCTAGGGTCCGCGGCATGTGAACCGAGTCGTGAAGGAACACGAAGATGAGTGAGCTGGGATTGTCTAAAAGGGCTCAGCAGCGGAAAGTTGCATCGCTAGCAGATGCACTGGCGACAGAAGCGAAAGGCGTTCGGGTCTGCGGCCGGTGAAGCGGGCGTCCCGAGGTGCGGCCAGCGAACTTGACGGCATTCGAGCAAGGCTCCTCGGAGATGCAGCTACTGCGTACCGCAAGTACGAGCGCTTCTGGCGCAAGCCCCCTTGTGCAGCAGGCCGCCAAAGGCAATCCCCAAGCGCCACGTCAGCGGTGCAACGGCACGCCAGGTGAACGAGCCGATGACGACGTTAGGCCTAACAGGTCTAGCAGTCAGGGCAGCAGACTGCTTGCTTGTACAAGCTACGACTGACTCGTCGGACTACAGGGTGGACTCCAAGGTCTGCGAGGGCATCTCTAGATGAAAAGGAACGACCGGACTACGTGGGCATCAGATGGGACTTAGATGCCGTTCCGAGTCTGCGTTTTCAAGTAAGAGCGGCTCAACACATCAATGCCTCTAGAGTATCCAGACAAGGAATAGGACAGTCTAGTTATGAGCGATACAGTTGGAGACTAGTTGGAGTTTGTTTGCAGCTTAAATTTCTTGTACATCTGTGTATTTTTGAATGCCGTGGGTTTTCTTTAATAAATGTTTTGTTCTATTTTCCGAGTCTTGTCCAAGTCCATCACCCGCAACCACCCCAATCCGTGACAGCATCATTGTTAGAAGTTATTTCTGTAAATATTACACACAGACGTCAGCAAAAAGATGAATATCCGATAAAATACAAGTTCTAACAGAGCCTTGTGGAACACCCGAGAAAACTTGACTGGAGAGTAGGGTCAATGTTGTTAGGAGAAGCATACTGGGAACGACTGGACAACAAGCATTCAAGTCAAGTAAGAAGTTAGGGACCTAGGTTAAGCGCTCACGTGTCCCTTTCTTGTCCTTACCTTTTGTGCATGCTAAAAAAGTTTAAATATGGACCTAGCTTAAGTTGGCATAATTTATACATTTTGCCAAACAATTTGGAAAAATCTATAGTTACACAATCAACAAAATGAGAATGGCATTTAATTGGTGTGTAAATGATGTTACTTGTGCTTCGCATGAATAAGTTTTGTGAAAGCCATGCTGAGAGCGCATGAAAAAGAAATAGGATATGAGATGGTCAGCAAGGTCAGCATAGACCGCTTATAACTTTAGTCACCGGAGTTGCAAATATCCCAGACTATAAGCAGCACCACGTTATAACCAAAACGTTTTTTCACAGGCTGTGCATGGGCAAAGCATCCACGCAACTCCGACTACCGAGACATGCGACTTGGGTGTAGATTTTCATCCTCTTAAATTTGCAAGTGTTGAAAGATCAACGTTCGCGGACCTACGGTACCGACATAATTAATGCAGGAAAAAAAAAAGAAAAAAAAAAGAAAGAAGCACCTTAATGTAATGTCACCGCTAAATTCTGGGAACTCCTCGATTATGCGGACTTCGTCGCGGTACCACACTGCACAGAAACTATACATCGAACGGTAATTTACATTCCACAGGCTTTCGATTTTCCCATCATGTGCGCAATGCTGAAAACAGTGGCGAAATTGAATCACCACTCGTGTTGCACATGCATGCCCTCATTTTCGTTGCAGATGCAAGTCACCCCATCCAATTGTAAGAAGTGCAAAACATTTCGCTGCCAAACCGTAGCTTTGATCATCCCTGGCCACTACCAACAAGGCAGCACGCTGCCTCATCGAGGCCGAGAGTGCAATAACCGCTCGACCGACGAGGCCGAGTGTGCGGGTTGCAGCTTTGCATGCCATCGTGGGGAGCTTGCCAAAGACAACACAGAGATGGGTGTATAAAAGATCGCACTCACAAGCTAAACTCCACGTGCAGTTCAGTACCAGTTTCAGTTCACAGTTCACAGTTTCAGTTCAAAGTTGAGGGAACAGCTGCAGCAACTATCCTGCTCGTGGCAAAGGCTCGATCACGTCTTAAAGCATTGTCATTTGCGGGGGAATCCAGGCTGCACACACAATATCTGCACTCCATGATGATGCCCAAGCAGAAAAGTGAAGAGCTAAACCACAGCAGCAGCACGCAGGCACAAGAGCGGCACAGGACAAGAGCGGGTGCCTCACAAGCAGCCAGAGCTTCTCCGTCGCCTAAACGAACGCTACCCCCTCACACCGTTGCTCTCCCTGCAGCCACTTCACGATCACTCCCTCGCTTCTCTGAGAATTTTCCGGCAGCCAAGTTGTAACCATTTTTTACAGTAACAATAAGCAGTAAGGTTTTAACAGTAAGCAGTATGCGTATACATGGAGTTCTATGGTAGGGTACACGGGAGTCAGAAAAAACCGCTTCATAGCCAGTTCTGCACTGGAAGAAGTTATGTTACGAATGGTCTGAGCTGTACTTGCTCAAAAAGTTTATATGGAATGCTGTAAATGATTGCAGAGTGCTTGTTACTTGTTTAATGAAGTGGAATCACCTTTTCTATATTCCGTTCTGCTGGGATAGAACACGTATCAAGCTATTAAAAGATTTTGCTTACACAATGATGCTACCGAAGACATCTGATTTGGAGCGCTTTTTGGAGCAGCAAAATTTTCATTTCAGAGCACTTTGGAGCAGCAAAAATTTCCATTTTGGAGCACTTTGGAGAAGGTAATTTTGCATCTGGGAGCATTCTGGAGCAGCTAATTTCACATCCAGGAGTACACTGGAGAAGTAAGTTGCATTTACATTCAAGCACCTGACTAATTTTATGGGATTCTTATGCAAAGCAAGAAATATTTCAATTCATTCCAAATCTCAGAAAAAATCACCTCAGGAGCATTTATATTTCACTTAATATGCAAAAATAAGGGCGTCATGCAGTTGAGTGTTCTGGAACAACCTCTTAAGCAATTATGTTCGACACTAGCAAATAAACAGAACACTGGATCAATAAAATTGTACTTCATGAAATCATGCTCTAAATACATCTACAGTATGTGGTTACCAGCTGACCCGGCAGACAAACGCCGCAACGTACAACATGTCTTGCTGCTAAAGTCACACTGTTCCTAATGCCTTCCCCTAAGATGACTCCAAGGCGAAAGCCAGGTTCTTTTTCTTTTCGATCGATTGTATTTCTGGGCACAACATGAAGTCTATTAGCTAGTCTCAAAAAGCCAACCTCCTCCAACACTCCCTTCCCTTTTAAATGCGAAGCATTTCTTAGCGAACTTCTGCGACTTTGAGCGTATCTATCCGTCTATCCATCTATCTAGCCACCTACGACTTTGTGCTCTCCTGGCCGTTTTGTTAATAGGATGTACACCAAAAGTGTTATGGTGTAACACGACTTCATGACGAACATAAATGACAGGTCATACCATGAAAATCATGATATCCATGTCATGAACGACATAATTTACATGCCACTGTTTTGGTGCTCTTGCGGTCGTTTCATTAGTTTGATATATACCAAAATTGGTATGGCGTGACAAGAGTGTATGATGAACCTAAGTGACAGGTCCTAACGTGCAAATCATGACACGCATGTCATGTACAGCATGATTTACATTCCACGCTCATGGTGCGCTCGCAGCCGTTTTGCAAGCTTGATATACACCAAAATTGATATCGCGCGTCGTGACTGTGTGACCAACACAAATAACAAGTGGTAACATGAAAATCATGACAAGCATGTCATGTACAGCATGATTTACGTGCCACGCTGATGGTGCGCTGGCGGCCGTTTCGCTAGCTTGATATACACCGATATTTGTATGTCATGAGTAAAGGGGCACGGCGCGCGTGCCGGACAGCGCAAGGCGTCGATGGTGTGCGGGGAATGGAAAAGTACCCGATGGTGTGCACCCCCGCCACGTCGACGCAAGCCATTGGCCGGCGAAAGGTGCGTGCCACGCGACCCGAACTGAGGTGCGGAACCCCAGAGGAACGAGCAGGCATTGTTCGGTGGAGTCGTCGAGGAGCAAGGGGGTGCAGGCCAGCGTCGCGTCCGCGACGGGAACAGCAGGGCTGAGTTCTGGAGGCAGCGTTGTGCATGCCCCGGGAGGGTGGCCGTCGACCTCGGGGTCTACCGAGCGAGGCGTCCCGGGATTGCGGCAGCCTCATCACGCAGTTCTCATGGCACCTGCGGCACTACCACAGCTCGGCAAGACGACGGCGACCCACCGACAATCACGGAGCCACGTCGACAGTTCGAGCCAGTGGCACTGAAGAGAGGCCGGCAGTTAGGCCTAAATGGGAGAGACCGGTGTTCTCCGAAAGGAAGGAAGCATCGGCGAGGAGGACGATCAGCGAGGCGTCTGATCGACGGCGACGGCCCGGAGACGTCGAGAGGAGCTGCGACGACGGGGCCGAACGTCGACTTTGGACCATCAACCGAGTCAGCGGACACCGCGAACTGTAAGAACGCTCCATTAGTATCGCGAGTGACTGAGATGCCATAGTGGCCAGACTATCGAGTTGATAGGAGATAGGCATGACTCGAAGGTTTTGCAATTGTCTGTTAGTGATTGCGCAATAGCGTCGCATTTCCTAATGGTACTTTTTGTTGTAAATTTTGAGTGTTCATTTTTGTGTGCCGTGGTGTGGTAGATAAAGTTTTGTTTGCAGTGCCACCACGGTCTCTCCCGAGTCTCTCTTCTCTCTCTCTCCCAACTCCATTCCGACATTGCAAGCGCTCCCGAGATACGTGACATTGTATCTCGCGACGTGACTGCGTCACGAACGCAAATAACAGGAGTTAACATCAAAATCATGACACACATGTCATGTACAGCATGATTTACATTCCACGCTCACGGTGCGTTGGCGGCCGTTTCGCTATCTTGATATACACCAAAATTGGTATCTTGCGACGTGATTGTGTGACAAAGATAAATACCAGGAGTTAACATGAAAATCATGACACACATGTCATGTACAGCATGATTTAGATTCCACGCTCACGGTGCGTTGGCGGCTGTTTCGCTATCCTGATATACACCAAAATTGGTATCTCGCAACGTGATTGTGTGACAAACATAAATACCAGGAGTTAACATGAAAATCATGACACGCATGTCATGTACAGCACGACTTATGTGCCACGCTCATGATGTGCTGGCCGCCGTTTCACTAGCTTGATATACACCAAAATTGGTATTGCACGACGTGACTGTGTCACGAACACAAATAACAGGAGTTTACATGAAAATCATGACACGCATGTCATGTACAGCATGATTTACATGCCACGCTCACGGTGCGCTGGCGGCCGTTTCGCTAGCTTGATATACACCAAATTTGGTATCTCGCGACATGATTGTGTGACGAACATAAATAACAGGAGTTAGCATGAAAATCATGACACGCATGTCATGTACAGCATGATTTACATTCCACACTCATGGTGCGCTGGCGGCCGTTTCGCTAGCTTGATATACACCAAAATTGGCATTGAGCGACATGACTGTCTGACGAACACAAATAACAGGAGTTAACATGAAAATCATGAAACACATGTCGTGTACAGCATGGCTTACGTGAAACGCTCATGCTGCGCTGGCGGCCGTTTTGCTAGCTTGATATACACCAAAATTGGTATCTCGTGACGTGACTGCGTGATGAACATAAATAACAGGAGTTACCATGAAAATCATGACACGCATGTCACGTACAGTACAACTCACGCACCACGCTCATGGTGTGCTGGCGGTCGTTTCGCTAGCTTGATATACACCAAAATTGGTATTGAGCGACGTGACGGTGTGATGAACACAAATAACAGCAGTTAACACGAAAATCATGACATGCGTGTCATGTAAAGCATGACTTACGTGCCATGCTCATGGTGCGCTGACGGCCGTTTCGCTAGCTTGATATACACCAAAATTGGTATTGCGCAACATGACTGTGTGATGAAGATAACTCGGAACTCGAAAACCATGACATGCATGTCATGTAGGGTGCGATTTAGACGTCACGCTCATGGTGCACTCGCGGGTATTTTGTTAACTAGATATATACCTAAATTGGTATGGCATGACAGGAGTGCGTGACGAACATAAATAGCAGGTCAGCATCGTATATATGTAGCAGAATATATGTTTCATTAGCATGGCATATACCAGGTTGCACAGGTATGCATGTATGACAATCTCGCGTTGTATAGCGAACTAGATGTCACGACATGACCGACTTTATTAGCCTCAATGACAAACAAGGCGATGTATGCGGCTCTTTGCTGGCTGTTTTGCATTACAGTGGAATCTCGTTAAACCATACCCGCATAAACCGTAGTTTCTTTTTAAACGTAGTGAACAGCATATTGTTACCGGAGTTTGCTATCGGCCACCCACATTTTCAGACAACTTTGTGACCGCACTACATGATGTAACTAACAGCATTACTTCAGGTTACCCCTTGCTACCTTTGTTCCTGCTCGGTAATTTTAATATCCCTAATGTAATGTGGGAGTGCGATCCACCCAGCATGAATCCTTCATCTATGCTCGCACAAGAGTTTCTAGATTACTGTGGCGTTTTCTCTTTTTCACAACTTGTCAAAAAAGCCCACCAGAACAACTTTTTCTGCTGCTAATACCCTTGATTTAATATTCACAACTCATCCCGATCTTGCTTATGATGTAACTGTGTTACAAGGCTTGAGTGATCATTCCATTGTAACTTTCCAACTCAAACTGTCACGGCCTAAATACAAAAATAAACTTAAAACCATCCGTGAGTTCAAACGCTCCAATTTTGATGCAATAAACAGTGAACTGTCCGATTTTGTTGACACGTTTTTGGTAAATTTTGACAGTCGTGGCGTTCAAAGCAACTGGGATTTGTTTGTAGACAAGGCTAAAGCCTTACTTGACAAATATGTACTAAATCGCTCCATAACCTCAAATGAATCGGCACCATGGTATAATAATCACATAAAACGCTTGTCAAATAAAAAGAAACGTCTCTACAGGTCAGCGAAACATTGTCCTTGTGATAATCATTGGAACACGCATAAACTAGTTTCAGATGAATATACCACTGTACTTTGCAGCGCTAAAGAAAACTTTTTAAAACACACCCTCCCTTCCATGCTTCAGACTGATACTAAAAAATTCTGGCACGTCATCAATCCAAGAAACGATAACACTATAAGCCTCATAGATGACGCAGGAGACGTTATAGCCTCTGAACAGTGCGCATCTGTCCTTCACGATGTTTTTGTTTCCAATTTTTCATTATTGACCAGTGTTTTACCACCGATCATGCAGTGTCGTAATCCCTCACCAGTGAATCCGATGCTAATAGATCCAAGTGGCATAGAATGCCTAATCAATAAATTAAAGCTTTCTTCTCCCCCTGGTTGCGACACAATTAGCCCGAAGTTTCTGAAGAGCACAAGTGTTTACAGTTCTATTATACTAACCAAAATCTTTCAACAATCACTTGACATGGGTTCTATCCCGGCCGAATGGAAGATAGGGAAGGTGATTCCACTTTATAAATCAGGTAACAAGCATTCTCCGATTAATTACCGACCTATTTCACTCACCAGCATTCCTTGTAAACTTCTCGAGCATGTATTATTTTCTAATCTTGCCAACTATCTCGAATCGACCTCCTTTTTCACGCACTCTCAGCACGGCTTTCGCAAATTTTATTCATGCGAAACAACTACCATCATTTACACACCATTTGCATGCCATTCTTGATCGCTCTTCTTTCGCAGACTGCGTATTTCTAGATTTCTCAAAAGCATTTGACAAAGTTTCTCATAATCTACTACTGCACAAATTACGCCAGCTTAACCTAGATCCCCAACTTCTCATTTGGCTTGAATCCTTCCTGTCCCGTCGTTCTCAGTATGTTTCTGCTAACAACTCTGAATAACCCTCCAGGCCGGTTTGCTCGGGCGTTCCACAAGGCTCTGTTCTGGGGCCGCTTTTATTTCTAATTTATATTAATGACTTACCTTCCCGTGTTTCATCTAATATTCATCTTTTCTGTGACAACTGCATAATATTTAGAGAAATAACTTGTAACAATGATGCAGCCATTCTTCAGTCTGACCTTAACGCTATCAGTGCGTGGTGTAACACATGGCAGATGGAACTAAACATAACCAAATGCAAAGCAATGCGCGTTACCAGGCGTACTAACACTCCACCAGCCTATCATATCGCTAACACCCCCCTACATTGTGTTTCATCTTACAAATATCTTGGTGTCCACATTTCATCTGACCTTATCTGGAGCACGCACATTTCATACCTAACAAGCAAAGCTAACAAATCACTGGGCTATGTCCGACGAAATTTTTCACGTGCACCACAATCCCTCAAACTAATTCTCTACAAAACACTTATTCGGCCTAAACTAGAATATGCAGCCTCAGTTTGGGACCCCAGTCAGCAAAATTTAATTGATTTAGTAGAAAAGATTCAAAACATTTCCACACGATTCATTTCATCTAACTATAACAGGACCGCTAGCATCAGTTTAATGAAAACTAATCTAGGATTACCATCTTTAGCCTCACGACGTAAAAACGCACGCCTCTCTCTCTTTCATAGGATATATCATCACCCCCTTTTACGACACCAACTCCTTTTGGCACCACATTACATATCATCTCGCATTGAACACCATCACAAAGTCGGCATTCCATCTTGTAGGTCCTCCTCTTTCCTTCACTCATTTGTACCACACACAAGTGATGAGTGGAATCACCTTCCTGGAGATGTTGTCACCATCAAAGATACTAACCAATTTAAAGAAGCTGTACGCGATATCTGCATCTAAGTTTTTTTTTTCTTTTAAACTTGGCACCATCATTATTTACATATATCAAGTGTCTATCTTCATTGATACATCAAATTTTGACTTTAGTTAATAATGAACGTATCGCATTCTGTTTTCTTTTCGTGCCGTATAATTTGTGTAACTACTTGTAATGTTTTCGAATTTTATTTATGAATTGTTCTGAGTTCTTTTTTTTTCTTCTCCGCTAATATTGTGTAATTTCTTGTGACCTGTCTCTGAGCTATTTCCATTTTTAAATGCGGAGCATTTCTTAGCCACACCTGCGGCGTCAGTGGCACCGTCCACACCCCCACTGCGCATGCTCGGCTCGTCTCGTGCCGGCAGCAAGCCTCTCCTCTCCCTCCCTCCCTCAATCCCTCCCTCCTCTCCCTCGAACGTGGGCGGCGTGTATATAAGCAGCGGAGCGCGCGTTCAGAATTCAGTCAAGGGCGTCTTTGCTTGGCTTTCGCTTGACTTGACGCTTTGCTTGACTCAAGTAGATGCGATGGAAGCAACAGTACCTTCAATCAGCGTCTCCCCACTCGTTGAAGGCAACGTTACCCCACCCTCACCGTCGTCGGCGTCAACAACAGCAAGCAACGCAGAAGACAAGGCTGCGAAGAAAAGAGCACACGACGCTGAACGCAAGCGTTTGAAGCGAGCTGCAGACCCGGAACTTCGTGCACGCTGGAGCCGTTCAAGTCGTACTTGGTGTGCACATCGTGTAACAATTAAGCATTCCCAAACCATACCCAATTACGCAACATTCACGCGATACCCCCACCACTCCGTGACGCATTTACTCGAGTTCCCCCCGTTAGAAGATGCGGGCGACTTTTTTCTGTATTTTTGCCCCACCCCCCTCTGTAATGCCATTGGCCCTGAGGGGTATTCTAAATAAATAAATAAATAAATAAATATGAATCCCAGACTTGTTTTCCCTTTAAGTTAATGCATTTATTGCACTAAGCTTAAGCCATAGCTGTACGTCGTATACATGTCGGTTAATGCGTACTATTCCCTTGTCGAATGCCGATCATAGTCCTCAGTTGCAGTCTCGCGCTCCAATGGCCAACCAATTATGCGCAGAGTTCGCAAAATTTGAGCCGTTTGAGCTACGCGATGCATGCATACGCGTGTAATTCCGGGGCCATTGCGCGAGCCTAGCCTCCGAACTGGGCCGCGCGCCATCTCGAAGGCCACCGCGGAGCGGCCTAGCTACAGCTCGTTGCCGGCGAGAGTCCGCGAGAGCAGCGCGACGATGAAGGGTTTTGTTACTGTAGTTTGTTAGTTGACCGCGTCTCTCCGACCGCATTGGATGTGTTCAGAGCCGGCTCAACTTCGTTTGCGATAGTGTGCATCTGCGGATGCGTATTGTGACACAACCGCACAATGTCAAACAGGCAAGTGAAACATCACGTGCTGACCATCAAGGAAAAACTAGACATCGTCAATGCCATCCAACGTGGAACGAAGAAGTCTGCGTTGGCACGGGAGAAAGGCCTACCACTTACAACGGTTTGTGGTATTTGGACAGCCAGGGAGAAGGTGCTGAATGGTGCACCGTCCAACCTGAAACGTTGTCACCTAAGGGGTTCAACCTACCGTATTTACTCGAAAATAGGTCGGGCACGAATATAGGTCGACCCCTACTTACAGTGTTCTACGAGAAAAAAAAAATATATATTCGAATATAGGTCGACCCACGTTTTTTTTTAAAAACAGAAAAAATTGAAACTTAGCACACCTTTATTTACAAGTTAATCTTCGTCAGATGTGCAAAGAATGTCGTCGTCGTCGGATTCTTCGCAGGCATCCGCGGCTTCCCAAAGGACGTCGTCCTCGCTGCCATCGAGCGCGTTAGAAATGCAGCACTTTTTAAATCCAGTGACAATAATTTCTGCTGGCAAGTCCTTCCACGCGTCGACCACCCACGTCGCAACTTCACTGAGGGAAGCCTTTTTGCGGCGTCCCGTCGGTGTCATGGCGGCATCCTCCTTCATGAGCCACTCTTTGTAACTCTTTGCCACCCGGTCCTTAAAGGGCTTGTTCACGGCTACGTCAAGTGGCTGTAGCTGGGACGTCATACCGCCAGGTATGACGACCAGGTCTGTGTTGGCCTTGTGTAGGGCCTCCTTGACACCCGGGCAGATGTGGCCTCTGAATGAATCGAGGACGAGCATATTTGGCAGGTGTAAGTCTGCTCCCGGCCGCTTCATCCAAACCACTTTGAGCCACTCCTTCACCATCTCCTCGTTCATAAACCCCTTTTCATTTGCGCGGATGATCACGTTCTTGGGGAATTGCTCATTTTTCGGGAGGGTTTTGCGGCGAAATACAATGTACGGCGGCAGTTTCGTCCCATCTGCCGTGCAGCACAGCATCACGGTAAACCGTGTGTGTTCATGACCTGTTGTCAACAGGCGCACGTCCTTTGCCCCTTTATTTGTGACTGTCGTGCGACTGGGCATGTCGAAGTAGACTGGGGTTTGGTCAGCGTTCCCTATCTGGCCCAGAATGTAATTTTTCTGACGGCGGAGTTTCAACACGTAACGCTGAAACTCTACCAGCCGTTCCTCATACTCTGCCGGCAAACGCTGACATATAGTTGTCCTGCGACGAAGAGACAGGCCGTTCCGCCGCATGAACTTTTGCACCCAGCCCCGACTTGCCTTGAACGCTGACCGAGCAATCCCGTCCCGTTGTGCCAACTGCCGGGCTTTCATTTGAATATCCTCGCAGGAAACCGGGAGGCCTTTGGCACGCTCCTCTTCCACATGGAGCCTCAGTTCTTTTTCCAGAGCATCATGCCTGCCGGTTGCTGGGCCGCGAAAAGCACGACGCCGTCCGTTGCACGCGAAAAGTCGGTCCCGCTGCTTTCGCCAACCCCTAATCAGCTTTTCATTTACACAGAACTCGCGCTGCGCGGCACAATTGCTCGAGTTCTCCGCAAAAAGTATCACTTGGCGCTTGAAGTCAGCTGTATAACTCTGCCGACGTGACATCGTCGCAACCTCGCACAAGCAAATGCGAGCTGTCACCGCCTCACGCCGATCGTACAACGAACAAAGAGCGAGGCGGCGAGGCCTCCTCAGGCCAGTGCCAGTGCGGCTGCGCGCCGGAAGGCAGCACCGCAGCACGGCTAGCGGGCTAGGGACTTCACGGCCTACCTAGGGAAATCGTGGGTTTCATCGCAAATAGGGCGGAGCGGCTGCATTTCGCGGGGGCTTTGAAAAGGCGGTACGCGGCTATACCATCAATAACCTTTTTCTTAATTACTTAGTCGGGAAAGGGGGGGGGGGTGCGGACTTTTATCCCAGATTTTATGGTATATAACGTGCGTATGTAGCAGGAACTGCTTGAAGAACAGCGGGCGCGGCAGTTGAACGCCATAAGCTCGGCGCTTTTGGTTCGTGAATATAGGTCAAGATTCTTTGGTCACGAATATAGGTCGATAGCTCGTTATGAGCAACATTTTCGGAAAAAAAAGGTCGACCTATATTCGAATAAATACGGTACCCTGACGTCGAGGAGGCGTTAATGCACTGGCTGAAAAATGCGGGGGCTAGAAACTTGCTTGTAAGCGGACCCCTCCTCACGGAAAAAGCACAGTGCTTCGCCACACAAATGGGCCACGACAGTTTTGTCTGCAGTAGTGGCTGACTCGCTAGATTTAAGACACGGTATAATCTTACCACGAAGGTTGTTTCCAGCGAAGGTGCAGCGGCAGACAAAGACGGCGCGTAGGACTGGGCCAGCAGCAAGCTGCAAGATGTCTTGCGGGAGTATGCCCCAGAAGACGTCTTTAACATGGACGAATCGGCAGTTTTTTTTAAGATGTTGCCGAACCGAACGCTTGCTTTTAAAGGGGAGACCTGCACAGGTGGTAAGCAGGCGAAGGAGACGTTATCGGTTGCTTTTGCTGTCAACATGGCAGGGAACGAGAAGCTGCCGCTCCTCGTTATTGGCAAGGCCGCGAAGCCGAGATGCTTCAAGGGTGGACGACTTCCCTCAGGCGTGTTGTATCGCTTCAACACCAAGGCCTGGATGACCTCGAAGCTATCTGAGGAATACATGCGCCTGCTGGACCATCGCTTCACTGCAAGTGGGAGCAAAATTGTAATGGTTGTCGACAACGCGCCGGCACACGTGCAACTTGACAACCTTTCCGCCGTGAAGCTGGAGTTTCTCGCAGCAAACAACGGCACTGTCCCAGCCCTTGGACCAGGGTATCATTCTGTCGGTGAAGCTACCGTACCGAAAAAACTCGCTGCGAAGGATGCTTCTTGCCATGGAAAGTGGCAAAACATACAGCATTGACATGCTAAGTGCCATCCACTTGCTGGCCTATTCTTGGCAGCAGGTAGAACCTGCTACTGTATAAGACTGCTTCACACGTGCACAGTTTGTTGTGCCCGCCCAACCAACGAGCCCAAGCGTAGCGGATGCGACCGAAGAAGACATCGACGACAGCGAATGCGAGGCGCTGATCGCCGAAGTCTTGGAGGGACAGGGTGGCGGCGACAAAGTGCCGTTCAATACATTTTGCGATGTTGACAAAGAAGTCGAAACGTGTGAAGATTTATCTGACAGTGACATCATCAATTCTGTCTGTGGCAAATTACCGAGTGCGAGCGACGGTGATGAGGAGGAGGACGACAACAACGCTGAGCCGGAGGATGTGCCGTGTCCCTCAGTAGCTGAAGCAGCGCGAGCACTTGACGTGATGCGGGTGTTCGCGGAAAAGAACGGCTTGATGGACAAATTGGCCATCCACTTGGATGGCTTTGAAGCTGCAGTTGTCGCTGCGAGGCCACCAAAGCGGCAAACGAGAGTGACGGACTTTTGGCGTCCGATTTCCACTGAATAAAAGTGTTTCTTGGTGTTCCTGCGAAACATGTTTCGTTTTACACGCAAGTGCAAATTTCTTACTTTCGGGTAAACCGTAGTACCGTATAGCACGTCGTTCCTTTGCGTCCCCGTCAGGTACGGTTTAACGAGGTTCCACTGTACATCGATTCCCACATTGCGTGGGATCTGCCGTTTTTTTTTGGGGCCTCTCTGTGTTGTAGCAAGAGCGTTCTCATAGTGCCTCAAGACTATCATTCGCACATGCGCCGCATTGCCTGGAACATGGAGATCCACTTCAAGTCGAGCTTCTGCGAAATTGTCCGAAAGCGCGTTAGTGGGGGACACTACACGATTTCACGAACTTCATTTCCTTTTTCGGCGAAGCTGTCTATGGCTAGAAGATTCCATTTGTACGCCGCAAACCCCCCAGTGCCCTCTAGGGGGCAGTGCAAAAAAAAAACTCACAGGGTCCCTTATGCATTCGCCTAAGATGACTCGATCTTTTTGTCACGTATCTCGGGAGCGCTTGCAAGTTGGATAAAATTGAGAGAGAAATGGGAGACCGTGACAACACAGCGAACAGACTTTATCAAAAATGACCCGAAAAAAAAAACAACAAAAACTACACGCAAAATTCATACAATCAAAAATACATATCACAAAAGTTCATCAAAAGAATCCTTAAACTAACATTCTGGCGACACTAGCCTCTCAGTCGCGTCCAAAAACGGAATGTCCTTACTTTTTGTCTGTATAATGGCCACACGCGTGATTTTCAACCCTAATCTCGTAAACCTGCAGCCATCACAAGAGTATACAGGGGAAGGTCCCTGTGAAGCAGTTGGTAGTGGCGTTCATCCTGTCTCCTTTATTTTGTGTTCATCTTGCAGGTGCCCCTCATTTTAGACTAATGCTGCATTATACTTCATCGTCACCATAAGATGAGAGACTGAAACGTCGCGCTGTTCATGGAACAGCTGTATGTTTGTTGTGGCGCTCAACACAATGACACATACTACCATACTTATTCGCGTAATGATCACACCTGTTTTTTTTAAATAAACCTAGACTTGGAGGTGCGATCATTATGTGGGGTAAAATTACGCGAGAAGAATCAAGTTACAGCTCGGAATTTTTACGATGCCTATTGAGAGCATAACTAAAGAATCAGGCTGAATGCTGCATATCTGTGAAGAAGATCACAATTTGTAGACATAAATGGCTGTTTATCACCTACTTTGGCAGTTCTGTCTGGAGTACCACCAGGCAGTGTGCTCGGTCCGTTGCTATTTCTTATTTTCATAAACGACAGAAGTATAACCCGAATCAGTTAGCATAAGGTTATTTGCAGATGATTGCATTATATTCAAAGAAGTAAATTCAACTAGCGACCACAAAGTTCTCCAGGAATCACTATTGAAAATAGATCAGTGGTGTGGGGACTCTAAAATGCAATTAAATACTTCAAAGTCAGTGCTACTCCAGATCTCGTGAAAACAGCAACCAAGCATATTCGAGTATAGTCGAACCCATTTATAACGAACCTGAAGGTGCCGCGAAAAGTGGTCTTTATTCAGTAGTTCGTTGTACATGGACCCGCCCTTAAAAATGTGCAACTTAGCTTTTTTTTGGCATCCTCGTCTTGTTGCTTTCCCCGCAGTTATGCAAGGGCACCTTCTGCCTTACGTGAAATGCACCTGAAGCGTAGTTTATGTTATACCACTGTCATGTGGTAAAAGTTACATCCGTCAAACCGGAAGGTGTGCAAATCACCGTTTCAAAGAGCATGCCCTGAACATAAAAAAGAAGGAAAGAACGCACTTAGCCGATGACGTGAGTTCTTGCGGGGTTGAGGCATTGCTTCGCGAGGCAAAGATTCTGGGCAAAAGCCGCAATGAACAAGCCCGCCTGTTACTGGAGGCATTTCTCATTAAGGGGTGGTGCCACCAAATTTGTGGCTTGCGCGTTCTTTGCTGTAAGCATTTCCTATAGCTCCAGAAAGCATGATACACGCACCAAGATTCATGTATTCTCACTAAATAATTTGATTTCGAAATTTGATGGCACCACCCCTTTAAGAAGAGGGGGGCGGGGTGCGTTAGCGAACCTTCAGTCACTCTGCACTCGAACGAATTTAGCTTCATCAACACGTACATGCGATAGAAAATCTGTTATCTTCACTTTTTGTGTTTTCATTGAGCGGGTCTGCACATGTGCCAAAGGTATATATGTTTCATGACAATGTTGTGGAATAAACAGTTGCAAGCAGCGCTTGTCCCTTTTGTACCTTCCTTGTGTGCTGTGTTTGTATTGCACTAAGTAATTTTTGTCAGTATGCACCAACTAGGCGCCCAAAAAGTCCTATTAAACTAGTGCAAAAACGATGCAGTGTTTGAACAACCTCTTCGCAGCATATGGCTACCCGGAGGAATTGGTGACGGATAACGGTCCGCAGTTTACCTCGAACGAGTTTCAAGAGTTTCAAGAGCCTGGCGCTCTTACTTTTGCGGTCGAAGCTGGCAGACAGCCACTACAAGCTAGTAAAAGCACAAACAACCGTTTAAAGCCACAAAATTAGCTAGAGAAACCGGTTTTTACAGCACAGCGAGAGCTTGCGGTGCGCGTCTTTCGGCCCCAAAACTCGTCGCGTACCTAGCGGCGGCCGCGAGCAACTCGAGCAGTACGGCGACGCGCTCGCGGCGCTTGATGGGCCACCTGTTTTATTCTACCACCGTGGTTTTGGCGGAGCCGTGGCCTCCGTGACTACTTCTGGCTGCGCGCGTTGGTGGAACTGATAGCAAAGGCCGTGCTTTTACAGAGCTGATGGCGCCGATGACGCGGCACAACGAAGTTGACGTCACCGCCTTCGCTCAGCAGTTCAAGAAGCCCTGCGGCTGCAGCCGCTGTTTTTTTGCCAAGAAATGCCATTTGCGTTCACTTCTGTGAACTCTTACATTGGTTTTCGTATTCAGCAAGGATCAAACTATGATTACACATTCCCAAGTCATTTTTTTTTAAAAGTGCTTCAGCTTCCCTTTAAGCATACGAGGATGCCTCCGTACCATGCCGCATCCAACGGAGCTGCGGAAAAGCTTGTTAGAACAACCTAAAGCCCCTCTATGCGTTTTCCGCCGGCTAGGTTAAGTAGCGCCAACTCGTCCTCCCCCTCTCCCTTTATACCGGCTCCCCGCTGAGCGGAAGCCGAAGTGCCGCCATGATGTTTCTGCTGCTTTTCCGGTTGATGCACACGCCCAATGCCCGCCCATGCCCTCGGGACGCAGAAACACCGAGAGAAAACTCGCTCGGTGGTAGGCAGTTTACGACGAACCTCAAAACAACAACACTTGCGAAACGGAGAATGAAATATTTGCTTTCTCGCGTATGCACATGCGTGCGCAGAAACAAGATGGAAGGAAAAAGCGGAAGGAAGTGGCTCAAGAACTTCCTTCCCGAAGCTCCGGAACCGGAAGTGAGTGTCATCGTTGAAACAATAGATGGCGGTACTTAAAAAAGCGGCAGCAGACGTGATGGAGGGGCTTTAGAACAACCAAGACGGCAGTTCTGAAGCAAGTACTGGCCGATTGATGACATTGCAGGGTTAAAGCATACTATGCAAGAGCGTCCCTGGGATTTCTTGTTGTCATACCGAGACACACCAAATTCAGTTACGGCAAAGACACCAGCTGAACTCTTCTTGAAGCATTCACCCCGTGTAAAGTTGTCTCTAATGAAGCCAAGCTTTGCAGATAACATGTTGGAGCGTCAGAGAAAAGAGGCTGAGCATCACAACCACCGAAGAGGGTCGGCCGAGTACTGCTCAGTCGGTGACACAGTATATGTAAAGACGGTGAGAGGTAAAGTAAAATCTTGGCAGGAGGAAATTATCGAGCAAGTGGTCAGCCCAGCTACATATCTTGTCAATATTAGAGAACACATGCAATTCACCCATGTTAATCACTTGCGAAAACGATGGACAAGTGCGGCTACCTGCCACCACACTCAACCGCAAGGCACAGAAGCTTGTGAGGGCATAACCGTCCGGAAATCCTCACACATCGAGGCTTCTTCAGAAAAACAATGTAATTTCAGGAAGTGGCCTTGATGACGGCACTTCACGGGGTGTGTTTCGGGACGAATGCAACGTGCAGAGTCATGACGAAGTCCATGAGGACAAAGATCTTCCTGACCCAAGAACAACAAAAGCAACAGCGTCTACTGCGGTTAATGACCTATGCACAGCACCACCCTTACGGAGAAGCAACCGTACCCGAAGACCTCCCGACAGATTTCAGCCTGGAGCCTGGCTGAATAAGAATACACGGACTTGCTGTATCCTCGTCACAGCAGATCCCGGTGCGCCTGCAACGCTCCATCTACCTTGGCTGAATGGCTCGGACCCACAGGACAGTCCCCAGGGTGCCCCGTCGTCACTTAAGCCGCAGACTCACGTGGAACAAGGGACCGAGGAGGCAGCTAAGCCTAACCCATCCACTTCCACTGATGGCCATGACGACGACCGGGAAACTGGCAACAAGTGGTTCGCCGAGTTACTGCTGAGCTTTGACGACCGCAGGACCTGAGCAAGAGCATCGACGGCGAGCACAATGCAACACTGACAACGAGGGAGTCGACTGACGTCGCGCTGACCGTCACACAAGTAACGACACTCCATTTTTAGCGCTATCGAGAGGCCAGTGCAGCCAGACAGTTAGGGTAGCTAAAGACTTGGTTTAGTCTAAGCATTCCTTTGATGAATTTTTGTGATATGTATTGTTTGAGTGGGTGAATTTTGAGTGTTCATTTTTGCCATGTTGTTCGATAAAGTGTTTGCCGTGCCACCACTGTCTCCCGTCTCTCTCTCTTTCAATCCCATCCACATGGCAAGCACTCCTGAGATAACGTGACATGCACTACATGAGTAGCACTCTAACACCGTGGTGCAGAGATGCAAAGGTTGCATCTGCACTCGTCCCCGTGCCTCCACGTGCTGTCTTGAGGTGTGGCACGTCTAACATCATTATTATAGAAGTTATGCAGGCTAATGACATGATCAAGTGCAAAGTCAACAGCCTTAAAGGGACACGAAAGGCAAATAACAATTTATGTCAGAGTGAAAGTTCAATGTACGACAACGTCTAAAACGGCAGTACTATCAACAGCAGTGCCCTACTTACCGAGAAATTAAGCTAAATGTATCACACGATGAGCGCCCCGAGTGGGACATTTTGGAAGTGATCCCGATGACGTGGGAGAGTCTGAATACAATTAATCACTAGTAATCAGACTAGCTACAATAATAAAAGAACCTTCCGTGCATCAAGAGATGTAATAAAATGCTGCTTGTTCGTTTCCGTTCGATTCATGGAAAAAGGAACCTCTTTGGCGTTGCCATGGGAAACGACGCGCATGGTTCAGAAGTTCCATTTTCGCTGAACTGCGCTTCGCCCGGCGCCCTGCTTCGCTCACACGGTCGCGTCTCAGTGGAAGTTTCGGTATCGCGTATTGCCCCGTGTGTTTTGCACGCTCGTGAAAGTCACTCTGACAGAAAGTTCGACAAAATACCGCATGCATGTGATGTTGCCAGATGCCCAAATGGTGCACGCCGCCAGTGCACACCGCCGCGCAGTAAAGGCGGGCAAAACGAACACCGCAGTCTTGGTGGGGCATTCAGGCGACCGAGAAAAAGCAAAAAGATGAAAAAAAGCACTTCCTGGAGCAAAGACGCGAAGCAAATCGCGACGCGGAGGGCGCGAGATAAACGAAGAAGACCGGTCAGCGGATAAAGCCGGTATACCCCCTCACCCCCAGCCTGTGGGTGGGGGAGGTGTGGGCTTTATCAGCAAAGAAAGCAACAAAAAGAGTGGGGGATTTACAACTTGGACCCCCAAGCCATTGCGTCCAGCTGGAGTACAAAGGAGAACAGAACAACACAAGAGCTTGAGACCCCCTCGCCGTGGTCAGAGGGGCAAACGCAAGGGGAGTGGGGGAAAAAAAAAAAGAAAGCGACAACAGGAACAAAAATGGTCTGCGCATTACAATGGAGTACGAAACCGAAACCACGATCGCGGCGCACTGCTGTCAGAGGGGTCAGGTGCATTGTCATCGCCATCACACAATGGCGGCCGAGCACATGTATTTTGTGGTCAATTCGCGTTGGTTTGCGTAGGACCTGTACGCGTTCTATCTGTTCCCAGTGAAGTGCAAATTGTGATGAGCCATTTTGATTATGGAAGCGCACAACAAAGGAAGGCTATTTTGCACAGTGAATATAGCTGCGTCGTGTCTTTTTTGTGGCGAGGCTTGTGACCGTGAGTAGCCCGATGGGATATCTTCAGCTGCACGTCGATCAGGAAAAGTTACTACGGGCCGAAAACTGGAAAATATCCGGACCTCGAAGAAAACCTTGCAGACTTTCTTAAGCAACTCAGCGTATAATGACTTTGTCAAGGCAACAGCACGCGACCGAGGCGTATCCAGAAGTGATCTTAGAGCCAGCAAAACAGGCTCACAGAAGAAAACGAACTGCCAGGACAATAAATTTTACATTCTTTGAAGGAAAATTGTGCTTGTCTCTTAATATTTTTTCTAATCGTCAACATAGGAGCGTGTTACAGTTTTATCATTAAAATGTGGTAGCAAATATCTTCACGAGCATTTTTATTTTTGAACACGCGAAATCGGGTGCTCGTAAGATTCGTGTAAATACTCTGCTTGAAGGCATAGTCTTTATCTAGATGAGCCAAATAAATGCTTTTTCTTGTCTTTTTGCCCCACACTGTAAGTCAACTGCATTCAGTGATTCAAGTAACATATTTGGATGCACTTGGCATGTTAGCATGTCACTTTTTGGGGGCACTTCTGATAAGCCGAACTCCTGATAAGACGAACAGATGACCGCGGTCCCTTCGAGTTCGTCTTAACGGGAGTCTACTGGTATCGCGTATTGCCCCGTGTGTTTTGCACGCTCGTGAAAGTCACTCTGACAGAAAGTTCGACAAAATACCGCATGCATGTGATGTTGCCAGATGCCCAAATGGTGCACGCCGCCAGTGCACACCGCCGCGCAGTAAAGGCGGGCAATGTTGGGCATGGCAACAGTGACGTGCGAAATACCGCTTTCAGGCAGGTGATTTGAAGTGCGCTAACGCGATTCGGACCACTAAAACGTGATTTTATTTCAAAATAAGCACTTCCTTGGCATAAAAGTAGCACTACGAGGTTTCTGGACTGCTATTTCAACAATCAACATCGACTTATTACTTTCCTTTAGTGTCCCTTTAAAGGGACACTAATGGTGCGATCTTGTACGCATTCCAAAATAAGCACGGAGGCATGGCATTACATCCAGCCGCACATGACCGCACGCGATTGTTCAATGCAGGGCCGTGACATATGTCGCAGTTCACATGGGCCATTCGCGTGCGGCTGGATGTAACGCCACACCTCCGGGTTTATTTGGAATGCGTACAAGATCGCACCATAAACAGCTAAACGATTTCTCTCATAATAGTAAAGTACTCTTTCACAATACCAAAAACACCACGCTTGCTACGAGGAGACGCTTAGCAAGCGAGAAAACGCGCAAAAACAAAATGTGAGTGGCGACGCCACCTTGAAGTTTCCGCACCATTCACCGTGACGTTACATTTTGACAGCTCCTATTAGGGACTACGTAGTTCCTAATCTCTAAAAATGAAGTACATTGTCCTCTGAAGGGGCCATAGACTTAACATACCAAGTTTGGGGTAATTTTGTTGAGCCAATGGCGCCAAAATACAATAGGTACACTTTGAAATCCATGACGTCACACAGCGAGATTTCGGCGCGAAATTTAAAAATGAACTTGAGGGTTGAATCGCACAAACGAGACAGGGACTAAAAGAAGAGACGACAACACACAGAGCGCAAACTACCAACAAAAGTTTATTTCCTGAGCACACAGTTTTTTATGCACCACTCTTGCGCCACCAGGTGAGTACAACAATCAACTTCTTAGAAACGCGAGCTCTTTGCCAGATAAGTTAACAGACGACTATCTCATCCTGTTTGACAACGGCCCCGTAGGTAACCAGTCATACGCGTTAGACATTCTTTCTTGTTTTAACCCTTTGCGGTCCAAAACCTTTACCCACTTTCCGGCTCTAGCGGTCCGAAACTATTTCGCCAGTTTCTGGCGCCGCGAATAAAAACACAAGCTGTGGAAGAGAAACGCACAGGATATTTATTTTTGCTCCTGCATTCTGCAGGCAACTCTTTTAGTGATATTTGGGCAACGTATGATACCGCTCAAAGCATTCCCCTGTGTGCAGGCCAGGGTTATTACTGCAGGTTTCCACCGCCGCCGTCGGGCGGGGCCCGACAGCGGACCGCTACGGCCGTGTTGCGTTGTCGGGCGCTGCCCGACAACGGACCGCAAAGGGTTAAAGATAGCTTTAAGCCCCTAACTCTCACGCATGAAATGCCTGATAACAATGTGATCAAGTTCCTTGACATCATGTTCACCTTCCACACAGATCATTTCTGTTGGCGCTATGAACCTCGATGTAATAAACCGGTCCTTCCATACAACTCGGCACACTCCAAATTAGTAAAGAGATCAATTGTAAAGCTTTGCTTTCATAATGCTTTATCAAAGTCATGCGAGCATGAAGTTGCGGTTAGTTTTGAGCACCAGTCCGACCGGCTATCTGAAGCAGGTTATCCATTAAGTGTGCAATCCTCTGTAGCTGAAACTTTGCTCAGAAAGCATCGCCAGATGCCCTCAACTGAGGAGCCCTCAAAAACTAACGCGAAAAAAGTTGCCGTCATACCGTACTTCCACAAGATTTCACACAATTTGAAAAAAGTGGCGGAACGTTCCAAAGTAAAAGTAGTTTTTTCAGCCCCGCGCAAACTCCTGAGCCTATGTCACCGCAATAGTAGCAATATGAAATCTAATGCATGCACTAAGAAACACAAAGTCACCTATGTTCCTTGCAAGAGTAATGTTGTGTATCGGATTCCAATTTCGTGTGGTAAGATATATATAGGTCAAACCGGAAGGTGTATTAATGACAGACTTAGAGAACATAACAACAATGTAAAAAATGGACGTGACGGATGGCTTGCGATTCACTGCAAGACATGTGGGTGCCAACCTGTGTTCAGCACATGTACAATTGTCGCATCGCAGAACGATAAATTGACGAGAGAAATTATCGAAGCTGAGAACATTGTTAGATTAGGTCCCGAATGCGTCAGCACGCCGTCTGTTAACTTATCTGGCAAAGAGCTCGCGTTTCTAAGAAGTTGATTGTTGTACTCACCTGGTGGCGCAAGAGCGGTGCATAAAAAACTGTGTGCTCAGGAAATAAACTTTTGTTGGTAGTTTGCGCTCTGTGTGTTGTCTCTTCTTTTAGTCCCTGTCTCGTTTGCGCGATTCAACCCTCAAGATCATGAACCAACAAGCCCAACTGACAGCCATTTTAAAAATGAAACTTTGAACTTGATTTTCCCCTCTATTAACAAACCTATGACGGCGAAATTAACAACATTAGAGTTCTCAGAGCACAATTTATCGATCTAGGCCGATTCATTGTTTCTCTTTAGTGTCCCTTTAATGGCAGACGTGTAATTTCTATACCACATTCATGGCAAAACAGTAGCATGGTGCTACCGTGCTGTTTTGTGCAGTGACCGCACTGCAAGACGATGAGCATGTGGCATCAAAACTGCAATGACCGCCATCACCGCGACAAGTTCAGGGTGCGATCATTATGCGGGAAGAAAAAAATCACATTTTGACAACAGAATTCAGGGATGCAACCATTAGGCGAGTAACTATGTCATTTCTCGAAATTGACTGACGAAAACGAAACATGCAGCGTGTGGAGATAGGTTTGCGTGAAGCTTACCCAATGAGCGCAACCGGGAAGGCACACAACGTTCTCCACTGCCGCTACGCGACACAGCGCAGAAAGGGCACTCGAGGCAGGTCATCAACAAACACGGGTTAATATATATAATCCAAGATGCAGCAAAGTACGACAATAGCAGGATTGCGGGTCGTACTGGGTAACTTCACAAGACCGATCGAGAACGTTTGCCTGCAGTGCCATGGCTACCACACAAAGGGAACCATCAAGCACACAAACGAGAAGTCGCCTACAAAGGCACGCCTGACTCTCCCATTGCAGGCGTACAAGCATCTCTCCATGACGAGCAAGCACCAGACAGCAGCTAGCTCAGGCGGAGAGAGGGCTATCAACGGCAGCCAATGAGGACAGGCATGGCACAGTGACGTAAGTAGCATGCTGTGCGACGTGTGGCATGCAGACTTCTGCACGGCGGGGGGAGGGAAGCATGGCTTGCGCCGTACAGTAAGGCCTTGCATCGTAGCCCAAGCTGCCATGTTGCCGCTTAACGGACATTCCCGGCGATCCATCCGCGAGGGGCCAGCACAATGCGCTAGCTAGGAATCGAGACGCGAAGATAAGGCGCCCTTCATCCCCACAAGCGTAATCGGCTATTATGACGGGACATGTTAGTCTACTCAGAATGCTTACCCCCACTGAGCAATGTAGACCGACTCGATGACCCAAGGAATCTCGTTGACAAAAGTAATGGCCCCAGTGATGTGGTAGAGAACCTTGACATCTCGGATCTGCTCCCAGGGCATGGGCATGTTCTCCATAAGCTTGAGCACTGCATGTGGCATGTACTTCAGGGCCCTGCAAAAACACAAGGTGGGCATCAGTTATTGTTATGCAGTTTACTCTCATCACAACAAACCCCAATAATCCGACAATAAATTTGTTTTATCTCAAGTCTATAACGTCTAAGATAATGTCCACAGTGAATGGCAAAAAGTTGGAATATTTTCGTCACCAAGTGCAAGTACTACAGCAAAATATCAATGACGCAATCACGACTTATACAAATTTTAGGGTAATACAAATTTTTCTGTGGTCCCGGCCAAGGCCCATTAGACTACCGGCCAAGGCCCATTAGACTACAATGTGCTAGAGCTCAGTCATCACAAACCAATCTTCACCCGCAAAGTTTGATACATGTGCTGGCCTGCAGATACAAACAGGTGCAGCGATGCAGCCGCAGTAGTCACGGAAACCCCGCATGGGCTGGGCACGAGGAACTCAAACGCAGGCATGTACACTGCGCTGCACATGCCCATGCTCCTAGATGTCACCGACCCAGAGCTCTCACTAGCTCTCACTGGATCCAGAGCTTTTTGTCTATAAATTGCACATGCGTGCATGCATGGTATATTTACGAGTACTAGTGTGATTGCTGGTGTCCAGAAGCTAATCACAATCATTCAGAGCGGTCTATGACGTCGTTGCAGCCTTGAAAAGCAATAAATAAAAACATACACCAGTTTTCTTTTGTTGCACACTAGGTGTACTACTGGTACACTAATTTGGCTTACTAGTTTGCCATGTTTTTGGGTGATACGAATTTCGGCAGATACGAATATTGTTTGTGACCACGCGAGACTCATATCATCGAGATTCTACTGTAGTTGCACTACTGTAGTTGCAAACATCTCGGACAGAGATCTGTATCACAAGGTGATAGAGTTCTCGATACTGAACTAGCACCACCCACGGTTTAAGATAGTCCCAACGTTTTGAAACCCATTTGATCCCTTCCTTAGGGATTGACTGAAAGTGACAAGGTTCACTGGTTTTTGTGAGTGGGGAAAGTGAATGGAATGGAATGGAAAAAACTTTATTTCGTATCCGACGTGTTTGTGGGCTGGGCTCCCGCCTAGGTGTAGGCTAGAAGGTCTTTTGTATATTATTTTTACTGTTGGACAGAGCCATTGCACATGTCCAGATGTATGCTTATATGTTGTCTTTCTGAAAATAAATGCCAGTTGATAACGCCTGTGTCCCCGTGTTTTTTGCGCTACTCAACAATGCTTTTAAATGCGAAGCATTTCTTAGCGAACCTCTGGCACTTGAGCGTTTTCTACCTACCTACCTACCTACCTAGCCATCCACCCACCCACCCTCCCACCTACCTACCTACCTACCTACCTACCTACCTACCTACCTACCTACCCATCCATCCATCCATCCATCCATGTAGCCGCTTACGTCTGGGTGTTCTCGTGATCGCCTCCTTAACTTGGTGTAGACCAAAGTTAGCATGGGAGGGTAAGAGGACTTGACGAATATGACTGTGTGGTCATGACATAAGTAACGTGAAAATCATGTCGCGTGCGTCGTCAAACACGTGTGGCACATACCCGTTTACCACCAGCCGCGGTGTACGGGTATGCGCCACAGGTGATTGACAGTTTATATCTACCCAGGAACGGCGAGAACAGACAATGGCAATTTAAATGAGAGCGTTAAGAAAAACCAACATCAGCAGCGTTGACCCGACGAATGGAAAGAATAAAAATCAGGATCCAAGCAGGCATCGAACCCAAGCATTCTGCGTGGCAATCAGGTATTCTACCACAAAGCCACGCCAGGTCTACAAACTGGTTTGGAAAAGCAGCCTCAGTGGTGATCCAGCCAATTTAGGATTTGGAGCAACTTTTGGAGCAGGAAAAAGCGTTTCTGGAACAGACGACGTCCGCCGATGAATCGCCATCGCACTTTCTCGCTACCGATAGGCTTAGACGTCACGAGCCTCTGCGGAGAGCGCGTTTTGCTGTCAAGCCAACTTGCAGAACAGAAGCTGCGTCGGCACCGTGCATGGCATCATGGCTTACTCAGGACGCACGCGCGAGCGCTATTTATTCAACGGATGAACTCTTGGTCCATGGTTGCGACTTTGGCAGCCCCAAGATCAAGCTGCACATGTTTGGACGCATCGGCGGTGCAATTGCCGGTGATAGATGCCCCGAAATCCGAGACTTTGGCGCAGTTTGGCGCAATTTTCGTCGATATTATCTGGATGGCGCAGTAAATACAATTTGGCGCACTTTGGCGCAGTTGGCGCAAGAGTGGAATCACTGATAATTTCAGCTTCCATGATTAATTTAAGGCCTAAATCATATGTTTGGCAACCAAATGATTAGCGCTTTGACATTGTACATTGTTTTTACTTGATGTCACAGACAGGTTCTCTGCGATATGGCGGCCACCGTGGCTTTTTATCACATACAGTGTCAGTTCAGCAAATGACTTAAGAGTCGTTCGGTCCCTGCGTTCTTTTGTGCTCTCCCCGCTTTCTTCTGTTCACCCGCCGCGTCGAACGGTCGAAGGGGAACATAAAGCAAGGCGAGGGGGCACCGGCACTAATTTGGTATCACGGCAGCATGGTTTCTTGCTCCGCGCGTCTTACGAGGCATCTAAGCCAGCTTCTAGTATAAGCCTCGAGAGCACCTTCTACTTTGCCTATCAAGTTGAGAAGACTAGCGCAGTTGCAAAATGCCCTACAGTCTGTGCGGAAAGCAACAGCAATGTTAAGCGGCTTTCGGTCATACTGAACACTCTTATTTCACTCATATTTGATTCTTCATTGCCCACAGTATAGGGCATTCTTAAGGCAGTAAGAGAACCATGTTTGATAAAGAAATACCTTGGAAGGATATAGGGAATGTTGGATACATTGACTGAGAAGAAAAAAGACTGCTTTCACATTCCATTTATTTTAGGTGAACGCATAAGGAACCCCGTTAGATTTATCTTTTTTTTTTTTTCTTTAGCACATAAGTCGATATGCCACAACGTCCAAGCTTTGCTGTCCTACCGTGGCTACTGCGTACAAGTGCAGGCTAAATGTGGAAACTTTATTGTACCAGATTTAAAATATGTTTGAATGAAGTGCTGTGGTCTGTGTTCATGGCATATTCGTCCATAATGCGTGTCTGTCTTGTAAGTTGATACTGTGAACAAACATAATGAATTTATCAAAGCAATGTCACCAACGTGCACGTATCAAGTCCCTGATGCAGCTTCTAGAGCACTGTGCATTTAGTAAGATTCTTAGTGCACACAGGACATCACAGCTGTCAACACTCAGCGTGAAAATGCAGTTGAACGAAACTATGACTGCTTCTTGTAGCGACATTGCTCAAGTCACGTCCCTGTGAGACCACCTGCGAGGTGGAAGGTATAAAACAGCGCAAACACAGGGACTTGTGGAAAGATACGAATGAGTCTATAGTAAGAAATGCAGCACTTGCGTCAATCGTATTTTTCTTGTAACCTTCCGTTTGTGCAGTTTTGTACCTCCCGCCATGTATCAAATACAGCTAGCCTAATTTGTAATACTAATTGAGTCATAGATAGCACGAAAAATATTCTGGAATATGCGAAATATTTCTATCGGTGATTTTCATTTCATTTAATGTACCCTCAGGACCAAACAAGGCATTAAGAGGGGAGTGTGTTACAGGTTACAATCAGAAGTTTGTACAGCATAAGTCAAGCATAAATGTGCAATACGGACTAAAAAATAAATAAACGATTCCAAAGCATTAAATCAAGGTAAGTTATACATGTATACAAAAAAACGTGAGAAAAACAAACATACATGATATGCAGGAAAATAAATGACAATCTAGTTAGCAATGCTGTTTAATGCAACACGAAACAAGGAGTTATCACTAATACATACAATATTTTTGGGCAGGTGGTTCCACTCTAGTGACGTGCGAGGAATGCATGATTGACAAAATGTGTTGGTGCTGCTAAAAGGAACATGAACCTTATAAGAATGATCGATGCGACGCGATACATAGTGCATATTATGAATGAACATGTCATGCAACGTTGTGTGGTGAAATATTTGATGAAACAATGATAAACGGAAGATTTTACGCCGGGCTGCAAGAGATGAAAGTGATAGGCTAGTTTTATGGCCGTTACGCTGGCAGTTCTGTTATAAGTAGAAAGAATAAAACAAGCTGCGTTATTCTGAACTAGTTCTAATGCGTTAATTAGGTTAGTGTTATGAGGGTCCCAGACTGATGAGGATGATTCTAATTTCGGACGTATTAATGTTTTATAGAGTAACAGTTTTAAAAAGACAGGAGCATCAAAAAAGTTTCGCCTGAGGGAGCCAAGGGTGTGGTTAGCATTGCTAATTTTGAAGTTGATGTGTGTTGTCCAAGCAAGGTTGGATGTGATATGAATTCCCAAGTATTGTATGAGGTTACCTGATCTAAAGGGAAGTTATTTAAGTAGTACAGTAGAATCTCGTTACAACGAACTTCGTGGGACCGCCAAATTTAATTCGTTATTCTGAAATATCGTAGTACTGAAAAATGATGTCGGTAATGTAACACAACAGCGAAAATAACATACCTTTGCAGGAGGTGCACGTGTTGGGGCGTAAACAATAAACGAAAACACTGGGCACCGAGTGGAAACAATTTACTGCTTAAAAAAGTCTGTTGTCTTCTTCTGGCGAGTAGAAAACAGGCGCTGGTGCATGTATGCCTCCACGTCCGCAACCTTCCTAAGGATGTCTTTGGGTACGTCCTTGCAGCACCCGAGGTACGATCGGGTCTTCTCAAGGAACATTCGAGCTGGAAATAGCCTCTTCCGTTGTCCCAGACTCTGCCAGCGTCGTATTCGTCACTGCTACAGCAATCTTGCTCACGCAGTTGATTCACAATTTCTTCGCAGGTGAGCTCTGCGGACGTAGCCACTGCACAGCCACTGTCTACGTAATCCTCGAAGGTTACCGCAGCATCTACCAGGAGCTTCTCGGTAAGCTCATTCCAAAGCTCTGGGTCGAGCTCCGCTTCGTCATCGCAGTCTCGTGGCGTAGGCTCGCAGTCTTGCGGCGTAAGCGAAGTCTCGAGAAGACCTGCCTTTCGTCAGCAGTTGCCAATGGTGCTTGCCTTGACGTTCCACCACGACCCTGTCAGCATTTCTGAGGCTTGACGGATGTTGACCTCCGCGGGCAGCTTCAGTCGTATGTTAACGAGAAGGCACTGCACAAGTCGCTTCCGAAATTCGGCCTTCACACATCTTATTATGCCCTGGTCTAAAGGTTGGAGTAAAGACGTACAATTCGGGGGCAGGAATTCAAGCTGCACAGTGCTCAAACGCGCGTTCACCATATGTGCCGAGCAGTTATCAACGATTAGAAGAACCTTCTTTTGTTTCTTCTTCATTGTGTTGTCGAACTGCAGCAGCTACTGCGTGAACAGTTCCCGCGTCATCCACGCTTTCTTATTTGCCCGATAGTCGCAAGGCAATGAGACAACGTTTCTCAAGCAGCGAGGCTTGGCGGACTTGCCAATAACAAGAGGCTTGAGTTTTTCCGTGCCTGTGGCGTTGCAGCAGAAGAGCACTGACACGCGAAGAAGCGATTTTTTTCCACCCTTGCATTTTTCACCTTTAAAGTTCACTGTCTTATCAGGTAACAGCTGATAAAAGCACGCCATTTCGTCGGCGTTGAAAACGTCGTCTGGACTGAACGACTTGACGATTTCCTGAAAGCGCTCGTTCCGCCAGGCAATCGCACTTTCGGCATCGGCCACCTTTTCTTCCCCGCACACGACTTGCCACATGATGCCATTCTTTTGCCGGAACTGATAGAGCCATCCGGCACTTGCGTTGAAGCCGAAGGTGCCCAAAGCGACCGCGAACTGTCGCGCCTCATCTTGAATAATAGGGCCTGACAAGGGCACACCCGTGTTGTCTGGCGTCCTTGAACCATGTGAGGGCGGCGTCGTCGACGGTTTGGCAGTTGCCCAGCCGCAAGCGTTTTCTTGAGGGAACCAGCTGTGATTCTCGATGTAATTTCACAATCTTCTCCCGATCCTTCAGTACCGTTGCCACTGTTGACGGCGCGATATCACGCTCCCTGCATATGTCCACTTGCTTTTTTCCAGCATTCAGCTCCGTCAGAATGTCCACTTTTTCCTTGAGCGAAAACTGGTGTCGCTTCTTTTTAACGGTGAGGCCAGGAGAACTCATTGCCAGAAAAGCGACCACACAACACCATCTCAACTTCGCAGCTCCAAACGACAGCAACGGGAAACATGGTGAGAACAGCGGCAACAGCGGGACTAAGCCTACGATGTTGTTTGATTTGGTTTGACCAGTTTGACCGGTTGGTGATGCTCGCATTGATGTCGACGCTGACGGGGCTGCACCCGTTGAAGCGGGTTTCCCGGCGCATATCTGCTGCAGATGATAGGTGTAAGCTTCAGTGATTTCCGCACCGAAACATTTACGGAACTTTGTAATAACGAAGCATCTTGTTGATTTCAGGGTTATATTACGTACGTTAATCTGAAATATTCGGTATTCTGAAATTCGTAGTACTGAAAGTTTTTTACATTGGCAATATAGGCATTTTGGCGAGGATTTCAAAAAAATTCGTTAATCTGATGTTCGTAGTAACGAGATTTTACTGTATATTACTTCTATGGGGGTTTTGCTGGGATCAAGACAATTCATTGTAAAATGCGGGTCGTCACATGACCGGGGGACGTATAATCAAAGTTCCATTGTATTTAGATATAGAAGCATGCTTAAGAATGCACGGGGGTAAAAAATAAAATCAGTGATCTAGTGTCGCTTTGGGAGGTTAGACACCATCAACCATGAAATCAGTAAGTGATATCTAAAGTGCAAGACTTCATTAGAGGGGCACATCAATCAAAGGTGCAACTATCGAGTTTACTTGGAAAAACAAATGAAAGTGAGAAATCGTGTTGCACAGGAAAGCAACAAAATATGCCAGATGCTCCCACCCACCACAATCTTGCTGGATATGAAAGTGGATATTTAACAGGTAAAACAGGCACACTTTCATCGCAATCCGCACATGCTAAGGAGCATACTGACTAAAGTTAACACGAAATGTTGATTTGCATCACTAAGCGTTTGAATCTCGCAAACAACCTTTGCTAACCTCAATGCCTCTTCAATTAGATCCGAACATCAAAGAAGGTTTGGCACATACAGTAAAAGCTCGATAAGTCCGATTTCATGGGACTGGAAAAATGTCCGAATTGACTGAATGCCGAATTATCAAAAGTATCAAGAAAGCAATGAACAAATGTCTGTTATATCAATACACTTTCATTTCATGATGAATACTACATTCACCGACAGTTTATTCGGACTCGGCGGGAACCGCCGAAAAGTCCGAATAATAGGGAGTCCGAAAAAAAAGGATTCACCAGAAAAAAGCACTTTTATTGGCCCAGCGGCCAGAAAAAACTTGTCAGTGCGCGTCTGTACACATGTACGCTACGCGCGACCAAGTCTGCCTGTATTTCAACCAATGTTTGGCCACCCCTGCGGGTCGGCAATAGCACTGCAACAGCCTACGCTAAATCTGCATTTGATTGCTGTGGTGTGGGAGGTGCATCATCACAGCAGTCACTGTCCACATGCGCTGGTTCGAGTAGCTTACGGATGATCTCATCGCCCAACTCGGAGAAAACTCCCAAGCAACTTCCACCTGGTGAATAATCACCGCTTTTTTCGCCACTGTCAGGGCCTCGTAGTTGCCGTGTTTCTTTAGTTCTGACGGCGCACATGGAACGGACGGCGTCGGAGCAACACCTCTCACGCCAAACAAGGGAGTGAGACAAAGCTCGGGACGCAGATCAGGCCTAGCCACAGAAACACCTGACAATACAAATCGTCACATGCCAAAAGGAAACGACGTTGGGCTAGTTGATGTTGCAGCGCTTCTGTTGTCGTACTCTCTTTGTCCGAATTAGGATCCACGTCGTACTCGTACGCGCTGTCATTCACCTCAAATGCCGCACCGAGCTGATTCCAATCTTGGCTTGGCTTGGCCTGCTGTTTGGCCGTGGTAGCCGGTCAATGGATACTTGACTGGCTAAAGCCAAAAGGCAGCCGTTACATGTAGCCAACAAACATAGCCTTTGAGATCGGTAATTTCCACGTGGATTTTTGACACTGGCACGATCTCCAGTTATAGCCAGTGCAACATTTCAAGTGTTGGCAACCAAGAAAAATATTGTAAACATTGCTACATTGCTGACAGCTTGTCAAGGCGTTCAACGTCGCACTCGACTAGCCAGCCGAAGTCCGAATAATCGAACGGCGGGCTGTGGGGCGTCCGAATTTTCGGTCGTGAGTTTACATTACTTCAATGGGACGAGTGGCGGTGCCGCGAAGGTATCCGAATAAACGAGCATATCCGAACTTTCAGCGTCCGAATAAATGGTCGGCGACTGTACATAAATCCTGTACTTAATTTGCGTAAGAGCAGTGTAAAAGCCGCAACTTTTGTCATCCTGCGACTTCGTTCTCAATGTGACCACAGTGTCAGACTCCCGTGTTGATTTAGCCCAAACACGTTCCGTACACCTCCCTTTTACACACAGCTCCCACCACCACGCACACATGACCATAACTCTTCTGCGGGTTGATGTAGCAAGCGAGCTTTATACCAGCATATATACCGACTGCGGCTGAAAGCTTCTTATGTTCAACAGCTTCTACCATGTTTGAATTTTGCGACATAGCACGCACATTGCATCGAGTGCCGGATCTGCATGTCGAGAAAACCGTGGTCACTAACTGATTAAGATAACGATGCGGACAGCACCGCCTCGTTTCGGTTGTCTGTGAATGCTGTTTTCGCTCTTTTGGGACGCACACTTGCTGTGCTTCGCACTCAGCATGGTCTGAGGCTTATCCGAATTATCCAGTTTGCGACCAAATGGGACCAAATTAAGGGGAGATGCAGGTCGAAAAACGTGAGTTTTTTTCAAAAATTATCGATTTTTTGTTTTCACCTGTTTTGTTAAGATTAGTATCTGTACTGTTCCGAAAATAAAAATCAAAGTTTAGACTCAACAGGAAATGCGTTAAAATTGAGTCTAAAGAGCACAAGGTGGCTGTTAATCTTGACCGAAAGTGTGACATCTTCTAGCGCCTCGCGGCCGATAACGCGCGGCCGCTCGCCATCGGGGATCGCATGAGAAGATCTTCAAATAACCATGATTTCCCGCGCTACAGAAGCGCAAGAAACAATAAAGAAAGCATGCTTTTGCCGCGCTTTTCAAGAGCTGCGACTGGCTTCATACCTGCCAACCTCACAGCATGAAAATGCGGGAGACCGCAGCGAGGGGAGGCTTCGCATAGCAAAAATTACTGAGACTGGAGACTGACATCAGAAAGGGGTAAGGATGTTTGTTCTGAGCCGCTTGAACCAAACTTCTTTACTTGTGAAGGCACCAAGACAGTTCACAGGCGCACGTGGTACAGAATCCGTACTTGTCGCCTTTCCGCGAAGTCACAAAGCATGGAAACCCAGCTGTGTATGAGTCCAGAAATACTTGCAAGTACTTTGATTTTGACGCCATCATCGACCTTCTAACTGAACTCTGGAAACACGCAACCCCCACGGCAGACGACGTAGCGTACAAAATGCACGGGCCAAGATGGAGACGCAAAAGTTCTGGCTAGGCTCAACGGAAACGATTGCCGCAAATGAACTGAATGGTGGCCGGAGCGGCAAGATTGCGACATGCGGCGCTGTTTCTCCCAAGCACGCCGATATCGAGAATGCAAAGCACAATGGGGGCCGCTTACTTACCGCCGGTCTGCCGGCCACCCCTCCTTTGGAAAATGGAATGTGCTCGACAGTCTCGCCGTCTCATTATCGGAGCGCTCATGCAGCGCCGCAGCTCCGGCCGCCGTGCAATTTTGGCAATCTTTTTCCATTGAGACTGTACCTTTTCCCTCGCCTTTTTTCTGTACGGTGGCGAGCGCTTCTCACCGCCAGCCGGCCAGCCTTCGCGCAGATGCGCAGTGCCTAGAATGTACTCAGCGGTACTCTATGATATGGTTACAACGAAATAGAAATGTGGTCGCGAGTGCTCTTCCGCAGCACCGCTACAGCAGGAAAGGCTGACGTACGCGCATGATTTTAAAAAGAGAGAGAAAAAAACCGGCCTCTGCAGTGGTGGCCACTTTTCGGGAGATTCGAAATGACATTCGTACAATTGGGACATTAGGTCCAAATTCGGGAGTCTCCCGGACAATTCGGGAGAGTTGGCAGGTATGTGGCTTTTATATCACGTGGTACGGATCGGGACCGCCATTGGCCACTGCACGCCTTTCGTGTTGTGAATCCTGCTTGCAGGGTCCGTGTTTCATCGAGCTGCACAGCTGAACGTTTCTGTCGCGTATTTATTTTCATCATGGATGAAGAGAACCGTGGCAAGCGCAGTCACCAGCCAGTGAAGTATTGCTCGGTGAACAAATTTTGAGGACGCCGGCGCAAACTGAACCCAAACACTCGCCGAACGGCAAGTGCGTCTGCTGCCGCGAGGCCTAGCGACGGCGACGGCGATGCTTCCGACGAGTTTGCCGCGGCGTTTGAGTATGTCAGGGCCTCTCAAAGAGAAGATCGGACTCTTCGACGACGAAGAAAGATCACGGTAGAAAGAGTCTTCCTTGATCGCTGACATAACAGCATTGAACATCCTCATGATTGGTGCAGTGTGTCCAACATGTCACCGTTCGGGAATACACGTCCGGGAACCGTCTTACCAATGTAAAGGCGTCGTTTCTGGAACTACAATGCGAGAACAGCGAGTGCCCCGAAATTATTCTTTCGATGACGTATACGTTGCGGCGAGTTGCTTCGAGCGAGGATGCCAGCATAGGGGCGGCGAGTGACGGACCGATCAAATGCAGAACCTACGGCAGCGGGAGCTCACGCAATAGCTACTCTGCTCGAAAGAGCTGTGAAGGCGAAACTTATAGCACTGGCTCATTTTAGTGGCAGTGGCTACTAGAAGAACAATTTATCTCTTTTGTGTGCAATTTTGATCGGATTTCGTTACCTGTTTCATAAATAAACATCCAATTTTAACTTTAAAATTCGTTTTTCTCAAAACACACTTTTTGGCAACTTTTTCAGCGTGGCCCTCTTGTTTTTGGTACTTCTGGTGCTCGGATCTCCATGAAATTTTGCCCAAATTTTCTCTAAGGTGCGAGGAGTGCAGCTATTTCCCCCAAATCGCAATATTATTTATGCATATTAGAAAATTCACAAGTAGACATTTACCGGGGTCGGCGTAATAATGGATTTCCCATGTTTGAATTTTTCACGTCTAGCAAATATTTTCTATGCACTTTCTGGATAGTTTTCGGCACTCTACAGTTCAAATGGAACAATATGAGCCATTAATTGGCAAAATCTATAGAAATTTAAGGATCGAAATAGGGGGGCTACAAGGCCTATGTATTACACATTTGTCATGGTGCAGAACAAAAAGTATGCAACTTACAAGAAAACGAATTATATAATTGAAATCAGCATAAAAATCTCTATAAGTATCCTAAGTTTCATTGCTCTAGGTTGAATATTAAAAGAAAAGTGTCTTCGACCCGCATCTCCCCTTAAAGGGGTCATGAAGCACCCCTTGGGCTTATTGAAAAAACACATCCTGCGGAAAGCTGACACGGCTATGAACTGCTCTGCCAAATATGACAGTCGTGCGCGCCACGTAAAGGCCACAAGCGGAGCGCAAAGTTACCGTTTCCTCAGGCGCCCTCTTTTCAAACAGAAGCCGGTTCTCACTCTCGTCGGTGGGCGGGCGTCTGCACGTTGACGTCGCGGATCTGCCAGTTTACGTTGCAAGAGATATAGCATGCTTATTGGCCGATAGCCGGATGAGATGAGCTTCTTGCCACGGGGTGCCGCCACTTGCCCGCGCCGCACTCCTCAGTCTGCTAACTTTACACGGTAGCCGCACTCGTGCATGCGAATCACAATGGGAGAGCGATCGCCTTTCATGACGCGCGCTGACGTAACTTCTTACCCCCGTGCCATCCCTCCCTGTCTAGCTTCCAGTGCGCTCGTCGGCACGAGAAAAGAGAGAAAGCGCTGAGAGTGTGCACCAAACCCCCGAACTCCGCTCATTCTTGACGGATTCGAGAAATTTTTGCGGCAATCGATTCGGGAGGCAGTAAACTCCGATACTGAGGTCATTAGATCATTACTTGGAAAAGTGGTTCATGACCTTTTTAATGAGAGTTTGATCCATCAAACAATGCATATGCTGGCCAGGACCAGGAAACACGTCCGAATTGTCAGATTTTCCTAATCAACGAGGGTCAAATTAACGAGCATTCACTTTACTTCTCTGTCAATTACTTCATGTGGATTGGATTGCAAAGGCGGAAGCAACACTGTTGCGGCATCTCAACAAGTAAAATTATAAAAACAAAGAATGACGTGTGTCTCGATCGCATTTGCAAGGTACTAAACGTTTTCCGAACGCACGCCTCAGTCGTACAGCGCCGTCCGCTCTACAAGACAAAACCAAAATGGCGCTAGCACTTGCATTGTGCCCACTAGACGGCGCTAATAGTTTTGCATAAGGTCTATTACAGCAGCAGCAAGCTACCTTTACCATATGTACTCGAGATTTATTGCACACCCACTTTTCACGAGTTCAACATAAAAATGCACCTGAATGTAATGCCTAGACCTTTAATAAGAAACTATGCCATGGCCCATGCTGATTATCAGAAGAATAGACAAGTGTAATTTGAGTTCATTAAATGGAAATTTCATCGAAGGCCTTCATTGTCTGCTATTTAACTGCATGATAGCATCTCTTTCTGGAGGCAATAAAAGCTGCGTCTCCTCCTGGACAAAGATATCACCAACTGTTGGAATAGTGCTCTGGCAAGAGAAAAGAAGCTCACCCCAGGTAAACACGCTTGTCATGCCGATACTTGCGACTGCTCATGTCACCATGGTCTCGAATGATCTTGCGGATGTGCTCAGGTGGCATGTCTTCCTTTTGGGCATCCACAAAGCCAAACTTGCGCTTTTCAGCATACCGCTTGGACTGCAACTGCTGCCACTTGCGTGCTGCAAGTAAACAACCGACAGTCTGGGCACAAGATTTCCAGCATCAAATCGCCTTTATTTCTGCAAAGCACACTAGTCAAATTCAATGCAGTTTTCGCTGAGTTTCTTACATAAAATGCCATTTTGGAATGGTGAAGTGAAATACAGTATAACCCCGCTGATACGTTTTTGAAGGGACACGTAAGAGCCGAAAAACAGGAAAAACGACAAAATATTTAGTGGTAAAGAATTTTATTTCAATGCTTACGAGCAGCACGAAAATTGGCGCGATCTAGTCGATGGATAGAAATGCAGAGCTGGGGACGGCCTCATCCACAGAAATGTAATCAACGTATGTGATTCTTTTAACACCAACAGCTGTAGGCATGAAAGAACTAAACACACGCAATCACGACCAGCGTGGCGAGTCCGACCGCAAACCGCGCGCACGACCATGCAAGCTCCAACCAGCTCGAACTCCTCCCGTCCTCCGACAAATAACGATGATGATCGTCTACGCCAATGCGATGGCAGAAGTGAATGCCAATCTCGAAGGCCTTGCTTTCGCAAGCAATTACGTCATAGACACCATGTTTGTGCAATACAAATCTCAAAGGCTATGCTTTTGTCAATAGTAAATGCCAATCTCGAAGGCCTTGCTTTCGCGAGCGATTACGTCATAGACGCCATCTTTTCAATACGAATCTCGAAGGCCATGCTTTTGTTTGCATCAATTGAAAGATCCTGTTGCTTGCGCCTTTCATGCGGCTAATATTACGGTCAAACAAGGCCAAGCTGCGTGAAAATGCACCATGGCCGCTCTCTTCGGTAGTCACTCTGTCGGCTCCGAGCGCACTTCGCGACGTATCATACGGGAACGGTCCGACAGTTAAGACGTAACAGTGGGTTCCCAATACATTGTATCCTATGGGAGCTATGCTGGCACCGGCGGAGAACGACGTAACAGCCGGGAAAACGCAGCAGTGAGAAACGTAACGGCGGGGTTCTACTGTAATAATATCTGGGGTTTAACGTCCCAAAACCACGATATGATTATGAGAGACGCCGTAGTGGAGGGCTCCGGAAATTTCGACCACCTGGGGTTCTTTAACGTGCACCTAAATCTAAGCACACGAGCCTCAAACATTTTTGCCTCCATCGAAAATGCAGCCGCCGCGGCCGGGATTCGATCCCGCGACCTTCGGGTCAGTAGTCGAGCGCCATAACCACTAGACCACCGTGGCGGGGCGGGGTTCTACTGTAGTAGCTTACGAGCACAAGGAGGAAAAACAACATGGTGCTTACTGCAAACGGCCGCGAAATAAAAAAAAAATACCATGGACATGCCCGCTGACGCGCCTATGCGCACTGTCTTTGCAGTGCTCCCTAACGCTCCGCATTTCATAGCATTTGGCCGGGTGCGCTGCCACTTAAAAGGCAACAGGGCTGCAACAGTGGTGGTAGCTGTGTGATGAAGCACCTGTTGATTGCGGCCACACAAGCGATAACGGCTGTGTCCGCTTCTCACTCAGGGTTCCTACAGGTTTCAAAGGAGCAAATTCAAGGATATTCAAGGACTTTCAAGACCCTATAGGAGGATTTTCAAGGCCCTCTTCGAGAGGTAATTTTTTTTTCCCCGATGTTGAAGATCTTGAGAAACAGTGTTCTCAAAAGGTCTGACATTTATTGCACAAAGAAAAATACATGTCACAATAAAAATGTCACATAGACGCATTTCTTCTCACCACAAGAGAACACCTTTGCCACTTCACTGCCCGGGAACATGCGTCGCAGTGATGACTTTCAAAGACCAAAGAATTTCTGCGTCAGTGACAAGCTCGTGCGTTTTAGAAGCATCATTTAAGCTTGGCGACTGCAATAGAGACGCTGTATAGTGGACTGCTCAGTCGCAACAGGCGTCAGGTAGCTTTTCAACGCGCTCCCTTGCCCCATCTTGATAGCGCCAATATGCTTGACACTTTTGATCTGACATTTTAAAGCGGATTCACCTATGGCAGTCACATCAAAAGTTGTGTCACATCAAAGTCACATCAAAAGTCATGGTGGAGCCACGTGGTCTGAAATTTGCTTTTTTTGGGCATTGTTTCAGATATCAACACATCACTTGCACCCCTTGCACTAACATGTTGAAGGCACGCTCATTCCAAAAAACGCTGGTAGCACAAGAGCACGTCCCGCGCCCAAACTCGGATGCCGCGTTGGACTAGTTGGACGGAGACAATAGACATGCGATAGCGATGGGGCGACTGCCCTCACAGCCGACACTACTTTCGCTGGCACCGGTGGTGACGTTTTAAGTCACTGACACGACGTCTACAGTGAACGCTGCCTCCGAGATTCGCACCAAGTCCAATGTGGCTAGCTGCCTACAGAGAGTCAGCTAAATAGGTATAAAAATTGGTACAGTTTCTTGGCCGCATTTCAGAACTCAAACAAAAGACGAAAGTTCAGCAACAAAAACCGTTTTCATGATGACAAATACCAATTCAAATTTAGCATTCAACAAATTCAAGGTTTTTCATGGACTGGCCCGAAATTCAAGGTTTTTAAGGGCCTTGAAAACAGACTTTCGATTTTCAAGGGCATTCAAGGGTTTCAAGGACCTGTGCGCACCCTGCTCACTGTCACGAACAGCCGCCAGGGAAGGATGCACTGTAGTAGGGTACGCATTTCGGCTGGTTGGTTGAAGATTACGAGTGAAAAACAGCGTTAAAAAGACAGGACAAGAAAGGACACGAGACCACAGCGCATGCAGTTTGTATGCGGAACATTAGGGAGCACTGCAATCACGGCACACAAGCGAGCTTGTCACGAGGTGTATTTTTGCATTTCACAGGCATCTTTAGTAAGCAAAGAAACACTGATACTTGATAAGAACTTAGAAACTGTCGAATTGGATGTTTTGCAAACTGATCAACTTTCTCATTGGAATTTTTTGCCCAGCTTTGTTGCTTCAAACAGGGTTGATGGCAACCTTGAAGAAAAAATTTCGAGGATCTTTAAGGACTTTCAAGCACCTAACAAAGAACTTTCAAGGACTTGAAACAACACTTGTTGAGATCATATAAAAAGGAAACACCAGATTTTACAATATGAAGCACATCATTCATTACACACAAGCCAAAGCAGACACTTCTTCACAATTATTAGCTAACTAAGGGAGTTTTCACCGCTCCTTTCTTCGCTCATATTTTGTTCATTACATGGCATTACACTGTTTTCCGCAGTCTTCTTCTGCTAGTTTGCTTAAACTGATCCACCTCACAATATGGTTGTATTGCGTGAGCATGCACGTACACATGCACACACACATACATACACAAAATGTGCATCGCCAGCATTAGAATTTTCTCAACTCATGTGATTATATAGATAATTGCCACCAATATAACACAAAAACACAAACATGACAATGTGGGCAGCACTTCCAACTTTGTGTCATTTTAGGGGGCAATCATGGCCCATAGCAAGTACCAACTAGGCCATGAACACATTCAGCTGATGGGTATTTACGCTCACGTGCTCACACATTTACAAAGGGGTTGGGCACCCTTGCCCCCCACTGCCACAAAATAAAAATCCGTTAACCCTCTGATCAAATGTAGGCTCGTGTGAATATATCTTTCCAGGCTCAAAGTGAATGGCAATTAGTGTCAAATAATTCTGAAGTGAATTCAAATAGTAGCAGGATTTGAATAGTAGTAGGATGCAAATTATATGTGAACAATACTTAAAGGGACCGACAACTGATTTTTCTCGACCTAGTTTTTTACGGCGCGACAGGAAGCTCACCCTTCATAGCATTTGTAGCTGCAGTGGTATATCCGAAAAGCACGTAGTTCTTTTATAAGCAGTATTTTTTGATCTGAAAGGCTCCAAACACGCATGGAGGCTTGCTCCAGCAACGCTGAGAATTGATAGCGATGCCGCTTGCCCTTGTGAAAGCTGTCGTCGTTCTGCTTTCACGGGAGTTACTGCAACTATGCTTAACCATCTTTATTTTGAGCTTTCCAACCATTTTTGAAAATAACAAGCTGTTACAACGAGATGTGTGGCTTTATACACCTTCCCGGTATTTGTACAGCGCTGTGTGCGCCTGCGCCCAAGGTTGCCTGCGCCTGTGTCATGGATGGCTTGTCCCGGCGTCGTTACTCTCTCGATACACGAGCCAAGCCAAGTAATCAAAACGTAACTGTGCATATGCACGGCCGCACCGAGTAGCAGCGCGCGTCATTTCTGAGACGAAGTGTAGGTAGCAAAACTATGTAGCTCCAAAATCTTAGCGACCTGGAAACTGCGTGCACGGTTGCATGAACACGCTGAAAAGTTGCTCAAGACGCGCTGACGAGCATAGGATCATTACGTCACGCAAAGGCAGCGCCACTTTAATGCATACTACTAACGCAGGCCTATATGTACATTATTATGGAGTAATACCTTTTAATGTAAAGAAACTAACAATATTTCAATACTAACAAAAAAATCGTCGACCTCGTACAGCAATCAACGCTCACGTGGCCGTCTTCATCGGATCATTCATGTTTTTGCCGCCAGAGGCGCCACAGGTCATTTTTCGAGACTTTCAATTAAGAAATAAAAATATAAATCCATCTCTCACGAAAAAAACAGGGTTGGTTTGAGTCAGTGCAAGGGACAATCTTTACATGAGTCGAGTCAACACATTTCATATTCTGGGCAGTTGTCGGTCCCTTTAAAGGGCAATTCCGGCGATTTTTTGGCCATGTCAAAGTAATGGTGCTTTTACGTTCCTGAGACGCTCCCGTCATGGGCCCGATAGGAGAAACACTCGGCAAATTGGAGAATCATTTTAAATAATCAAAAAAGCGCAACACCGAAACCCAACCAAGCATACTGCCTTCGCGTGACATATAAGTAGGGACAAAACCGGATATCATGCAAGGCATGCAGGTCCCGCCAGCGCGTAGTATGATAGCTGCAAAAGCGGCGAAGAGCAGACGCTCAGTTGAAAGGTGACTCCGTCGGAAATCTTGTGTGTGACTGACCATGTCACGTGCACAAGCTGAGCTGTCTGAAAATGACAGCTCCGATTCAGACGCATTTGGAGGCCAACTATAATGGCCATTCCTCTTCGATGAAGTGGAACACACCTGTTTAGCTCTCTGCTTGCCTGGTTGCACATTCCACCACCAGATGGCCCCACCTGTCCAGGCAGCTCAAGTGTGTGGGGCAGTGATCAGGTAAAATGCTATCGCTGAGAAGTTCGCGGACCAACTAAAGCTTCTTAATATTGCTATGGGAAGAGTGCATAAGTGTGGCAATAGCGGTGTTCAACATCGCGTTGGTACGGCCGAAGGAACTTCATTATAAGCCAAGTATGAGCCACCTTTCGCACCATTAGGTTAGGTTACATTGTTTCGCACGATGCGTAGCTCACCAAATAGCGATAGACCCGGTCACGATGCACCCTATATATGCTACAGAAAGTGTTTTCGTGGTGTTCACGCAGGTGCATTCTTTAGCCGGTACGGTATTACCATACTTTCTGCGTGGTAAACTGGCACTGCTAGCCAAAACACTCTAATACAGAGATGCAGGGTAATCGTTAGGTGCGAGTGTTTCGTCACTGCCAATGGGGAATAGTGTGCAGCCCACAACGCGACACCACTTGCCACCCACAGGAACTGAAATTCACATGCCCAGCCAACGACGTGCTCGCCAAACACTCGCGATTGTTGCCTTGCAGATAGCAGACGCTCTAGGGGACCCTCAGTTCCGTCACTTCCGCTTAACAAAAATGACGTCACGCACACAATGTTGCCAATAATTCTGGGAAGCAAGGTGGGGAGAGTCGGGGCAATCAATAAAATTCATTTGCAATGAATCTGCGTATGTCTCCAGCTTGTAATTTGGCATAAATAACAGGAACGTGAAAAGGAACGTACCCAGCGAATTTTATTGAGATCCATAGACCTCGAAAAATGGCCGGAGTTGGCCTGTAAGTCTAAAAATTTCTCATATGCAGGCAATCTAACACGCTAATAAGAAAAATGACTGAAGTGCAGTAGTGTGGCTTCGCGAGGGTATGGCTTCCCCTGAAAACATGGTTTCATGGCACAGCAGTCCCGTGGTGCAGTGAAACCATCTCTAAGGCCGGTTACATGTAAGAGTATGTCTATTTGTTTTTTTTAAATACATGCTGCCAAATTTTAAATACATACTGCCAATTGTCACAGCTGTAGTTTGTGCTCGATAATTCGCACAGAACTATCCAAAAAGTAACCGCTAAAAATTGGCTTAACAAAAGTGTATTCAAGGACATTTAAAGACCTACAAAAATTTAAGGGTTTTCAAGGCCTTGAAAATGCTATTTCAAAATTCCAGGGTTTTCAAGGGTTTCAAGGACCGCTGCGAACTGTGTTCAAAAGTTAATAACCTTGCATAATTAAGCAATGAAGCAGAACACAAAAAATAGTGAGACTTACTCCATGCAATAGCAACATGCACTTGGTAGCAGCGTCATAGAGTGCGTCGCCATATTTTTAAACTCTGGCTAAAGATAGTTGGCGCACCCTGCTATGAAAGGGGAATTGTTTGCTGGGCTCGCTGCTTTGTTAGACGCAACCAATGAAACCAACAGACTATTAAGCCAAGGAAAGCACAGAACATGGGACCAACTCAACTGAGCGACCACCCCAGAAAGGCATTGGTCCCGAGTTCAATGCCCGAACAAAGACCAATTTTTCTTCAAGTTCTCCCTTTTGAGAAATCTGTACGGATTTCCTTGTGGCTTCATGCTACAAAAGGGTGGTTGTCAACTATACCTTTCATAACCGTTCCGCCACCGTGCAAGGTTCCACAGAACTCGCTTGCAATGATGTGATGCAAAACAAAAGAAGTAACGTCACTTGCCAATGCAGATGACAATGGTGAAGTTTCTGCATAGCACACAAGGTGGTCAATGGCGACAATTATCCAGCAATTTCCAGCAAGTGATTGGAAGAGGTCTATAGAGATCAATACCAACACTGTCAAAGGGTCTGGCGGGACAAGGTAAGGGCTGCAGTGGAGCTGGGGAACAGGAAGGTGCATTCTTTCGGTGCTGCCAAGCGAGACAGGAACAAGCGTAGCGGCGAACAAAGACCTACATTTGTGGGGGCACTATCAAGGTTGTTTGTGCCTCATGGCACACACGTGTCTCGCATATAAGCCACAGTTAGGTTTAACAGCCGCCAAGTGAGCAGTGGCGCCGGCAGCTCCGCCTGCAAGAGAGGTTAGAACGGCAGACAGAAAACAGCAGCGACGCTCTTTGGGGTTTGGTAGCATGCGTGGATGGACGTCTCCCACAGTGGGTCTGTGGGGGACGATGCCACGGCTCAGTTCCCGCGGGCCCCTCATGGTGAGTCGAACGTCAGCGACGCCACATTCGCAGTACATTGTGTGTGTTATGTTTTCTGTGTATTGTATTGGCATTGTATAAGGTTACTTTGCGTGTTACTAGTTGTGCATCAGAGTTGGCAGGCGAGCTCGCTGTAACGTAAAAGCAGGTTAATGAATGTACACGTGTTGGCTTGCCGGACGGCATCTACTGTGTCCGTGTGTTCCGAGAGCGGCTCATTTTCAGACTCCACACATTCCACGCCAACAGTAGCAGTGGTGCAGGCGGGCATACGTTTTTAACACTCCATCATGTGCGCACTATGGGTCAACATGAAAGGAGGCGCACATATGTCCAAGCGGTGATGTCTTGAAGTAACAAGGAACCATTGGCATCCTTAGGAGAGATCATTGCATCGGTACAACAAACCATCCCACATAACAAAGTGCTGCATTTGACGGCGCATACATCTAGGGAAGTGTTGCGAGGGCCGATGCAACAATTCCATGAGTGAAGCAACCCAGGCACAGGTGTCAGCAGGATATTGTATTGGGGGGCAAACACACGCGCTGCAATGGGGGAGTGGACGGGCACTGGTGTGGCTTGGGTGGAGGGCAAGTGTTGGTGTGGTTTGGGAGGAGCAAGTGCCCCCTTTGTACACCCCCCTGCCAATGCCCATGAACCCAGGGGTCCTTCCGTTGCTCCAGAAGCATGTCGCTGGCACAGAGTGCAGACATGTCATGGGTAGGCTTGCTGGCACACGCGCGCTCTCGCATATTAGCCGCAGTTAGGTTTAACAGCCGCCAAGTGAGCAGTGGCGCCAGCAGTGCCGCCTGCAGGAGAGGTTAGACCAGCAGACAGAAAACAGCAGCGACGCTCTATGGGGTTTGGAAGCGTGCGTGGATGGACGTCTCCCGTGGTGGGTCCGTGGGGAACAATACCACGGCTCGTTTCCCACGGGCCCCTTGCGGCGAGTCGAAAGATGAGGACAGAGCCTTTAATCTCATACTCCTGAATCTCATACTCCAGGCCTTTTTGCTAGGCGAGAGCCATGCGTTGGTCTTCCCCGCACGAGCTATGCGTCCGAACATTCTCACGCCACCAAGCTAGCTTACGTCACTGCGCAACGCCTGTCCTCATTGGCCGCCAGTGACAACCCCCTTCCCCCTTGAGCTCGCTTCTGTCTAGCGCTGCCTTGCCCGCAGCAGATGCTCTCAGGCTGGCACGAGAGGTTGATGCACTGCTCTGGCAGGCGGCTTCTCGTCCGTGCGCTCGACTTCTGCCCTTTGTGTGATGGTCGTAGCGCCGCCGGCAAGCGTACTCGATCAGTGTTGCGGAGTTACCCTGACTGCCCGCAAACCCGTGATTGTCGCACTGTGCTGCATCTTGGGTTAATAAACCCGTGTTTGTCGACAACCCGCCTCGAGTACCTTTTCTGCACCATGCCGGAGAGTCGACGAACCCGGCCGTAGCATCTTTGTTCGCTGCGGCAGAGGAGAACGTCGCGTCCCTTCCCGGTCGCCTCGTAGGGTAAGCATCTCGCAAACCTATCTCCACAAGGGGAAAGCCAACGTAATGCATGGTGGTCTGTAATCATGCTAACTGGGCACCTATAAAGATAGAGCCGAAATTTGTCAACCCATATGATGGCTAGACTCTTTTTCTGTAACAGAATAGTTGGATTCTGCTTTGGTGGGTGCATGGCTGGCGTAGGAGGCAACATACTTATCAAATCTAGATTTACACTGGGCAAGCACAGCACAGACACCGCTAAGTGAATAAACTATTTTTTTTTACAGCAGTGAAAACAAACGTGCATGTCTGGCTTTCGAAAGTAGACATCATCTATTTATGAAAATAAACATACTGCATCATGTGCAGGGGTGAGACAGCTGAAACTGAATTGGGAGCAGTTTTTGGAGCAGCAAATTTTCTATTTTGTAGTAGAAGATCCTCGATTTGAAGCAGTTAGCGGCATTTAATGTGTCATCCTAGGAGCTTGAAAAAACTAATTTGTAGCAACTTGGGGGGATGAGTACATATTTTAATTGGCTTAGAATACACATAACACTGAAATAGCCTTTAGAGAAAGAACAGATTAAATTAGGGAAAGAAAGTACAGATTAGAGAAAGAACACCGAACTCGCCTCCAGGGTGTCTACTGAGTTGACATTTCTAAATTCCCTGAGTTTTCCAGGTTTTCCCTGAGTGTTTTTGCTGAAATTCCCTGAGTGAAACAGAACTTTGTTTTATGTCAAGATGGGTAGAGACCATATCGCTCGATGATGTCACTCTCTAATACGCATTTTAGAAAATGAAAACGACTTAATCCCATTTGAATAGTACATAGAACAGATAAACCTCAATATAGCGAAGTTGGTAAAAGCGGCAACTCACTTCGTTATATCGAAACTTCGTTAAACTGAAATTCGACATTTCATGCAAGGCATAGTTACTGAAGGATTAATCTTAAACTGAAAAGGCCACAAGAATGCTCGACTAATATGGCAACATGAAAAAACTTTTTTTTATTTCTTGCGTGAAAAAAAATCAATTTTGTTGAGCCTGAGATGCAGCAATCACAGTTCGATGCCTTGCCAGAGTGTCACATGTAAAGACGAAACAAATGCGGGTTTAATGCACTGTGGAATTGCGCTTGTTCTGCAGCTGCAGGTTGTTGTCAAATCCTCGCACGTTGCCCAGAGCAATGCAACGCCTTTGCTATCATGTTGCCCAACCGAACTATTTGCTCTCCACGAACGCACAACATCGAAAACCATCCCACGTTAGAAAAAAAGAGTCAGTTTCACCGCGAGAGCAAAATAGTAAATCCGATAGCAACAAAGAGGAATTTTATATGAATATAGGCTAGCAGCTCGCTCCTTCAGGAAACGCAGCCGCTGCACTAAGAAAAGTGCCCTATCTATGATCTATGGCTCAGGGGCGAATTCAGGTACATAATGGGGGGGGGGGGGGGTAGAAAGGCTGAAGCCAACGCTCAGCAGTGCATTTTGGTGGGTCACGCATATTTACAACAGCCCAGGGGGGATTATGGCGGTGCCTAAGAAGCCTTCGTTGGAAATGTGCATAGGGAAGCAGAAAAGGGTAGAGCAATGAGAGGTAGAGAGCAGGGACAAGATTCTCTTTACCCCTTTTGGACAGTGGCAGGCAAAGCAACCTGACATAGGGGGCAAACTCGATAAGCAAGCCTGACAAAGGAGGTGGACGACAGGCACTGAAGGGAGGGGGCGGGCGGGGCTGGCTTGGGGGGGGGAGGGGCGATCGCCGCTACCCCCCCCCCCCGCCGCGATCTGCCACTGTTATATGGCTTCAACGGAAGTTTTCCAATTAGAGCACAACACCTACAAAGGTATGAGCCGTATGCTGATCCCCACTAAAGATACCGCGGCGCACGCGACCACGCCCGCTGGTACAAAGTACGCACTTCCTGTCGGACTCACGCAGCCAGCCCCCCCCCCCCCCCTTCCCGACGCGCCGGCTCCTATCCATGTGCCCATCGCGCGCGAATGAGACGGTCGGCTTGTTTCATCTCTGCTTAATTAAGCCCCGTTCGTCGGCAGCGCTCGCGCACTTTCACTCGCACATGGAGCATGCGACGCGCGGGGTGATGTAATCGCGATTTGGACTTGATAAGGAAGATCATGGCGAAGGCAAAAAATTCGCGTCGGAGTGTCTATATAATTGCTATCGCAAAAGAAAAGCAATATAGCTGCGGGCTAAGATCGCATCAAAGCACGGCAACAGCCTGAATTACGGCACATCCGATTATGGTGGAAACGTTACTGTTTTCGGACATCGCGCGCCGAATCGAACATGTGGGACCCGTGCCGGTGTCGCGAATTTCGGTCGCCGCTATGCCATGGCTCTAAAAAGTTTTGTAATTCGGCTTTGTAGCAAACACCCACGTGGTGTGGCTGGTAATTGCCAGCTGCAGCCCCCCAAAATTTCAGTCGACTGCCTAAAACTTGTTTCAGCAGTGCCCTCATCGGGAAAAAAAATAAATAAAAAAGCTTTCACTTGCTGTGAATGGGCCCGTTAGTTATGCTAGCTCTCGCCTGGAAATTTATTATATTCTTCACGGAGTCCTAAATAGCATCTTTGAAGCTCGGGATCAGAGCGAGTGAGCTCTCCGATAACAGCCAACAAGCGTCTTTTTTCTCGCCGATCGGGATGGCTTGCCAGATACGAGCCTTGTCGAAGACATCCGCTTCCTACGCGATCGCGATCGCTTGGAAGATAACTCAAGCTCGTTACATCTACTGCTACCGCTTCTACAACTAATCATGCTTGTTACTTGACACGCGGCGATAACAAAAACACCATATCGGGCGCTAACGCACAGCACGCGCGAGAAAGATTACAGAACTACACCGCGTACTCCCAGAACATCCTGACAACAATGCGCGATACGATGTGTCGTGGTTCGCGGTTCCCGCATGCCACGCATTAGCCGGATTCTCTCCCACTTCACCGCTCCGAAGGCGATGACAGCATCATGGTGCGCCACTTCCCCGCAGCCGCAGCGGCCGTTTGATTTGAAAAATGCGTTCACAAAATATCGAGCAAGCGCTACCGCGACTTTCGTCGCCTTTCAATAAAGATACTGTGGATTTTCCCTGATGGGAGCACAATTTCCCTGAGTTTTCCCTGAGAATTTCCAGACTACCCAAAATCCCTGAGAATTCCCGGTTTTCCCGGTCGGTAGACACCCTGCGCCTCGACCATGTCACCTCTGTGCCGTGCGCTAAACAGCTTCGCTGATCATGCACCTCACAGAGTGGAAGGGCTTCTCATTTTTTTTTCTTTTTATTGTGATAGCAATTATATGGACACTGACAGCTTTGTGCAGTCGCCATTGCGTCATTTTCCGTAGAAAGTCCAAATTGATAACGTCACCCCCCGCTTATCATATGTTGTATCCGCGAGTAAAAGCTCGCGAGCGCTGGCGACGAACGTGGCTGAAGCGGAGATGAAACGTGCCGGCCATTTTCGTCGAACGGAGGGCGCATGCGGTAACATCATCGTGCGAGGCGTGCTGTCGACTGCTAATCAAACGGAGGACATGCCCCACCCGTCTTTCGTAAGGAGCATGAAGGGACATCAGGGGAGGGGAGGGAGAGGGGGGCTGTGTCGCTCGAAGGGCGCAGTCGCTGGCACATACGCTATCTTGAGGCACTAGGAGACGGCTCGTAAACTTGCTGTGCTCTCAACGCTTACTTCGCATCTAGAGAACCGACAGCACGAAAGCCGTTTCAGTCCCTGAAGTGGCCATTTCCACTTAAACCAGCGTTTCGTTGAGTCACGCAAGATCGGATCCAAAAGAGTTAGCTGCTAGCCTTACTTAACATAAAAATACAATTTTCGGTATTGCATTCATTGCTTCGTCCTCAAGCAAAAGTAATTTTTTTTTAACAGTCAGCTATTGACCCTGGAAAGCGAAAGGCTGACGTGTAACATGGCGTAGCCGCTTGCACAGTGGGCCTTCCGACGCCAGGGCTGTCAGCGACAGGCCCGTTACTGACAGCTGCACATATTAAAGCTGAATTGCAGCTGCTCCGACCAGGAGGCAGGCTTTTATTAATGAGAAGACATTTTTAAAAAAGCAAGCCAAAATTCGAATTGTGACCATAGCACTCAAGAACTTGAAAGGGCAGAGCCTTTTATGGAGTATTTACAGCAAGAGCTATTACAAACCAGGGTGCGCTGGTGGAAGGAATTACGAAAAACATCTTCTGAATGAAGATCCATGGATAAAATATATTTGAGGAAAAGTGTCAGCACGTTCCCGCCATTCACGTGCTCTTCCATCGACACAAAGCACACAAAATTTGATATTGTTGCATTTACCTATTGCTATGGCATTCCCAGATTTCATTCCGCCATGTCCAGAAATAGAAGTGACAGACATTCTGGTGGCATGCGTGTAGTTATTAGTGAAAATTACTTTAATTACGTGCCGTGCAACGCTTGAAACGAGCTATCAGCAACGTTTCTGGAACAGATGACGTCCGCTGATGAATCGCCGCCACAATTTCCCACTACCGATTGGACAAGACATCACGAGCCTCTGCGGATAGCGCGTTTTGCCGTCGAGCCGACTGGCACAACAAAAGCCGCGTCAGCACCGAGCACGGCATCATGGCTTACTCGGGACGCACGCGCGAGCTCTGTTTATTCAGCGAAATAATTGTTGGTTCATGGTTGTGACTTTGGCGGCCCCAAGATAAAGCTGCACATATTTTGATGACCCAAGCTAGACGCTCCGAACCTGAGACTCTGGCGCACTTAGGAACTATTTTCGTCGATATTATCAGGACGGCGCAGTAAATCTAATTTGGCACACTTTGGTGATGTTGGTGCACGAGTGGAATCACTGCATACATGTACGTCTTTTGACCCTCAAAGGGTTAACAAAGCTAGGCAGATAAGTGCACCCTCAACCACATTCATCAGTGATCCATCTGCAGCACTAATAAATAAATAAGCAGAGGTGTGCGAATATTCGAACCTTCGAATATTTTTCTACGTGTGTTTGCTATTCCATTCGATTCGCACCGAAATTTGACTATTCGAAGTATTCGAACTTCTGGAAGATAAATACAGTCAACGTCCAATTTTTCGGACTCCTTAAGGATTGTGAAATCGTCCGAAAAATTGGGCAGTCTGAAAAAACGAATTCATGCTTTTTTTTATTCTGCTCAAGCAGTCAAATCACCACTGTCCCGTCCAAAATAGCTTTAATGTCTCCCAGTACACTCACCACGCAATTTGGTGCATGCCAAGGCTCTTGTGAATACATTCAGTACCTGCCGCGAACCACGCTTAACTACCAGCCAACCACCAATTGCAAATTTGCATCTGGTGATGAGCACCGCTGATACCAGCAAAGAGAGGAATAGATTACAGCTCTCTCGCATGGAGTGTTCGGAAACGATGACGTGGAACACAAAGACTGCTGCAGCGGAAGAGTGGACGACTCGTCCAGCTTTCCCAGATGCGTGTGCACACGTAAACAATGCATACACGCATCGCCAAATCTGCGCAGATACTCAACATTTGTTGCCGCGTGAGGCCGATTGCTTGCAGTTGTGTGCCGCAGATTACCAACTAAGCTGATGCCATCACTGTCGGGGCGCTTGCTGTATCGCTGGCTGTACTGTTTGTCATCAAAGTTCTCGTGATGCCCACTCCATTCACGACCGCACACAGGCGTGGCGATGGCGAGGTGCTTACGTTCGTGAAGGCAACGCGTCTGTGCAGTGCACTTAGCGGTCTCGCACAAAGGCAGCGAACGGCAGTGCGGTGCGTTCGGTAGTGCATGTGGCCTAGCTCATACCACTGCGCTAGGCCACATGCACGACTGAGCAGTTAGCTGAAGATGCTTATCATAAGGGTTGTCAGCGATTGAGACATACTGGCACGTTTGCCAACTGCTGCCATAGCGCTTCCGTGCTCTTCCGGTGCTTATCTGTAAAGACATTGCCGCACTGCGCCATGACACTGGCCCCTTCAGATTTTTAGTATGCTTCACCCCATCACACTCTGGCATCGTCATCGTGGCAAAGTTGCCTTTTAGACTCTGATACGGCCACAAACAGATTGACTCATGAAAGCACTGGTTCGAACCTACGAGATGATAGATGCGGGAGGGGTGAGGGCTTTAACTAATGACATTTAGGACCTGAAATCAGTGCAGAAAGTCAAAAAAATCGGGCGCCAATGAGTTTCAGCGTCCGAAATTTTAGATGTTATTATACATTGACGTCTATGGGGCAGATTAGGAACTCCGCACTCGAAGGGGGCACACACTTGTCTGCCCCATCAGTTGGGCCTTCACAGAAGTTGAAGGAGGAGAAGAGGTTGAGGACATCGCATCTTTTCCTTTCATGTGTAAATTGCTGTCGACACCACATTGGTTGCATCAAATCATGTAAATAATTACAATACGGCCTCTGCATAAGACAACTAGGGAAGAACACCCCTCCAGCGCTTCACCAACCTAGTCAAAAGAAACACTTTCATGTTGCTATCTCATAAGAATATGCTTAGGGATCCTCTGCAACTTTTTTTCTGTAATTGGTGGGAGAGCACGCGCGCCCATTTCCTTTCCTTAAGGCTGGCGCGATCGCGAACTGACGGCGGGAGGCAAGGGACCTGTCACGTGTTATCTCGGGGTGCTGGCAATGATGGATCGGGAGAGAGTGAGACGGGCTCAGGAGACCGGGCTAGGATGGGCAAAAACAACAAAGTTTATAATGAGCAAAGAGATCACAGGAAAACGCGTTACAGACACCAAATGATACAAACAAAAAACCTATTTACATTCTATAAAAGTCTCAGTTCCTATCTAGAACTGCAACTAGCTAGGCTTAGCTAAGGTTCCAACTCAGTCTGGCCATTATGGGCCTCGCGGTACGAGACGAGAATGTTCTTACAGTACGTCGCGACGACTCGAAGCTCCCGTCGCGTCAATCCCTCGTCGAGGCCGTCGCCGACGTCCTCAGTAGTCCTCGAAGTTCATCGTCGGACGCTTTCGTCCAGCCTACCGCTTGCTCTCGTCGCGTGCGTCCCCAGTGTTCTTCTACGTCCTCGGTCCGTCGAGGTTAGGCCTAACTGGGCCTTGGTTCCTCGCTTCGGAACTCCACCGATGACGGGCGCCTCCTTGACTGCACTGTGGTCTGCAGCCGTCCTGCCGAGAAGAGAAGGGCTGCTGGCGATCCCGGAACTGCTGTAGTGAGGGGCGACGGTCCGGGCAGCCTCGCTTGGAGCCTTCCAAGGTCGACGGCCACTCCCCGGGCCTTGCGTTCCGCCACCTCCAGAACCGAGTACCAGCCGCTTTCGCCGCGGGTGCGACGCTTGCTCCTTCCTCGATCTTCTCCGTCCGGTGCCCCACAGCACAGTGCCACGATCATCTTTCGTCGTTCACCATCACGGCTCGGGTCGCCTGCCACGAGCCCCAATCTGGCCAATCCTCTGCGTCGACGTGGCTGGTGCGCGTGCCATCGGGTGACTTTGCTTCTCGCGCACCATCGCCGCGCTTCCACGTTCGGCACGTGCCTCGTGCCCCTCCTTTACTCATCACATTGGGCCCCTCTTTCAAGAGTTTTTTCCCAAAAAACTGCTTCTGTCCCCCTCGGGGTTAAGGCCCTCTGCTCTTCAGATGTTGTCTTAAACTTACAACTTGTATCCTCTTCTCTTCTGTTCACGTCTACTTTCACTGCAGGCTTGTTCTCGCCAAGCACTTTCGTGAACACGTCACAACACTACACTGCACTGAACCCATTACAATGTCCAGCAGTTCATAGTGCGAAAAACTATATAGCTACACACACAGTGATAACTACCGAGAGTACACCACACTCACTCATCGAAAAATACACAAATTACAATCAATCTACTCAAAATAGTCCTCCGTCAATCTGTTTAAGGCTGACTCCACTGCTCAAAAATCTATTTTCTCCTAGAGCAGTCACCAATCCAATGCCACTTGCCTACTCTGCGCTTCTTCACCCTATAAATCGGTACTTCCTCCTCATTCGCCTCAGCAATTGCCCTGCCCACCGTAGCACTCTCTTTGTTTTCTGCCTTTTCATCCTCCTTCCTATCTTGCTTTTTAACCACTGCTCTTTGGCATACCTCGCATGACTTGACATATCTCCTCACATCGCTCCACACTCCTATCCAAAAGAATTCCTCTGTGATCTTGTCAAAAGTGTTTTTCATTCCCTGGTGACCGGCCCTTACACTATCATGCCCCAGTTTTAACACCGTATCCTTTAATTCCTCTGGCACCATCAGCTGCATGACTTCTCTACCCGAGCTAAATACACACTTACGATACATCAGCCCATTCTGCTTCACAAATTGTGCTACCGTTTTACTCTTCTTCCTTTTTATAGTCTCTCCTAATTTCTCCTCGCACGCTTGAATAGATGGATCCTTCTCCTGCAATTCCTTGAACTTCTCCACTGATACATCCAACCCCTTAACCCTTTGCGGTCCAAAACCTTTACCCACTTTCCGGCTCTAGCGGTCCGAAACTATTTCGCCAGTTTCTGGCGCCGCGAATAAAAACACAAGCTGTGGAAGAGAAACGCACAGGATATTTATTTTTGCTCCTGCATTCTGCAGGCAACTCTTTTAGTGATATTTGGGCAACGTATGATACCGCTCAAAGCATTCCCCTGTGTGCAGGCCAGGGTTATTACTGCAGGTTTCCACCGCCGCCGTCGTCGTCTTCGTCACTCACTTCTGTCGAATCACTGTCATCACTGTCTGGTGGAGGCACGTAATTCTCTTCCTCACTAAAGTCATCCTCGCTTTCGCTAAAAGCACCGCCGTAAAACGCACGCGGTGAAAACGTGGCCATGCTTCTCAGCGAACCGCGCGCGCGAGTGGGTACGCTCTAGGCCCCGTGCTGATCATAGTGCTGCACCCTAGTGTCAAAAAAGTAAAACCTCAACAAACAAAGCTCACTTATTCCTCAAGAGATGGCCCTTCATGTATACAAAAAATGCGCGCGACTCGCGGTGAGAAAACAGCAAAATTTAAACCACGAACACCCTTGTCGGGCGGGGCCCGACAGCGGACCGCTACGGCCGTGTTGCGTTGTCGGGCGCTGCCCGACAACGGACCGCAAAGGGTTAATGTCGGTAACTTGTACTGGTCTTATACTCTTCCTCACATTACTGGAGGCCCTATTTTGCACTGCTGCTGCCATTTCCATTTCTCCTTTTGGTTCCTCACCTTCTGCTGGCCCCAAATCTTTAATACCTTTACTCTGCTCCACACCTTTCTTAGTCCTTCTCCACAATGGATCAGGGTCGTCCGCCTTTCTCACACCAGGTACATTTCCCACTACCAAGTCGTATAGCGGATCCTCAACACACTTCGCTGTCACTAGCCCTGTATAAAAAGGTGTAGATATTCTTATCCTTGCTTCCGGCATATATGTAATCGTCCTATCTACAAACATGACCGGCTTCACCTGTCCTGTCATGTTCTCGGGTGTCACTAAACTACTTCTTACTAATATTGTATTAGCACCCGTATCCCTCAACACCGTGACCTTACGCCCTTGTACCTCTCCTTCAACTACCGGCATGTCTTTTTCTATCTGTCCTTCCCTGGCACTCATTACACAGGCAATCTTTTCAGCTGAATTCATCTTACAATCCTCTGCCTTGTGTCCTCTTTTTTGACATTTTGAGCATGTCACAATCTTTTCATTGTGGCCAATCTTAGTACCGGAATTGTTGGCAATATGTCCCGGCCGATTGCACAAGAAACATCGCTGTTGTGCCCTGAATTTGCTCATTGGGACCGGTTCTCTAGCCTCTTCCTCTGCTGCCGTAGTACTTTCACCGACCCCCTTTCCAAGATTTCTGATACCTTGTGCCTCCATGAACTGGTCTGCCTGCCTTGCCATTTCCTCTACCGTGCCCACCTTTCTTTCTTTCAAGAATACGGCCAACTTGCCACTGCACCGGTTGAGGAATTGCTCTCCAACTACCTTGTCGCGGACGCCTTCGTAAGTTTTTGCTGTCTCTGACAATTCCATCCATCGATCAAAGTAGTTCGGCAGTCGACAGACAAACTGCTTGCCAGTCTCGGAATTCTCCGGCTTGCACGACCGGAATTTTTCACGAAACCCTTCGGCGGTCAGCCGGAATCTTTCCAATAAAGTTTTCTTTACCAAGTCATAGTCTAATGACTCTGTTGCTGGCATGCGGCCATACACACTCAGTGCTTCTCCCACGAGACAAAGGCTCAGAGCATTGGCCCACTCACCCCTCTCCCAGCCCTGCCCTATCGCGATCCTCTCAAAGCGATGCAAATAAGCATCCAAGTCGTCCCTTCGCTCATCAAAGGGTGCCATTAGTTTACTAGGGCAGACAGGCTTTCGTCCGGGAGATGGCGAATTGGCCGACGCTGTCGATGGGCCACTACCTACACTTGCATCGTCTCGCGATGCTTCACTCGCTAGTGCCAAACGCACCTTAAGTTCCAAAATTTCTTTTTCTATTTTTTGCTCTGCGAGCGTTCGTTCATGCTGCTCGCGCGCTCGTTCATGGTCCTCGCGTGCTCTCTTCTGTTCTTCGCGCGCTCTCTCCTGCTCAACTCGCTCCGCGTTCTCAAAGAACTTTAGCGTCTCCTCCTTGCTCATGCCTAAGTCCTTGGCCACGGCCGCCAACTTCTCCCAATCCATCTTCGCACCACTAGAGAATCAAGTGACTGGGCAGGATTGAATCCTGGCAGGCTCGCCAATTATTTGTCACGTGTTATCTCGGGGTGCTGGCAAAAACGGATCGGGAGAGAGTGAGACGGGCTCAGGAAACCGGGGTAGGATGGGCAAAAACAACAAAGTTTATAATGAGCAAAGAGATCACAGGAAAACGCGTTACAGACACCAAATGATACAAACAAAAAACCTATTTACATTCTATAAAAGTCTCAGTTCCTATCTAGAACTGCAACTAGCTAGGCTTAGCTAAGGTTCCAACTCAGTCTGGCCATTATGGGCCTCGCGGTACGAGACGAGAATGTTCTTACAGTACGTCGCGACGACTCGAAGCTCCCGTCGCGTCAATCCCTCGTCGAGGCCGTCGCCGACGTCCTCAGTAGTCCTCGAAGTTCATCGTCGGACGCTTTCGTCCAGCCTACCGCTTGCTCTCGTCGCGTGCGTCCCCAGTGTTCTTCTACGTCCTCGGTCCGTCGAGGTTAGGCCTAACTGGGCCTTGGTTCCTTGCTTCGGAACTCCTCCGATGACGGGCGCCTCCTTGACTGCACTGTGGTCTGCAGCCATCCTGCCGAGAAGAGAAGGGCTGCTGGCGATCCCGGAACTGCTGTAGTGAGGGGCGACGGTCCGGGCAGCCTCGCTTGGAGCCTTCCAAGGTCGACGGCCACTCCCCGGGCCTTGCGTTCCGCCACCTCCAGAACCGAGTACCAGCCGCTTTCGCCGCGGGTGCGACGCTTGCTCCTTCCTCGATCTTCTCCGTCCGGTGCCCCACAGCACAGTGCCACGATCATCTTTCGTCGTTCACCATCACGGCTCGGGTCGCCTGCCACGAGCCCCAATCTGGCCAATCCTCTGCGTCCACGTGGCTGGTGCGCGTGCCATCGGGTGACTTTGCTTCTCGCGCACCATCGCCGCGCTTCCACGTTCGGCACGTGCCTCGTGCCCCTCCTTTACTCATCACAGGACCACTAGGAGAGGAGCACTGTCGCCCTTTCCGGACAACCCCTTCTTTCCCGCTGTTCCTCGCGCCAATCCTCGCATCCCGGCTCGCGGGAAAGGGAACTCGCCCTGCGAGGGAAACAACCCTCGCGGTGGGGAGGGACACGGGAGGTGAATAAAACAACTGAGCAGACAGGCAGAGGCTCGCTGGTGCCCTGCTGACCTGCGAGGTTAACACCTCACCGCCCCGAGACCCGCCAGCCGATCATCGACGGAAGGTGTAAGCGTTGTTACCCTTTGTTTTCTACGAGAGCGGACTATCCCTCTACGCGACATTTACGCGTTATTGCTAACGTAGCAATAAAGTGTTGTTTGTTGTTCTAGCCTGTTGCCTTATTCGCCCGAACCCGTCGTAGCTGCGATGACGTGCGCTACGGGAAGGGGACGTTGACACGGTACGACTATTTGCGGCTGGGACCGGAGCTAGGCTTCTGCACCAGCCGTGCATAGAGCGGACCCCCCTTCATCTGGCGCCCAACGTTAACGAATTTGGCAACGCGGCTAGTTTTGTGGACGCGAGTGACTACCGACGCTCTGTCAACGTAGAACAACGGGCATGTCTGAATTACAGGATTTGTTCATGTTGTCTGATGTCGCGTCGCAGAATGTCGATACAATGGCTAACGCGGGGACAGTGTTTGGACTTTCCGACAGCGTAAATTTTGGTTGTTTCACGCGGGACAATCAAGGTGTTGCAGCGACCGCGTTAGGAGGGTCTAGGCCTACGACGGAGAGCGCCACGCCGTGCGCCCCGTCACCTCGCGACACGAACAGCGAGATGCCGCCACATGCTGCTTCGGCACAAGCCGCAGATGTGGTCGCGTCTTCGGGCAATAGTGTGCCCTCGAGCGAGGTACCCTTGCAGAATGCGCTGTCAGTTATGCAGAGCTTAGCCAGCGCATTGCAAAACACAGCGCAGCCTCCTTCGCAAAGTGCGGGACCACGTGTCAAGGTAGACATGCCTACCTACAGTGGCTACCACGACGGCAGGAGCGCAAATGAGTATCTCGACCGATTGCTCTACTATCAGCAGGCAATGGGGCTTCCCGACGCCGAACTTCTCGCGCGTGTGGTCCCGGTGTCGCTGACAGAGCAAGCGGCCCGATGGTTCCGACTGACCGGACATCGCGCCCGCACGGTAGAAGAGTTCCGCGAGAGCTTCCGCGACGAATTCCTTCCGGCAAATTACGAGTGGCGTTTGAGGAGGGAGATGGAGCTACGCAACCAGCATCTGGACGAATCCTTGCTGGAGTACGTACGGGCGATGGACGAACTTTATCGCCTCGCTAACCCTCTCGCCACCAACGCGGAGAAAGTCGAGCGCGTTACACGGCAAGCGCACCCGACTTTTGCGGCTCACTTCAGGGGATGCAAGTTCGCAGACCTAGAAGAGCTCGCCGCCGAAGCGAAGCGCATACAAGGGGACATCCTCGCGGCGCGAGCGTACCACCCGCCTCCTACCCGCAGCGCAGTCACTCGAGCCTCGCTGCGCGTGGAACGGTGGCGCGGTCGGTTCAGAGGCGTTTAGCGGTAACGCGTCAGCATCGTTCGCTGATGAGCACGTACCGCGCGGTTGGGAACTGTCAGACCGCGCTTTGGACCCCTACGCTTACGCGCTTCATACGGCCCGTGCTGCGCCTGCACGTGACGTTCCGCGGCAGGAGCACGTGGTCGAGACGAGCCCAGACGAGCGGCTTTCACTTCAATGTATTAGAAAAAATATTCGATTCCATTTGCATTCCATTTGCACTCAAACTTTAATATTCGAATTCGCTTCGCACCCAAAATTTTACTATTCGCACAGCTCCAGAAATAAGCTATCCCAATAGTTCATGATGATGATATATGTTGTTTAATGGCGCAAGGGCCATTGATGGCCAAAGAGCGCCAGGAAACGGTGTCGGATGGGAACAATGATGATGTTTAGTGGCTGTATAAGGGCCTAAGATTCTGCGCACTAAAGGTGCGTAAAACATATATGTAATAAAATCATGAGAGTGGAGTGAAACGTGCATGGTGAGGATGAGTTTTAGGTGATCATGACGCTAAAATATAGAGGTTGTACTAGCACGGATGCCTCGTCAGCGCCCTTAGTCCTAAGGGCCTGGAGGCAGGTGCTCTTTTTGATGTAGCATCCGCAGCAGCAGCCTCCTCTAGGAGGCCGTGCTACGGATCACCTGCGTAGATGACATGAAAAGTACGTATGTCCTTTAAAAACGCATTCAATGTATCATATTTAAAAAGAGGTTCTCAACCTATGAACATCGCTGGATGAAGGGGTATGTGTTGTGTGAACGCCAGTGGAAAGTGTTTTTTTCTGTAAGCCTCTAGCTCAGAGCATTCAAGGAGTATGTGATGTACGGTAAGTGGATGGCCACATCTGTCACAGCTGGGTGGGTCACCACCGGACAAAAGGTGTGTGTGTGCTGTGTGTGTGTCCTATTCTAAGCCGACAGAGAGTGACCTCTGTACGGCGTGTTTTTGATGTAGGTGGCCAGTTACCGAGGCGTGGTTTGATCAGGTGTAACTTGTTGTGCGTTTGTAGGTCCCATAACTTTTGCCAGTAAGCCCTGAGCTTTTTCCGTATGTTTGGTTTTAGGTCCATCACGGGGACAGCAACTGAAGAGATTGCAGCGCTTACGTTGGTTGACGTGGCCAGCTGGTCAGCCAACACATTTCCTGCGATGTCGCGGTGCCCTGGCACCCAGCACACGACGATATGTTGCTTGGACGCGTACGCCGCGCAGAGTATTGAGTAGAGGGACATAATTACCGGATTTCTATGTTTTTTCAGATTTTTCAGCGCCATCACGACACTCAAGGAGTCAGTGTATATAATTACCCTCGGTGTATTCAATTCTTTAATGTGTTTAACGGCTACGAATAACGCGTAAGCCTCGGCTGTGAAAATGCTTGTGCTAGTGGGTAAAACGCCGGCATCCGAGAAAGATGGTCCAACCGCTGCATATGACACGCCAGCATGGGACTTAGATGCATCAGTATAACATTCTGGGCAGTCATATTTATGTTGCAGCTCTAGGAAATACATCCGAATGTGTATAAGGGGCGCGTGCTTTGTGACAGCTACGAAGGATGTGTCGCAGTCTATAAGCTGCCACTGCCATGGCGGGAGCTGCATAGTGGGGCGAATAGGGTGGTATTCAAGCAGTGGGACATTTGTTTCTTCAGCTAGCTCTCTAACGCGCAGTGGGAAAGGGCGTGCTATTGTGGGCCTATTGCGAAAGAGTTGAGAGCTGGACAGGTCCTTGATAGTGGAATATGCAGGGTGCTGACTGTTCGCATTCACTTTATGAAAATATATGAAAGATGAATACGTTCTCTGCAGATGGAGTGACCACTCGTCTGATTCCACATAAAGGCTTTCAATAGGGCTTGTTCTAAAGGCACCTGTGGAGAGGCGGATACCTAGATGGTGAACTGGGTCCAGCATTTTTAGAGCGCTTGGCTTGGCAGAGTGATAGACTATCGCCCCATAGTCAAGGTGTGAGCGTACAAGGCTTTTATACAGATTCATGAGGCACTTTCTGTCGCTGCCCCACGCTGTGCGTGACAGCACCTTTAGGATATTCATTGTTTTCATGCATTTATTCTTAAGGTGTTTTATGTGCGGTACAAAGGTTAACTTCGCATCCAAAATTATACCTAGGAACTTATGTTCTGTGTTTACGGGCAAACGCTCACCCTTCATGACTATTTCAGGATCAGGGTACAAGCCTCTTTTTCGTGAAAAAAGAACGCAGGTGCTTTTCTGTGGGTTCAATTTGAACCCGTTTTCATCAGCCCATTTGGACACCTTGTTAAGAGCAAGCTGAACCTGTCGCTCACAGATCCCAAGAGAACACGATTGAAAACCTATCTGCAGGTTGTCAACGTATACTGAATAAAACATATTACTTGGGATGTACAGACGAAGAGAATTCATTTTTATAATAAAGAGCGTACAGCTGAGCACCCCACCCTGTGGCACTCCGGTTTCCTGTATAAATGTTCGGGACAAAACATTGCCCACTCGAACGCGGAATGTGCGATCAGACAGATAACTTTCGATGACATTGAACATATTACCACGTATACCCATGTGTGAGAGGTCTCTCAGTATCCCAAACCTCCAGGTCGTATCGTAGGCCTTCTCCATGTCGAGGAATACAGATAGGAAAAACTGGTTATGAACAAAAGCTTCACGTATGCATGCCTCGATACGTATGAGATGATCGGTGGTGAATCGGCCTTCTCTGAAGCCGCACTGGTATGGGTCGAGCAATTTGTTTGATTCAAGGAAGTGTAGTAAGCGGCAATTAATCATTTTTTCAAATACTTTGCATAGGCAACTTGTTAGCGCTATGGGTCTGTAACTTGATACAGCAGAGGGATCCTTTCCTTGTTTCAAAATTGGGATTATAACAGCCTCCTTCCAAGAAGAGGGGATCACACCCGAGAGCCATATAAGGTTGTAGAGAGTGAGGAGGGTTTTTTGCGTTTCAGAGGGTAGTTGCTTCAACATTTCGTACATTACGCAGTCAGAACCTGGGGTAGATGTGTTACAGCAGTTCAGTGCTGTTTGCAGTTCTGCTAAGCAGAATGGTTCGTTGTACGCCTCATTTTTTGCAGATTTTCTTTCCAACTCCTGTTGTTCTATTCTTGCTTTGTACTTTTGGAAGGTTTCGGAGTAGTGTGAGGAGCTCGATATGTGTTCAAAATGTGTGCCAAGAAAATTAGCTTGATCCTCCAGGCTTTCTCCGAGGCTATTTACTAATGGCAGGGAGTACGTTTGTTGGCCCTTAATTTTCTTCACCTTATTCCACACTTTTTCCTCGTCTGTGTACGAGTTGATACTCGATATGAACTTTGTCCAGCTTTCTCGTCTGGCTTGTCGGCGCGTTCTCCTTGCCTGCGATTTGACCTCCCTGAAATGTTCCAGGTTTTCTGCTGTTGGGGAGTCACGAAACAACGCCCACGCTTTGTTCTGATTCATCCGCGCTTTTCTACATGCATCGTTCCACCATGGAACTCGCCGCTTAGAACCCAGGCCGCTTGTTTGGGCAATACATTTTGATGCGGCATCAAGAATAAAAGCTGTAAGATAGATGACAGCGTCATCTAAGGTCAGAGCGGACAGCTCAGTCCATGTCATGTGCGCAAGGGTTTTGTACCGTTCCCAATCAGCTGAGTCAACCTTCCATCGAGGAACCTGCGGGGGCAGTTGGTCTTTGGTCGGCGTACTCAGGATGATTGGGAAGTGGTCACTCCCATAAGGGTCTTTCAGAACGCTCCATTCAAAGACGGGTAAAAGGGAGGGTGATGAGATGCTAAGATCTATGGAGGAGTATGAGTTGTTTGCAAGGCTAAAATACGTAGGCTCCTTCTTATTTAAAAGACATAAACTAGACGAAAAAAGGAGCTGTTCAATGAGACGTCCTCGAGAGTCACAGCGAGGATCGCCCCAGAGGACATTGTGTGCATTAAAATCACCTAGAATCAAAAAGGGTTCTGGGAGTTCATCTAATAATGATTCTAAATCGCGTCTGTGAAGCTGATGATGTGGTGGTATATACACGGAACATATGGTAATGAGTTTGTTAAAAAGTACAGCTCGAATGGCCACTGCCTCAAGGGCCGTCTGGAGCTTCAAATGGTGGCATCCTATACTTCTATCAACTATAATGGCCACACCGCCAGACGATACGACAGCATCCTCGCGGTCTTTTCAGAAAGTAATGTATTGCCGGAGGAAGTTCGTGTGTTTTGAAGTTAGGTGTGTTTCTTGCACACACAGCACTTTCGGGTTGAACTTACTCAGAAGTTCTTGGATATCGTCTAGATTTCTAAGTAGTCCTCTTACGTTCCACTGTATGATGTTGTCCATGATGGGAAAAAGGGTGCTGTGTGTAAAGTGGACGGAGATTGGCTCATTTTACGGGGCCTTTGTTAGGCCCTGTAATTGGTGTTTTGTCCTTTTTGGAGCGGTCGAGAGAAGCTCGCCGCTCCTTCGGCGCTTCCTGCGCCGTTTGGCTTGACGTAGTGTCCATAGCCTCTTGCGAGGCACTGGACACCCGCTCGACAGAGCGGTCTGTGCGTCTCTTAGACCTCGCCTCGGTGGACGAAGTCTTTGTCCCCACCGAGCTGGAGGTCGATAAGACCCCCTTGGCCTCGTGATTGCCCTGGCTGCTGCCAGAGCTTGTGGAGGCCACTGGTGTGGACAGGTTGAATGTGGGCAGGGCAGCGCTAGCTGCTCCCACCGAAGGGGCAAGTGGCGTTAGCCTGGGCACGCTAGGCGTGTTCCGGGCTACCGCCAGGGGCCGTTGTGGTGCCGCCCCTCGTTGCACCACTTCGGCGAAAGGTGTTTTTAGTGGAAACATTGACGAGATCCGTTGTCTTGCTTCCCGAAACGTGATGTTTTCTTTAACTTTTATAGTGATTATTTCTTTTTCTCTCTTCCAGGCTGGGCACGCTCTGGAGTATGCAGGGTGGCTTCCGTCGCAGTTTGCACAAAGGAACTCGTCATGATTGCAGTCGTCAGCACTGTGACCAGTTGTGCCGCACTTAGCGCAAGTCAGCTGCCCTCGGCAGCTCTGAGATGCATGTCCAAAGCGCTGGCATTTGAAACAACGGATCGGGTTTGGAATGAACGGTCGGACATTGAGTTTCACATATCCAGTTTCAAGAGTTTCGGGTAGGGTGGTTGAACTGAAGGTGAGTATCAAGTGCTTCGTTGGTATTTCGTTGTTGTTACGTCTGATTGTGATGCGTTGGACATGTGTCACACCTTGTTCTTTCCATCCATCGAGGAGTTCTTCTTCATTCAGTGTCATCAAATCTTCGTCCGATACCACACCCTTCACTGTATTCATGGTACGATGTGCGCTCACAGAGACAGGTATGTTTCCAAAGGCTACGAGGTGCGAGAGTTTATTGTACTGTTCCTTATCCTTTAATTCGAGGAGCAGATCTCCACTTGCCATCTTTGTGGCCTTATAACCGGTTCCAATGGTCTCCTTTAGGCACTTGGCAACAAGAAAGGGTGAGATTGCTCTAGCTTTCGTTGACGATTGTTCGCAGTGGAGGACATGGAATTTCGGGAAGGTTTCTTTGTTTTTGGGCCAGAGGAGTGAAGTTACGTCGGTGCGTACCCTTTTCGGGGCACGATCGGTTGCTGAAGGGGTCGAGGATCCCATGGGAAAAAGTGGATTTTTCGGTAACGGCGCCTACCACCCACCACGGAGCCCAACAAGGGGGCGTGTCAGAACATGTGTACAAGTCTGCGCAACGCCAGTAGTGCGACGTTACTATAACCCAATATGGTTTACCCTAGGTTGGGTAGCCACACAAGGTTAACCCTTGCCGCCACTAAAATTGGAAGTGACTAGAAGATAGGAGAGGACAGGAAAGGCTGAAAGTGAGAGAGAAAGACGAAGATGAGGGGAGAGAGAGATAGGAAAAGGCGACTGCCGATTTCCCCTGGGTGGGTCAGCCCAGGGGTGCCGTCTACGTGAAGCCGGGGCCAAAGGGGTGTGTTGCGTCTGCCGGGGGGCCTTAAAGGTCCAATCACCCAGCGTCGGCTCAACCCCCAGGATCCCCTTTTCCCCGGACACGGCATAGCCACGCACGGCGAGGCGTGGGAGGGATCGAAACCCCCCGTTAGCTCGGGTCCGTGGTGTCGCTACACACCAAACGCCTGCTTGCGCAGACGCCCCTGCGGGGTATCCCAATAGTTCAAGTGACTGTCATTAATCACTTCTGAAAAGAAAGGTTCTATCGCTAAGCTATGTTGATCCAGCGTGGCATACCTTGCGATAGGTTTGGCTTGGCTGCACATGCACTGTGCCGTGCTTTTGGGAACGACTTTCCAATAAAAATAAGCTGTAAGTTGAGCATCTCTCCTGTCAATTTCTTTCCGTTCCTCCTGTCAACCCGCTCATACATTCACAATAGATCCACGATGTGTTGGTCACTTCACAAACCTACTCTGAAGCGTTTTCTTCACTGGCAATGTTGCTTCTCAGCACGACTGTCCCCTCCAGTAGAACGTGCCTAAAGCACTGCCAGCCGAAGCAAAGCTCTTCCTAAGCTCATCTGCAAAGTGCACTATGGCATGTTCGAAAATACCATGCGCACTGCGTGATTGAGGCTTCGGACTTGGCAAACGCAGTGCCGCTCGCGGCATAAGAGATGTGGATCACATGTTTTTTTATTGTTTTCAATAACATCGCAACTTTTGCGGACATCCATTTTTAAAATGCACATCAAAATCGAAGTGCAGCAACTAAAACACCGGTCTTTTATTTGGCACCTTAGCTTTTCAGACCAGAACTTCCAACGTGGCACCGCTGAGGGTATGAAAACTCACGGCGTCAGGAATCAAATCCACTTGAGGCTGCAATGAAGGTGACAATTTTCGCAGATCCTCCCGCACAATTGATCCGATGGTTTCGTGTAGGCTGTCTATTCCTAGCACTTGAACATCCCAGTAGTTAGTTGTCAGCATTTGCATTTGCACTGCCTAGTATGCATTTCTAGTGCTTTTTCAATCTTTGTGGCCCCCGAAACGAATTCCGTAGCCGTCAGTTTTTGCTTCAGTCCCTGCATCAGGAAGCGAACCTGCTTTTCTTTTTTTCCGGCGTCAGCATAGTGGCACAGCTGGCCAATTTCTTTGGTGTCAATCCTAGTAATGTTCTCGTTTTTGAGCTGTACACAGGTCTCCAACAGAGTTTCAGCCCTTTCTTTACAGACGACGCTTCATAAGGTGTCCAGGAATGCAGCGCGAAACAGATACCAGGTCGTCAAAGTGGCCTCTATGTTCTCGAATCAGGTCCTGGCACAGTCTTCCAGTGAAAAGTAGACGAGGCACAACTGTTGAACGTGGCGACCTAGTTGTGTGCTTCCAACCAGCTTTCCAGGTCTTCACACGGTGTTCCATGGAAGGCTGGTGGCTCCCTCGGCTGCTGCATCACGACTGTCGCGAGCAACATGGCGACAGTGCCTGTTGTTGCTAATTAAATGAGTTGGGAGGGCTTTGGTGTCTATTTCTTCACTGGTTGGGCTTGGTTCACGGCTTTTTCAGGGAACATGAGGGAACCAGCACTTCCACCAGATATCACATGGTTGTGACGGTGAAGAAGCACAGCCAGTAAAAATAAAATGCTTTATTAAGCAAAATTGCGCCCTATAAGAGAAGTAACACTCAAAGTGCAGTGAGAGCGGCAAGTACAGATGTCGGTCGTCACTAATCTAATTGTTGGCAGAACGTGCTGCCTTTTATACCTGAATGATCAATAATTCCAGCATTATCGCTGAGGCTCGCATTAGCTCCTGAATAAACTTAACTACTCGTTCCATGCGCACGATCTTATCAGAATAATCTAAAACAATTGACAAGTTTCTCAAACATTGCAATGAGGCCTGCACCGAGTTGTGGTAACAGTTTCTGTGGGTGAAGCCCAATCCCATCAAAAATAGAGAAATAAGCGTGTGTAACGTCCCCTATACCTTCCATGAGTTGTGACTAAAAATGAGCCTTCTTTCATTCCCCATTTTATTGAGATTTTAGGAGCACGTTCTTAATCTGTCAACAATTGTCGCAGAACGCTCACATGTGCTTCATTGTGATCTCCGTTTTGGAGGGCGGGACAGATGCTACGCTGACACAATCACTGCCGAATCGCACACTCTCCGAAGCTTCACTGATTTCTCATCAAGTCTGGTTTGCACTTCTGCCCAAAGCCTTGCATCTTTGCAACATTACAGTAAACTCTCAGTAAACAGAAATCTCTTATACAGAACAACTGCCTCTAATGTGACTGGTTTCATTCTTGAATTCTGCACCCCTGTGCATCTTTCAGTAAATGGAACTCCTGTTAAACACAACATATTTTCCTGGTCCTTCCAGGTTCCGTTTAACGAGAGTCTACTTAGTTTGTGTGTGCACTGCAGTACAGATGTGTACTGCAGTAAATGTGTACCTGCACTACTTAGAGACACTAAAGGCAAATAACAATTTATGTCAGAGTGAAAGGTCAACGTGAGAACGTCTAAAACGTCAATAGCATCAACAGCAGTGCTTTAGTAATCGAGAAATTAAGGTAAATGTAGGACACGATCTGTGCCACGAGTGGGATATTTTGGAAATTATCCCGATGACATCAAGAGTCCAGAGAACAATTAACCACTAGTAATCAAACTAGTTGCGATAAAAAAGGAACCTTCCGCGCATCACAAGACGTAATAAAATGCTCCTTGTTCGTTTCTGTTTGATTCATGGAATAAAGAACCTCTTGGCCTTGACATAGGGAACAGCGCGAGGGGCTCAAAAGTTCCGTTTTCGCCTTTTCGCCAAGCTGCGCGTCTCGGTGGCAGTTTTCGGTATCGCGTATTGCTGCGTGTGCTTGATCCTCACTATCTTCGCACTGTTGATACTCTACTGCTGCTGCTGGCCAAGCTAAGCTCTGTTACAGTGAACTATACAGTTTTCGGAGTGGCCCGTGGCTGCGTCTTGGCAAAGTTGATGGCCGCTGTTGCGCAAGACACCGTAGCATCAACTGCCGGGAAGTAAAGGCGGGCAACGCTGCGCACGGCAACTGCTACGTCAGAAGGCCCGTTCAGGCGGGTGATTTGAAATGCACCAACGCCGTGCGGACCACTAAAATGTGATCTTCTTTCAAAATAAGCATTGCCTCGGCATGAAACAAGCGCTACAGGGTTTTCTGGAACACTATTTCAACAATCAACGTTGACTTAATATTTGCCTTCAGTGTCCCTTTAAGTGCGAGGCACTTATCAAAGGACCTTGTGTTAAAGGGGTGGTGCCACAAAATTTGTGGCTTGCGCGTTCTTTGCTGTAAGCGTTTTCCTATAGCTCCAGGAAGCATGATGCACCCACCAAGGTTCATATATTCTCGCTAAATAATTTTGATATCGCCTTTTTGATGTGGACATCTTTCGGTTTCGGTTTCTGGGCGCCGAGGTTGGGCAGTGACGTAGAAGTGTAGGAGGCGTGGTCACGTGACCACACAAGGCTGTGACGCACTTAGCCAGGAAGTTATCGAAACTCGGCGAGTGATGATGATTAGTGGGGTTTTGTGGCGCAAGGGCCATGGGTGGCCAAAGAGCGCCATGTCTATTATGTGGTGTTAGCGATGACCAATGATTACGATGACCGGGTGTATTGTGGCTGTATAGAGGCCTAAAATCACGTGCTTTAAAGAAGCGTAAAAGATGTGTATACAGTATAAAATTATGGCAGTGATAAGTGGTGTGATCTATGGGTGTGGGATAAATGACGAGTGATCATGGTATTTACAAGTTAGAGGCGGGATAACAGCACGAATGCTTCCTCAAGGCCTTTGCGCGCCCAAAGGCCGGGAGGCAGGTGCTTCCTTTGATAGAGTTACCGCAGCAGCAGCCTCAATCATGAGGCCGCGCTACGGAGCGCCTGGAAAAATAACGAAGTTATGGACATCTTTTAGAAATTCCAAGAGAGACTGATATTTAAAAAGTGGTTCTCTGCCAATGAACATACCGGGATGAAGTGGGAACTGCAGGTATATTGATGAAAAATGCTTTTTTCTGAGAGCGTCTAGTTCCGTGCATTGCAGTAGGGTGTGGAGTACAGTTAGTGGATCGCCACAGTGATCACACAGAGGTGGATCGCCTCCGGACAAAAGATATGAATGTGTACTGTGTGTGTGGCCTATCCTCAGTCTGCAAAGTGTAACTTCTGTGTAGCATGCCTTCGATACCGGCGGCCAATTAACCAGATGCGGTTTGACAACGTGTAGCTTATTTCTTGTCTGCGTATCCCATGTGCTCTGCCAAAAGGCCCTGAGCTTTCTTTTGAGGAAGGGTTTTAAATCTAGTGGGGGAATAGCTACGAGTGTATTGGAACTGTTTTCTTGGGCGGATACTGCTAGGTGATCCGCCAACACGTTGCCTGGAATCTCGCGGTGCCCTGGCACCCAGCACACTACAACATGTTGTTCGAGTGTGTATATAGTGCATAAAAGAGAGTATAGCGAGACAAGGACAGGGTTTTTGTGTTTTTTCAGACTTTTTAAAGCTTTCACCACGCTTAGGGAATCCGTGTAAATAACTGCCTTTTGTAGTTTTGATTGTTTTATGTGCTTAACAGCCGCAAGTGTCGCGTAAGCTTCCGCTGTGAAGATACTTGAGTTTGGGTGCAGAATACCGGAATCAGAAAAGGATGGACCAACCGCTGCGTACGACACAGAAGTATTGGACTTTGAGGCGTCTGTAAAGAATTCTGGACAAGTGTACTTGTGCTGGAGTTTGAGGAAGTGTGTACGGATATGTGCAAGTGGCGCGTGCTTGGTAACTTCCATGAAAGAAACATCACAATCTATAAGCTGCCACTGCCACGGCGGGAGATGTGGAGCGGGAGCCATTAGAGAGTGTTCGAGAAGTGGCACACCCGTTTCTACAGCTAGGCCCCTCACGCGAAGCGAGTAGGGCTGTGTCATCGAAGGACGGTTGTCGAAAAGGGCAGAGCTGGACAAATCATTGATTGTGGAGTGTGAGGGGTGTTCCTTGTTGGCGTTCACCTTCAGAAAATATACAAATGATAAGTAGGATCTCTGTAGGTGGAGCGACCACTCGTTCGATTCGGCGTAGAGGCTTTCTACGGGGCTAGTTCGAAAGGCGCCCGTAGATAGTCGAATGCCTAGATGGTGGACAGGGTCAAGCATCTTTAGGGCGCTTGGCGTCGCAGATTGATAGATTATTGCCCCGTAGTCTAGGCGAGTGCGTATGAGGCTCTTATACAAGTTCAACAGACACTTCTTGTCACTACCCCACGTAGTGCATGACAACACTTTTAGAACATTTATTGTTTTTATGCATTTGTTTTTTAAATATTTAATGTGTGATACGAACGTAAGCTTACTATCCAGAATTAGGCCTAAGAATTTGTGCTCCGTCTTCACGGAGAGATGTTGACCATGCAGGTCAATATCTGGATCAGGATGAAGGCCTCTCTTTCGAGAGAACAGGACACAGGTGCTTTTTTGAGGATTAAGACTAAAACCATTCTCATCTGCCCATTTGGAGATCTTGTTCAGCCCTAGCTGGACCTGCCGCTCACACATGGAAAGGTTGCACGATTTAAAACCGACCTGGACATCGTCGACATATGTGCAGTAAAACATATTTCGTGGAATGCAAAGACGCAAGGAGTTCATTTTGATAATAAAGAGTGTACAGCTAAGTACACCTCCCTGTGGCACTCCAGTTTCTTGAAGGAATGGTATTGATAGAACATTTCCTACTCTGACACGGAACGTACGATCCGACAAGTAGCTCTCTATTATATCTAGCATTCTACCACGTACACCAAGGTGGGACAGGTCTCTTAATATTCCAAAGCGCCATGTGGTGTCGTAAGCCTTTTCCATATCGAGGAACACAGAAAGGAAGAACTGCTTGTGTACAAAAGCGTCACGGATTTGTGCCTCGATACGTAACAGGTGGTCGGTCGTGGATCTACCTTCGCGAAATCCGCACTGGTACGGGTCAAGTAGATTGTTTGTTTCCAGGAAATGTATAAGACGGCGGTTTATCATCTTTTCAAAAAGTTTGCACAGGCAGCTTGTTAGTGCGATCGGCCTGTAGCTCGTAACGGAGGATGGGTCCTTGTCCTGTTTAAGAATAGGAATGACAATGGCCTCTTTCCAAGACGAGGGATTTCGCCGAAAAACCAGATAGCATTGTACAAGGAAAGTAAGGTTCTTTGCGTTTCGGCAGGTAGGTTTTTCAACATGTCGTATACCACACGGTCAGAACCTGGGGCGGAATTACTGCAGCTGTTAAGCGATACCTGGAGCTCAGCTAAGCTGAAGGGTTGGTTGTATGCCTCGTGTTTTGTACATTTCCGCTCTAGTTTTTGTTTTTCTATTCTTGTTTTGTACCGTTGGAAGACTTCAGAGTAATGCGCGGAACTAGACACTTGTTTGAAGTGTGCGCCGAGGAAGTTTGCCTGGTCTTCCAAGGTGTCGCCTTGTGTGTGTACTAGAGGAAGTGAATGTACTTGCCGCCCTGCTACCCTACTAACCATATTCCAGACTTTAGCTTCCTGTGTATACGAATTGATCCCCGTTAAAAACTTCTCCCAACTTTCTCTTCTTGCCTGTCGGCGCGTTCTCCTGCCTTGAGATTTTATGTTTTTAAAACTGTCAAGGTTCTCGGCTGTCGGAGAGTCCCGAAGCAACCTCCATGCTTTGTTTTGTTTTTTGCGCGCCTTCTGGCATTCATTGTTCCACCATGGGGCCCGTCGTTTGCCAGACAGTCCACTTGTTTGTGGGATACATTTGGTGGCAGCATTAATCAAAAAAAGCTGTGAAGTAGTCTACAGCTGCACCTATGCTTAAATCACACATGTCTGTCCAACTTAAGAGAGCAGTCTTACGAAACTGTTCCCAGTCGGCTTTGTCAATGTGCCATTTGGGAACCTGTGGGGGACATTCATTTACTATTTGTGTGCTCAGAACAATAGGAAAGTGGTCACTTCCGTAAGGGTTATTAATGACTTTCCATTTAAGTAAGGGAAGAAGCAATGGAGATGTAATGCTGAGATCTATAGACGAGCATGTATTGTTAGCGAGGCTATAATATGTTGGATCTTTCTGATTCAACAGACAAGCGCCCGAAGAGAAAAGGAATTGTTCAATTAGACGACCTCGCGCATCGCACCGAGAATAGCCCCATACACTGCTATGTGCATTGAAGTCCCCAAGCACCAGGTATGGTTCTGGTAGTTCATCTATTAAGGACTGGAACTCATGTTTGTGAAGGTGGTAGTGTGGAGGTATGCAGAGAGAGCAAATGGTTACGAGTTTGTTTAAAAGAACCGCTCGAACAGCCACTGCCTCCAGGGACGTTCGGAGCGGTAAATGTGTGCACGCTACTCCTTGATTTACTATAAGAGCTACACCACCGGATGACGCGATGGCATCATCCCGGTCCTTTCTGAATATGACATATTGGCGTAGAATATTAGTGATCTTGGATTTTAGGTGTGTTTCTTGTACACACAGCACTTTTGGTGAGTGTTCATGTAGCAGCTCTTGGATATCGTCGAGGTTTCTTAGTAGGCCTCTGACGTTCCATTGTAGAATTTGTGTCTCCACTTTGAGTGTAAATTAGTGCTGTGTGTACTGGAAGAACTATTGCCTTAAGTCACAGAGCCCTTTTCAGGCCCTGTGATGCGGGTTTTTCCTTTTTTGGCGCGCTCCAACGAGCTGCGCCGTTCCTTCGGCGCTTGAGACGCCGTTGGACTTGCCGTTGTATCCATCGCCTCGGCAGAGACGCTGGATGCCCGCTCGCGGCTAACGCGCACGGGTGTCAGAGTTTTGGGGCTTTCTGCCTGAACAGAAGGCCCTGGGCCTGCAGATCCGGAGGCCTGCATGCCTGTTGGTTGCGGAGCAGCCCGGGCTGCTTCCGCTGAGGGGGCGGATGGCGCTACCGCCCGTCCACTGTGCGTGGTACGTGCGGCCGCCGCAAACCTTTGTGGCACTGCCCCCTTGCGCGCCACGTCCGCGAATGTAGGACCCTGTGCGAAGGAAAAGCGTTTGCGCGCCTCCTTAAACGAGATATTTTCAGTTACCTTGAGTGTAATTATTTCTTTCTCTTTTTTCCATGAAGGACAGCTACGAGAGTATGCTGGGTGAGCACCTTCGCAGTTTGCACAAAGGGGAGTTTCCACACAGTCGTCTGCAGGGTGATCGTGTGAACTGCACTTGGCACATGTTTGACGGCCGCGGCAGCTCTGAGAGCCGTGACCGAAACGTTGGCACTTAAAGCAACGCCGCGGGTTGGGTATATAAGGTCTGACCTTTAGTTTCAGGTAGCCTGTTTCGAGATATTGTGGTAGGGTGCTTGTCGAAAATGTAATAATCAGGTGTTTTGTCGGGATTTCTTTGTCGTCACGTCTGATTTTAATTCGCTGTACGTGTGTTACATGATGTTCATTCCAGCCCTCAAGGAGCTCACTCTCAGTCAAGTCGAGCAGGTCTTGGTCAGATACTACACCGCCCGTCCTGTCGTTGTGTGTTTCTTTCCTTTGTGTTGTGCTCTTTCGCGGCTAAAAGATGTCACTAAGCAAGTACCAACTAGGCCAACAAACAGTCTTGTTAAAACCTCGGGAACTGTTGAGGGATCGGTGTGGTGTAATAGAGACAGGGGTGCTTCCAAAAGAGGCAAGTTTTGAAAGTTTTTCATACTGGGTCTTACTTTGAACTTCTAGCAAAAGGTCCCCACAAGCCATTCTTGTAGCCTTATAGCCTTGACCGAGTGTATTGGTGAGGCATTTCGATACAACAAAAGGAGAGATGGTTCTTGCGTTCTTGTCGAGTGTTTCGCAGTGTATTACGTGGAAGCGTGGAAAAATTTCTTTGGGTTTGAGCAAGGCATTCAAAGTCTCTTCGGTGCGACCTCTCTTTGTGAGAGGACGATCATTCAGTCGAGGAAATGAGGTTGAGGCCATATATTAAGTATAGTTTCGGCAGCCATGCCAGCCGCCCACCATGGAGCCCAACATGGGGACGCGACAGCACTTATATTGATATAAAGCATGCCTACGCCAGCTGTACACAGCTACTATAACCAAATATAATGCGCCCAAGAGAGGGCATATACACAAGGTTAACCCTCACCGCCAAGAAAAACGGAAGTAAATGGAAGAGAGGAGAGGACAGGAAAGATTAAAAGTGAGAGGGAAAGACGAAGATGAGGGGAGAGAGAGACAGACAGGAAAAGGCGACTGCCAAATTCCCCTGGGTGGGTCAGCCCAGGGGTGCCGTCTACGTGAAGCCGGGGCCAAAGGGGTGTGTTGCCTCTGCCGGGGGGTCTTAAAGGTCCAATCACCCGGCGTCGGCTCAACCCCCAGGATCCCCTTTTCCCCGGACACGGCAAAGCCACGCACGGCTAGGCGTGGGAGGGGGTCGAAACCCCCCCCGTTAGCTCGGGTCCGTGGTGTCGCTATACACCAAACGCCTGCTTCCACAGACGCCCCTGCGGGGTCGGCGAGTGATGTAGCAACCGATGCTTTGCCGGTACTGTAGTGAACTAAAATATATTCTAGTTCACTACAGCCGGTACGTGCGTTGCGGAAGTGGCGGAGGTCCGGAGGACACTCACGCTAATACAGCAGATTTGGTGTGACGTCACTACAACTTTCGTTGCCCATCCTACAGATCTACGTCAGTGTTGGCGCGCTAGCAATGGGTTTCGATCGGGAGAATGGGCATTTAGGTACACTTTGGAAGTGAATTAAAATATATTCTAAACGTTTGCTGTGCCCGACCCTTCGTGTGGAATGTCCTTGCATACAGAGGAAACCCACAACAGGCTTGTTATAGCCTCGAAATTTGATGGCACCACCCCTTTAAGTGCTTCGTAGGCCAGAGCTGTCGATGTACAGGGCATTTGGACCACTGCAAGCTGTGCAAGTGAGTACCAATGTTTGAAAAGTGCACAGCTATAGGCACAAGTGCGAACCAGACTGCATGAGAATTTATCGAAGCTGAGGAGAACTGTGTGGCATCTGTCTCGTTCATCAAAAAGGTAATTTTTTTTAAGCCTTGATGAAATTTTTTAATGTGTCTACAAGACAGCAAGGAGAAGAAGAGTGGTGAAAGAGTCACAAGCACCAACACAGACACGAGCGGAGCTGTCACCAAAGACAAGGACTGGCGCTGCCTCGTGCACCAGGCAGAGGATAGTCGTCTTGCCAGCAAAGCTTTGGTGGTGAGAGTGAAAGACGTCTGGACATCGCCAATGCCCAAGCGAGGCCCCTTGACAGCGTTGTGACCACTCATGGCAAGTAATGGCACAACTGACACAGTCTGGAACTAACAGATCCCTGACACATAGGGAATCTGGAGTGCTGGGTGACTACGCTGGGCCAAACAGTCAAGCAGCATGTTAGGCCCACGTGCCAAATGAACAGTACACTGACCCCAGCACAAGTAGCAAGTGCATCTTGCTTTACCTCCTCCTAACCTTCCGTCATTGTGCACGCCTTGGCCCTTGGCAGATAAAACCGTGGAAGTGAGAATGGTGTCCTCCACATAAACGTAATCACTGCGTCAGGTTCTACTGACACCAGCAGTTGGAGACGTTTTAAGAACTAAGCACATATAGCACACTTTAACACCTCACGAATGCAAGTAAAATGGCAAAACAAAAAGACTGTGGGACACCCTTTGACAATAATGATGATAGGTAAATCATCTCTTGAACTTCCTCCTTTAATAGTAAGACGCAAAATTTTCCGACTCGCCCTGTTCCATAAACTATATCACAACTTTTCCCATCTGCATAGTACACTGTTACTTCCACCTGCTCGAACTTCTTGCCGCCTGTTCAATTCTAACAGCATCCAATGCCTTCACGGTTCGACCCTTACATTTAATAAATCATTTCTTCCCGCAGCCATCGAGGATTGGAATTGCCTTCCGGAATCTATTGCCATTGAAAAAAATTCTGAAAAATTCAAGGAGTCCTTAAGTACGCTCTTTGTTAAATGACTTTAATTATGCATTTTTTGTATTCATGTAATTTTTTTTTCACTATTTCGCCGTTGTATACTACAGATATTGTACTTAATATGTTTTGTGCCCACTAAGGCTTGTATCATGAAGTCCACTTGTTTCGACTTCTCTTTGTCTGTTGTGTTTTTGTTAATTCTAATTTTAGCTCCCTCTTATCATTGCGTTGTACGCCTCTTTTTCAGCAAACACTGGCCAGGAAATAATTTCTCTTGCGTGCCTTGTACTTTCTGTAGCGCTGTTGGGTTTTTTTTTTTTTTTTTTCCTAGGCATTTGCTGAACTATGCCTCATTTCAACCTTGTAACCGTCCCCCCACCCCACCCCCCTTATGTAATGCCCTGTTTAGGGTCCTTAAGGGGGGACATGGGACCCGATAGTGAAATATATTAGTATTAGGCCTAGAGACATGATTTTTTCAGGGAATATTCAGCTTTGTACACTGATTAAAAATATGTAATTACATTTTCTTTACATCAATCCAAAAAAAAGTTACAACTATTCTTATTTTATGAATTTGGGATGTGACTTGCATAAAAAGTAATGCATCAAAAGAGCTAAAATTGAACCTGTATGTTGCTGAATATTCAAATAGTGCAAATATGCAATTTAATGCTAGTATCTAAATTTTACCCAAAGTTATGAAGTTTTTATGTCGCAGTCTCTTAGCTTTGAATTTTCACTGGTGATTTCTGGAAAATTTCAAAATTTTACAATGTCCTTAAACATTTTATCAAGGTTTTCTTGCACACTCCAATTCCCTAGCATTCAAACAAAAAAAAATCAAGAAAATCGAATCAGTATTAGCGACACAGTGCTCATCCCAAAATTCAAAACATGCAAAAATCTGTATTTGAGAAAAACGCAAAAAACTGAAAAAGTTGTGAAAATGAAAATTTCATGCATGAAAGCCACAGCACTTGTGTTCACAATCACTCAGAAAGCCCCTGCGGAGTAGTCTGAAGCAGGCTTTTGCTTGTGCTTCTTCTTTGCGGCTGCCTGGAACGCCGCTGAAGATGCACGTTTCCTCTCTGAGCCGACGGCACGGCGATAGTCTTTCTCAACCACCCGCTGGTTACCTGTGCATGTTTGATCTAGCTGCAGTTCACGCAAAATAAGCGAACTAGATTCCTTGTTCCCGAAGTTGAAACGCATAACAGCATCTGCCACGGCAGTCTCAACGGCAAACAATGACGCGTTCTTGTCCTTCGGTGAGAGGCTCCAAATGACCGAATGCAAGGCCTCATTCGCATTCTGCGTCTTCCCTCTGGTGCATCTCTGCAGGAGCTCCTTGTCGGACAAGCGTTCATAAACAGGACGCAGTGCATTGCTCACAGCCTCTGGCAAATTGTACTTGCTTTTTGGGATGGGCTCATTCCTTGCCATGGCTGCATTATGCTTGCACCAAGACTCGGGGCCGTGTGGACAGAAGCTGTGGTTAGATTTCTCGTCAGTGGATGTCACATGATAATACGTAGCCCACACAGCCTTGTGCATCTCATCCACATTCCCAGAATGGGATTTGAGAGCCCAGCCGTAATAACTCGTCAATTTTGTGATGAGGTCACCCGTGAGGCGGCCCTTGCCACTGATGCGCTCGCTGCTGTCCCCTTTGTGCTTCTGCACGAGGTTCCGAAGCGCAGTCCCCATGCGCTTCTGCACATGGTTCGAGCAGTCTTCTTTTTCAACATTTATGAAGCCGTACACCTTAGCTTCTTTGACAGCACTGTACGACCGGCTGTCACCATCACAAAGCATGGTGGTGTACCTGAGGCCATGAAGCGAAAGGGAGCGCTGAAATAAAATCATTGCTGCCTCTACTTCCATTTGGCCAGCCTTGCATGAGGTATTTTTCTGGCATGAATGTTTGGCTTTCCATTCAGAGTATTCTGGGCTCTCGGGTTTTGGACCACATTCACAGCCGAGGCAAAAATTGGAAAGCACAACATAGTCTAGCACATAACCTGAAAAAACTTCTATCACAGTGGCTATTCCAATGTGAGAGGTGTGTCCTCTTGTGTGCCAGCTTCCATCAAAAGAGACGGCAATATTTCCGGGGTTGCCGAAATTGAGGTCCTTGTAGAGGCTCTTTACCACTGTGGCACACTTAGTCAAATGTTCGGCACAAGCTCTCGTTGCTGCTGGCTGAAGCTTCATTTTCAAGTACTCTTGGTACGTTTTCGTGTGAAGGCCCCGATGTGAAACACCGATAGCGGCAAAGATGTCATTCAGAGCTGCCTGACCATTCCCAGTGCTCTGAACCGCACGCGCCGTGCGAACGTTGATTTCGAACGGGTTGCAGTTACTACTGCCACCAACCCGTCGCGAGCTCCATTTCGAACCAACTTCTCCGCAGTTGCTGCAGTGAAGCTTCAGCTTAACGGCTACGCCGTACTCACGCGCGTCGCGTTCGATGGTCAACTGACCACGGCACACTCGGCAAGCAGAACGTTCGTTTAGTAAACTGTTCACCATGTCGAGGTCAACCATGGTATACGTCGGGGCCGACGAACTTTCGGTGCCGCGCTGACTCGCGAGAACACTCATTTTGCGATCGGTTGCCGAGACCGAGGAAAGTTCCACTGCTTTTTGCTGTGCGCGACGCTCGATGAGTTCCCGGTCAGCCGATGTCAAAAATGTCGCGTCTATCCTCGCAGCTCGATCGCGCATACTTGAAGTACTGCAGGCAGCGGTCGCAGTCGCCGCCACGCTTTCTCCGGCTGCGAGATCTGCTGCAGCAGCATTCTCTGCTGTCGTAATCACAAGCAGCGGCATTGTTTCCTGGCGCCTTGTTGAAGTATCACCGCAATCAGCTGATTCCGACGGCACCGTGGTCGCCGTCGCGATCGCTTGTGTTGCAGCGCCACTTCGTCGCGGAATCCGTTGCGCTCTTCCGCCGAGATCTGCAGATATCTTCGTCGGCAGTCGCGATGATTTATGGCACTCTGAGCGCGTGTCGCCACTGGTAGAAGTTGTAGCGATCGAAGGCTGCCTTTGTGTCGGGCTGCTGCATCGCGGCGTCTGCCGGTCTCCTGTCCCGCTCGGCTCTGCCGACGTAGCCGCCGCTGGCTGCGATGACTCCTTGGGATGCACAGCACATTTTTTCCGTCGCTTGCCGAATTTGTGCAGTGTGCGGAACTTTCGAGCACGGTTCGGCATCTCGATTTCGATCGCAAAACTACAAAACTTCCGAAATGGCAGTGACAACGCGCGTGTTTGCGGCCGCGCGCGCGTGATCTACCAGTGTTGTCAGTCCCCGCGCTCCAATCACAAGCCGCTGTTCACTCACGTGACTGCTATGGACCAATGATACGGCACGGTTTTGTCGCTTGTTTTTGCCTGGTAGCGCAGACTGGCTGCAGCATTGAAGGTTCGTTCCTGGCGGGAAAGCGAGCTCAACAGAAGCTCTTTCAAACGAGACTAAGATGGCCGCGGTCCGATGAGTGGTTAGCGCGATCCGAGCAACGCAAAAGGGGGCTGTTTTCGGCATTTTCGTAAGCGAAACCAAGTGCTGGGATGAATAAACACGACATTTTTTGGCTCAACGACGCGTCATTTCGAGTTCATTTTTTGCTGGCAGGTGCGGGATGATATGAAGAAAACGAAAATCACCAAACTGAAAAATCGATTTTTTTTGGCGTTTTTTCGTCGCCAAGACCAGTGTCCCCCCTTAAGGTTTAATAAATGATGATGATGATGATTATGATGATGATGAGACACAGAAACACATCTCGTAGGCCTTAATATTGCTGACTGTGTGGGCCAAAACAATTTTTAAATGTAAACATTTCGACAGAAGTCTGTCTGGCTGGGTGGAAGAATTAAGAAGTTGAAATACCTCCAGCCACAAATTCTTGGAGGAAACCCGACGTTTCGAGACCGGCTTGGTCTCTTCTTCAGGGGTGACTGTGCTGATCAGGGAGGCTTCGTCGCAGCTTGTTTTTGGCTCCGCCTTTCTCTTTCCCTCACGCTCCGGAGGCCGTGCACGTAGATCGGAGGCATTGTTCCGAGGGACCGGTTCACATTCGCAGGTGTGTTCTGGATGTGCCACGACTCGAGTAAGAGCCTCCTTCCCAGATTCCTTTCCGTTTCTATGATGGAAGCGCCCTCGAAGTCAATTTTGTGGTCGTGCTTCTCGCAATGCTCTGCAAGGGCACTGCGTTGTATTTCCATCTTCCTGACGTCGTTTTTGTGTTGGCGCATTCTTTCCGGGAAGCACTTACTCTCGCCTATGTAGCTCGCTGGACAGTCAGCACATGACACTTTGTAGACCACGCCCTGGTGTTGCTCCCGGGGTGGTCGATCTTTCGGCCGCGGTAGTAAGCGAGCGAGCGTTGAGGCCGGCTTGTGAACCACCGTGACCCCAGCTTTTCCGAGAACCCTGGCGAGCTGTTCGCTAGTTCCCGGAACATACGGGATGACGACTCGTTGGGCTGGTTTCTTCGATACCATTGTATCCGGTGGAGTGGCCAGCGTGGGAGGAGGGTCGCGTGTGTCGTTCACAGATGCGTCTCCGCAGTGGGGAAGCTGATCTCTCGACATGCGACGTGCCACACGGCGGATGAAAGCTGTCGTGTATCCGTTCTTTCTTAACTCGGCCACGACCCTCTCTTCTTCTCTCTTTCTCTCTCCTTCTGATGTGCAGATGGCTCTTGCTCGTGGAAAGAGTGCCGACACCACGGAAGCTTTGTGGGCAGTGGGGTGACTCGAGGTGAAATGCAAATACCTGCCTGTGTGCGTTGGTTTTCTGTACACCGAGAAGGTCATGCGTTCGCCTTGTCGTCGTACTAAAACATCGAGGAACGGTAGCGCTCCGTCTTGTTCTCTTTCCACCGTAAACTGGATTGCTTGGTCGACGGAGTTAAGATGTTCGAGGAAGCTGTCTACCGCTGTCCTCTTTATGATGCAGAAGCAGTCGTTCACATACCTCACAAATACTTTCGGCCTGTCAATAAAGGAACGCAGTGCCGCCTCTTCTACGTGCTCCATTGTGAGGTTCGCAGCTGTAATGGAGACTGCTGCTCCCATCGCGGTCCCGTTTGCCTGTCTGTAGAAGTCCCCGTTGACACTAAAGTATGTTCCCTTGAGGCAGTACTCCAGTAGGCGGCACAGCTCATCGGTGCTCAGGCAGGTTTTTTCACTCAGGAGTTCGTCGTCATTCAAAGCTGCCCGTGCGCAAGACACCGCTAGTGTTATGGGCACGCTGGTGAACAGAGACACGACGTCAAACGAGACGAGGCACTCATCACTGCTCACGGTCACTTCCTTCATGCGCTCCACGAAGTGGCTGGCGCTGCGTATGTGGGTTGGTGTTTTTCCCACGAGCGGCGCCAGAGTCCGGTGGAGATATTGGGACAGCGCACGGAGTGGAGAAGATGTAAAATCCATGATCGGACGGAGCGGGATGGTGGGCTTATGGATCTTTGGAAGCCCGTAAAATCCTGGTGCAGAGCCGTTCCTGCAGGTGAGCTGGAGATAGATGGTTCTTGCCTCTTGGTGTCCTTTGAAGATATCCACCAGAAGCTTGTTCAGTTCCCTTTGGACTCTTGGTGTGGGGTCTTTCGTCAGCTTTTCATAGGCCGGGCTTTGGAGCAAATCCTGAACTTTGTCGTCGTACGCCTCCCTATCAAGCAGGACCATCACGTTGCCTTTGTCGGCCGCGAGGATGACAATCTTCTGATCCTTTCGGAGCGCACGGATCGCATTGCTCTCCTCTCTCGACTGGTTGTGCTCACGGCGTTTTCCTATTTTTGATAGTACACCGATGGCCTTGAGACTGATGTTCTCTCGAATTCCACTGTCGAGTCTCCTGATGCCTTCCTCGGCAGCCGCAATGATCTTTGGTAGTGGCGGACACGTCGTGGTCGTGTTAAAATTGTGTCCCTTTGCCAGCACGTCGTGCTCGGTCGGGGAGAGTTGTCTGGAGGACAAGTTGACGACGAAATTTCCGTTGACCGGACTGCAGTGGCATTTTCCTTGAAGCGTCGCAAGCTTGCCTTTGTGAGCTGCTTGTTGCTTCCAAGCTGTTGTTGCAGCCACATCCCGCGCGAATTCTTCCAACGACGGAAAGATGTTGGGCAGTCGATGTTGTAGCTGTCGTCGAAGGAAGAACAGGTCTAATTCCTTCTTCTTGATCACGTTGTGGCACTCATGGATTCGGGCTTTGAGCAGGCGTCGTTCAGCTTGTGCGACGATCTTGTTGCCCTCCGCCGTGTGCACCATGCGTTTAAGTTGAAGGCTTTGCGGTATTGCGTTCATCTCCCGGCAGGTCTTCGAGAAGTTGAGATGAGTCCGATAGGTCGTGATGCCTCGTGCTACGTTCACGTAACGCTTTGCGAGAAGAGCCGCCTCTTGACCAAAGTCAGTGCTTAAAGACTTAAGTGTAAACATTTCGACAGAAGTCTGTCTGGCTGGGTGGAAGAATTAAGAAGTTGAAATACCTCCAGCCACAAATTCTTGGAGGAAACCCGACGTTTCGAGACCGGCTTGGTCTCTTCTTCAGAGGTGACTGTGCTGATCAGGGAGGCTTCGTCGCGGCTTGTTTTTGGCTCCGCCTTTCTCTCTCCCTCACGTTCCGGAGGCCGTGCACGTATATCGGATGCATTGTTCCGAGGGACCGGTTCACATTCGCAGCATTCGCAGGTGTGTTCTGGATGTGCCACGACTCGAGTAAGAGCCTCCTTCCCAGATTCCTTTCCGTTTCTATGATGGGGAGGCGTACGACGACAAAGTTCAGGATTTGCTCCAAAGCCCGGCCTATGAAAAGCTGACGAAAGACCCCACACCAAAAGTCCAAAGGGAACTGAACAAGCTTCTGGCGGATATCTTCAAAGGACACCAAGAGGCAAGAACCATCTATCTCCAGCTCATCTGCAGGAACGGCTCTGCACCAGGATTTTACGGGCTTCCAAAGATCCATAAGCCCACCATCCCGCTCCGTCCGATCATGGATTTTACATCTTCTCCACTCCGTGCGCTGTCCCAATATCTCCACCGGACTCTGGCGCCGCTCGTGGGAAAAACACCAACCCACATACGCAACGCCAGCCACTTCGTGGAGCGCATGAAGGAAGTGACCGTGAGCAGTGATGAGTGCCTCGTCTCGTTCGACGTCGTGTCCCTGTTCACCAGCGTGCCCATAACACTAGCGGTGTCTTGCGCACGGGCAGCTTTGAATGACGACGAACTCCTGAGTGAAAAAACCTGCCTGAGCACCGATGAGCTGTGCCGCCTACTGGAGTACTGCCTCAAGGGAACATACTTTAGTGTCAACGGGGACTTCTACATTACTTCGACTGGGTAGCGCAAAAACACGGAACAAAAGATAGAGACGTAGACAGCACAAGCGCTAACTTCAAACCACGTTTATTTTGGAACACGCAAGAATATATACACCACTAATCACAACGATATCAACTATCGGCTCATAATACAACTCTTTAGACTAACAAAAAAACCATTCGTACTACTGCGCAGAATACCACATGCGTCGGACGGCGAACACACCCCAAAAAAACAACAAAAGATTCACTCATTTAGAAAAACAAAAAGTTTCATACACTCTTTTCGATTCCACGCGCGACATTCCACGCGCGACAGGTACTGACGCGATATTAGGACGCTACACTAAGGAATGATAGTTCCTTATCGTGTAGGTGTACAGACGGCTGGCTTACGCACGAGGTGCCTTGCCTCTGGATGATGCAAGCCTCAGTTATCTCACGAGTTAATTGTACCTTGTGACGAAATAAAACGGAGGTTAGTTCAAACTGCGGATCGCACCCACACTGACGGCAATGTAAGGCCAAATTTGACGACGGGGCACATCTTAAGGAGCTGTGGTGCTCGCGCAGACGGATGTTCAGGCAGCGGCCAGTCTGGCCCACGTACGTTTTGCCACACAATTTTATGGTCAAACAATTTTATGGTCAAAATAGAGCGCAGGTACCATTCCTGGATATGAATAAAGATCTCGAAGGCCATGCTTTTGCATGCTAGAACCGGGAACACGTCACGGTTGCCTCCTGCACCACTGTTCATGCGGCTAATGACATGGTCAAACAGGGTCAAGCTGAATGAAAAGGATGGACACTCTGGCCCCAAGACGAGCTCGGAGTGCACTTTCCAACATGCCTACCCCATGAGAACCGTTCCTCAGTTGCAACATACCAGCTAGGAAAATGCAGCTCTAGCGCATAGTTTCACTGGTTTTTATTTTAACTAGCAGGCATACCTGACATCACCAACAAAATGCACTAACACCATATTACGCACATAATGACCTTCTAAGGACCATGCATGAGTAGAACTGTTTTAGCAAAGCAGGTTATAACAAGCACAATAACTTCAAGGTATCTATACATGGCTGCTGTTTTGCTTATTGCTCAGTGGAACAGCGTTATTGCACACAAATTGCGGCCGCTCCTTTCGTTCAATGCTGTTTTATTTTCATATGTATTGCCTACCCTGCTAGGACCTCGAGTCGGCACTATGAACTAAAATATTAAGATAATAATAAAAGCCAAGGAACTGCGTCTGAGACAGCACTCCTGCTGTTGCTTCAGAAGTGCTTAAAATGTAGCGGGCAATTGGCAATTCCTGATATAACTATGAGCCCGTAAACACTGTTCTCTCGTTGGAAGCACTGCCAGCTCAGTTTCCCACAATCATGGCAAATTAATACATGCTTGTCAAGCACCTTTCTCCTGAAGCTTCTCCTCAGAGATGGCTTCTTGCTGACGCTGCTGCTGCTGCTGCTGAAGCTGCTGCTGCTGCTGCAGGTGCTGCTGCTGCTGCTGCTGCATCTGTGCATGCACTTGGGCAGCCAGCTGAGCGGCCATGGCCTGCTGCTGGGCCAGCACACCCATCACGTATGGCTGGCCCAGCATGTACGGAGGTAGTCCCGCCATCGCTTCTTGCTGGGGGGCAACCACTCAATCACACTGCACCAAGGAAAAATAAACTTTCAACGAAATGCAAACCTGCTTATTAAGGTGTTCTTAGAACTGCAAAACAGGGTCCAAAAGTCAAATTTAAGAAAAAAGCATTCTAGGCACACTAGTGTCCACAAGCAGCTGCTCTGAAATTGCTAACACTGATTTCAAATGGAACATGATACAACATTCACTTTCAAGACACTATGGGAGTCACAAAATGCGCAACAACAGGCCAACCGGTCAATCGCTGCCATCCTAGGCCTATTTTCAAGCTGTTTTCTTTTGTGTGTGTGTGCGTGTGCATTTTCCAGCGTTTGAAGATGGCATTGCTTCCACAGAATGGTCACTATTGGAATTCTTTCCCTAAGGGTGGTTTCAGAACACTGATGGGCCAGAATGTGCCCACAGGTTGGGCCCCTTATTTAGACCCTCACATTAACTGACATAACCACTGCGACCTTTTTTTCTATTTTTGTTTCGGGTTTGCCACTGTTATTGCTGCTTTGCGAATGTAGTCTTTGTATGCATTCGCTAGTGGTTGTATGGCTGACACACAGTTTTCTCACTGTGTGCGGGCATGTCTGGAGACCCTCACATTAACTGACATAACCACTGCGACCTTTTTTTCTATTTTTGTTTCGGGTTTGCCACTGTTATTGCTGCTTTGCGAATGTAGTCTGTATGCATTCGCTAGTGGTTGTATGGCTGACACACAGTTTTCTCACTGTGTGCGGGCATGTCTGGAGACGCTCATCTAATAAAGAAGACATGTAAAACTCACAAAAAGAACTAGACTGTCCACGGTGGGCATGGCTAAATGCGAACGGACATGCTGCTGAATCTGCCTTTGCATCCAGAGTGGCTCAGTCTTCAAGAACCTGGGTCTAGCTGCAGTATATTTAGCTTCACCAGACCACTGGCCAGCGCTTCCAAAGGTATCCAGAACCACATTGATGCTGGGACTGCCACGCAAACGCCTCCTTTATGATAACTATGCCTGTCAAAGAGCCCCTCCTTTCTGTCTTCCTTTCTCATTTACCAGTGCTTGCCGCTCGTGGCGCTGCCAGCTAACACTAGCGTGAGGCATCCCGCTCCGTCCATACCACCGATGCACAGGCTTGCAGAACTCATTTGCGGGAGATAGGCAAGGAAATTTTCATACTCTGGTGTTGGCGTGCACAAGAAGGTGTTATGAAGTGTGCTTCAGCTTTGTGTACAGACAGCGTTCATCAAGAGGCACTGTTGTGTGACTATGTGCATATCTGACAGGGTTCGTACAGGTTTCAAAGGGGAAAATTCAAGGATATTCAAGGACTTTCAAAGCCCTATAGGAGGATTTTCAAGGCCCTCTTCAAGAGGTAATTTTTTTCCCCATGTCGAAGATCTTGAAACAGTGCTCTCAAAAGGTCTGACATTTATTGCACAAAGAAAAATGCATGTCACAATACAAATTGACTAGTACGAGAAGTGGGATATGAAGACGTTCAAAGTCCAGGGAATTTCTGTGTCAGTAGAAGCATCATGTAAGCTTGGTGACTGCAATGGAGACGCTGTAGTGGACTGCTCTGTCGCAACAGGCGTCAGGTAGCTTTTCAACACACCGCTTCCCCGATCTTCATTGCGCCAATATGCTTGGCACTTTTCGTGTGACTTTTTACATCAGATTCACCCCTGGCAGTGACACCAAAAGTTTTGCCACAAAGCTTGTACCTATCCCAATGTGGATTCGTCGTGTCAGGTGCAATCCAGTGCTTGTAGTTGTCATGATGGCGCCACGTAGTCTCAAATTTGCTTTTTCCGGGCATTGTTTCACATATCAACACATCACTTGCACCCCTTGCACTGACACGTAGAAGGCACGCTCATTCCAAAAAGCGCTGGTAGCACAAGGACACAACTAGGTTAAAGCCCACGCACAAACGCGGATGCCGCGTGGAACTAGTTGGACAGAGACAATCATACAATGGACATGCGAGAGCGATGGGGCGACTGCACTCGCAGCCGACACTACTTCCGCCAGGGTGATGTTTTAAGTCACTGACACGAAGTCTACGGTGAACACTGCCTCCGAGACTCGCACCAAATCCAATGTTGCCAGCTGTCTAACGAGAGTCTCCTAAATAGGTATAAAAATTGGTACGGTTTCTTGGCCGCATTTGAGAACTCACAAACGTTCAGCAACGAAAACCGTTTCCATGAGGAAAAATAGCAATTCAAATTGAGCATTCAACAAACTCAAGGCTTTTCAGGGACTGGTCCGAAATTAAGGGTTTTTAAGGGCCTTGAAAACAGACTTTCGATTTTCAGGGTATTCAAGGGTTTCAAGGACCTGTGCGCACCCTGAAATTTTATCAATGCAAGAAAGAAGAGCACCAGAGTATTATTCTACGAGATTCGTGCCGACCTTGAGCCAACAATGGCTAATGGTGACCTCGTGAAACAAACGGGAGCTGAGCACCACATCAAATTACTCCGTTGTTTGCAGTAAGCACTTCCTTGCTGCTGAATTCAGAGACCAGAATTGGACAACAATCACTAGTTGTTGTGCAACCAGCATAAGCACCAAAAGGCCAACATGCTCAAATGCAGCTCTTACATTGAGAAATGGTTCGGGCATTGCTTCGAGTGACACAGTACCCACAGCAGCTGAGCTGGTGCATACCGAAGCATTAAGTTGCAGAACTGACATTTCCAGCCAAGAAATTGTATGTAGGGCCGTATTCACAAACCAACCTTACCTTAACGCTATAAGGCGGCCTTTTGTAAGGAAGGGAAAAGTGTAAGGATAAGAAAAGGTCACAGTGCGTTTCATAAACTCGCCTTATTCGGTTTTAAGGCAGCTTTACGGAAGGCGGCCTTGTCGTCATAACGAACGAGCATGGGAGCGAGGCTATGAACTTTTACTGGCTTATTGTTGGTTTATTAGCAAGAAATAAAAGCTCTATGCTCCTCAAAACAATAATACAAATGCAGGAACGCATGACCGTGCAAGTTTCGGTAAGAAAGCGCGCTGTCTTACTGCGCCGTTTGCTCCTTTTCTTTGTTAACGTTTTACCGTTGTCATAGCAACCGGCGGCTCGCGTAGACGCGCCGCCACATGCGGAGGCAGACGCGCCGGTCCACGAAGCGCTGGTTTCTACGAGGGCACCGACATGCGCGTGAATTGCGAGCGGTTTTTCTCCGTCTGCCTGCGTGTGTGGCTGTTTTCGTCGGTCATACGCTTGTTATTGAGCGCGACAGAAAGATGAAAATTGAATTTCACTGAAGATCCAGCGCTTGTAATCGACTTGAAAGCATCGCATTGTGATAGCCCGCGGTGTTAGTGAAGGACAACGCGAGAAAGTGGGAGCAGCTCAAAGCAGCAAGAGCGACCTGCGCACCGAGCACCGAGCAGCTGCAAGCTACGTGAGTGCAAAAATGGGTAAAAAATATCCCATCCTGCAGTGAAACACGTTCACTTCGCCGCCATACCCGCACAGATTTTTTTCACACGTTTAATAATGCGAGGCAGTATGGCTAGGTTATGTCCACCAAGTCACCATTGACAATTTGAAAAGTGCCTGCGCCGTAGAAACATAGCGCCACCAGCAGCTGAAGAAGTGGTGGCACGGGAAAACCGACGTTGTTGGGGCTCGTTTGCAGCGGCAAGCTCGGGAACATGAAGTGCTCGCTTCAAGAAGCAGAATCTGCTCAGCAACACACCGTCGCTGAACACTTCCATGGAATTTGGACGGTTCCCAAGCACTCGCAGCGTTAATTGCACATATGAAGGCCGGGAGCGTACGTCACCTTTACTTTAATGATTTTGTAAAGTTTCTTGCGTAATCAGCCATAGCGCGCCTCATAAGTGGCGCCTTAAGGTACCTGCCGGGCTACCTTATCAAACGCCACCTTTTCACGGCGATAAGGTCAAGGAAAGGTTGGATTGCGGCATAAGGTTTGTTTATGAAACGCGTTAAGGTGCCGAAAAGGTAAGGAGGGCAAAAGATAAGGATAAGGTTGGTTTGTGAATACGGGCCGTATTGGTTTGTGAATACAGGCCGTAGTCTTTCTTGAAACGTCTCAAGCGGTTTGTCAGCATCATGCTGCTTCACAAAAAGTCAATTTCCAAACTACTAGAAACCAGTGGGTAATGTACTGCTGACATGCTTGCAGATGTCCCCATTTTGATGAGCATGAATCAAGAGCCAGACCATACTAAGGTGCTCCTTCAGCTCTTGTGCCACAAATTCATCAGGCCACTGCTCAATAAGCGTACTTTTAATATCACAGACAAGCATTCAGTTCCCAAGTTGTATGTAAAGAAACCATTATCATGAAAGCTGCAAAAAATTGTATTATGCCAAATGAACTGTAGCAGTCTTGACATGGCGAGATAAGTACGGCACACAAACATTCCATTGTTAAATGTATAACGTGGATGTTGTTCACCTCTAACGAAATTAAGGTCGTGAGAACAAAATCTCACAACGGGACCAATGGCTATGTCATGCCTGTCTCGCATGAAACCCGCACCATATAAGCACTGCAGCAGTGCTTCGTTAGCATACTTGACGAAATAAATAAAATATAAATACAGTACATTATGCAACTTTATAATCAGCGTGAGTAGCACAACTCAGGCATGGCGCGTACGTTTCACAAGCCTTGTCGCAACGGCATTGCGTCCGCTGTTAGCGCCGTTCCTCAAGCGGCATACGAACCGAGGTGTCCGTGGCGGCCCCATTGGGTGGCACCAGAATTGACAGGCATAGTTTTTATAAAGGAGGCATTGGCCGAGCATGCAAGATATGCGCTCAAGTTGTGTGCAATAAAACGAAAGTTAAAGCTGCTGGATGTCGGTGAGCGATTGCAAGGAAAAAAGCACAAAATGTATCCTTGGGGCCTTAGCCATGACAAACACATTCTTTGGGCTCGTGCCTTGCCCCAAGTTCAGCCTAAAAAGTAAATAATAATAATTTCTGGGTTATTACGTGCAAAAATCACAATATGATAATGTGGCATGCCATAGTATAGTGCTACGAGAATTTCAACCACCTGGAATTCTTTAACATGCACTCACACTGCATGGTACGAGAGCCTCTAATGGCAGTCGCATCGAAATGTATTCACCACAGACAGGATCGAACCCTTCGGATCAGCAGCTGAGCACTGTAATAACTGCACCACCCTGGTGGCTGGCACAAAAAGTGACCTTCTTGAAAGCAGAGGGTACGCGCTGTTCAAAGCACCTGCTTCCTTGTCACAAATGTGACTTGCATGTAGTGTTTCTCATCTACAAAAGTAACTGGTGATAGCAGTGCTAAGATCACGCCTTTTCAAGTGAAAGTGTGCACAAACAAGGAGGCCATCAATAGCGTCGACAAGGGAGCAATGGCAGTTGCGGCATCCACAGCCTGATAAAGCAACACCCAAATTTCGAGATGCTGGGCAATGGGATAGTGCTTAACGGGAAGGTAAAGGAACTCTGCAACACTTTTCGAACGTAGTCGTTAGCGCCTGTATGCAGACGGCAGTCACCTGGGCAATGCAACAATGCCACCATTACTAGACTGCAAGGTCAGACACCGGGGGCAAGCTGACGCTGGGAGAAGACAGCCGATGGCGGCATGCCGGCGTGTTAACGGGAAACTCTCCCAAGTGTGCGCTACCGTGGAAGGACTCGGAGGTCACCCCACCGCTCCGACAGAGCCCTTTCCACGTGGCTGCAGCCACATGGACGCTAGGAATAGGCGTGCCAAGGTCGGCAAGACCACGTGACTGCAAGTGGGGAAAGTGGGTGCTGAGGAAGAGACTAAAAAGCTTCACCGTGGGAAGAAGGGCAGTCTAGTCTGAGCGGTGTTACTGCTAGGCAGTGCTCGGCTCTCCCGAGGTTGGACGATGTCCAAAGTAGCCGACCAGAATTTGTAAATACCTTGTAAATATGTTTCTTTTGTAACCTTTGCTGTATATAAAACTATTTGCTCCACAATCACCAAGCCTCTGCTCGCTAGTCGCTGCAAGGACAGTCTCTGACAGGGCACCTTCAGTGTAAAAACTTCACTAGCCTGGTGGCCAGCCTCTGGCTGAATCGCAGATCCACGGATCACGGGTGAAGAACCAACTTTACTGGTGGCAGTGGTGGGATCCCCTCAACCATCTTGTGATGGCGAAGGGATTGAACAGGCGGTGAAGAAGAGGCAACGCTTTGGCAGCGAGTCAGGACTGTGTGTCAAGTACTTGGCGCGGGCGGAGAGAAATCAGCAGTATCGGCAAAGCAGTACGGCACGAGGACCAGGGTCCTAAGGACGCCAGGAGACAGCCATAGGAGTCTGCTGGCCAGCAGCTTCAAGTCATCCACTGGGCGCCGGCGGGGGGAAGCAGAGTGCAACAGCAAGACCAGCGCGTTAGGAGGACTGGAGCTACGCTGGTCGTATCGAAGGGTGAGTACTCTTCTTCATCTGCCTGGGCCAGTGCACTGTGTTCGGATTAGGCTAGGTAGGCGTTTACATGGAAACATTGTTCGCCTATGTAAATCCAGATACACAAACAACCAGCGGTATGGACGATTCTAGGGACAACGAGGCGGTCGGAAACGTGTCCGTCGTTCCAGAAGAGTCAGGAAGCCATTCGGAAGTGGAATTGCTCAGAATGAAAATTAAGCTAAGAGAGTTAGAACCAGCAATCGCAAGAGAACAACAGCGTGGCTCCGGGCTGAGTTCACGCGTTGACAGGGGGCAGGAGAACTTAAGTGAGCTGCGACACTTCTCAAAGCTTATTAGCAGGGTGCTGCCAAAGTTCCCGACGGAAGGGGAGGTCCCAGTATTGTTTGAGGCTGCAGAGAGTGCACTGGAGGGGTACGAAGTTCCAAAAGCTTGGTGGGCCCAAATTATTTTTCCAATCCTATTTTTGTCAACACGCTTGGCACCACCTCAGCATAGGGACTGCGAAATGCTCAAGGGCACACTGCTCAAGGAAATGAAGCTTTCCGCCGGGGAATACCTGCTGTGGTTCCAAGGGGCGAAGAAACGGGCGGCAGAAGGGTGCTGGGCATTCATGACAAGGCTTCAGAGCTACAGTAGACTCCCGTTAAGACGAACTCGAAGGGGCCGCGGTCATCTGTTCGTCTTATCAGGAGTTCGGCTTATCAGAAGTGCCCCTAAAAAGAGACATGGTAACATGCCAAGTGCATCCAAATATGTTACTTGAAAACACTGAATGGAGTAGGCCTACAATGGTGGCAAAAAGACAAGAAAAAGCATTTATTTGGCTCATCTAGATAAAAACTATGCCTTCAAGCAGAGTACTTACACGAATCGTACGAGCACCTGATTTCGCGGGTTCAAAAAAAAAAAAAAATCATGTACATACTGCTACCACATTTTAATGATAAAACTGTAGCACGCTCCTATGTTGACGATTACAAAAAGAGAGAGAGAAGCACAATTTTCCTTCAAAGAATGTAAAATTTATTGTCCTGGCAGTTCGTTTTCTTCTGTGAGCCTGTTTTGCTGGCTCTAAGATCACTTCTGGATGGGCCTCGGTCGCGTGCTGTTGCCTTGACAAAGTCATTATACGCCGAGTTGCTTAAGAAAGTCTGCAAGGTTTTCTTCGAGGTCCGGATATTTTGCCGTTTTCGGCCCGTAGTAACTTTTCCTGAACGACGTGCAGCTGAAGGTATCCCATCGGGCTACTCACGGTCACAAGCCTCGCCACGAAAAAGACACAACGCAGCTATATTCACTGTGCAAAATAGCCTTCCCTTGTTGTGCGCTTCCATAATCAAAATGGCTGATCACAGTTTGCACTTCACTGGGAACAGATACAACGCACACAGGAACACAGGTCCTATGCGAACCAACGCGAATTGACCACAAAATACATGTGCTCGGCCGCCATTGTGTGATGGCGATGACAATGCACCTGACCCCTCTGACGAGAGTGCGCCGCGATCGTGGTTTTGGTTTCGTACTCGATTGTAATGCACAGACCATTTTTGTTCCTGTTGTCGCTTTCTTTTTTTTTTTCCCCCACTCCCCTTGCGTTTGCCCCTCTGACCACGGCGGAGGGGCCCCAAGCTCTTGTGTTCTTCTGTTCTCCTTTGTACTCCAGCTGGGAAACTGAAGAACGGGAGGGGAATACAATGGCTTGGGGGTCCAAGTTGTAAATCCCCCTACTCTTTTTGTTGCTTTCTTTGCCGATAAAGCCCGCACCTCCCCCACCCACAGGCTAGGGGTGAGGGGGATGCCGGCTTTATCCGCTGACCGTTCTTTTTCCTTTATCTCGCGCCCTCCGCGTCGCGATTTGCTTCGCGTCTTTGCTCCCGAAAGCGCTTTTTTTTTCTTTTGTGCTTTTTCTGGGTCGCCTGAATGCCCAACCAAGACTGCAGTGTTCGTTTCGCAGAATCACCAGCGTTGTTGACCACCGCGAGAGTTCGTCTTAACAGAAGAATACACTTGGGCGGTTCGTCTTAAGCGAATTTTTTTTGCATTGAGTCTATGGGGAACCAAACAACCGGTCCTGTGTTGTTCGGCATAAGCGAGAGTTCGTCTTAACCGAGTTCGTCTTAACGGGAGTTCACTGTATTTGCATTTTTACATGGAGGCGAGAGGCGTGAATACCTTTGAGGAGCTGCTCAGAACTGTTTACCGCAGACCAGATGAAAGACGGCTTGTCAGATGCTGCCTTAAAGTATGTAACGCTTCAGGAGGGAGGGTGCTGGCGCAAGGCCCAAGAAATCGTAGCCTTAATCATAACATTTGAGGAAGCAGAAGGCCAAAACAGTGGTTGCAAAAGGTCGGAACGCAACATCGTAGAGACGATGACCACGGGCCCACAGGATCAGGCTAAACCACCAGCGCGGGAGTCCACAAAGGCACGACTTGCTTCTTATGTGGGGTGCATGGGCACTTGAAGGCGGATTGCTCGCGAGCGGAAAACCGTGATGCCACGAAGTCCGGCTCTCAGGAAAGGATCGGTTTGTCCGCATGCGTATCGATGACGGCGATAGTTGTCGGACGGCGTGGAACACGAACCTATCACATTATGTTGCCTTTGAGACGTTGAGGTTTGCGCCATCCTTGATGCGGGTAATGTCTGGGAGAGTGTAGTCCCGCCGGAGCTTGCGCAGCCACACGGGTCAGTTAAAGTGGTCTCCGCGTTCGGAGAACAGGTACAGGCAAAGCTGACTATGCTACCACTAGCGCTCACACGTGGCACGGGAGTCTTCGCGGATAATAAGGAAACAGTGCCAGTATTGCGCGCACTGACAAACTAATGGCACGCACTGACTGTTTGTTGTCCGAGAAAGCGTGGAAGTTGCTTAAGGGGGGACATGGCTTGTGGAGATAACTGCTGTATTTTATGTCCAAACCTGATGAAACTAAATAGACTTGTTTAGTTTTGCAAGCTGACTGCAAATATGCAGTAATTTTTTTTGTAGGTAAAGTGGTTTATGAAATGCACAAAACTGCCTATCCATTGTTTCCGGAGACAATAGGAAAAAAAGAACGGTCAGCAGTAAGTGCATGCCATGTTATCAGGCAGCCAGATACTACAATATGCAATAAGTTCAATGCTGCAAACAATTTTCAGATCGAATCACTTGTCATTCTGCAGATGATCAAAATTCAATGTTTGTACTGTGACTACCCTAAAGAAAAAACAAAATCTAATTTTAAAATCCTATGAGCAGAAAATGAGAACTCTGCTCTCACCACTTTGTGATCACAGCTTGGGCTTTATGTTAAAAATGTAATTACAACTCTAGCTGTTCTAGATCATGAGTTATCACTCCAACAAGCTAAATAAGTGACTGAAAAACATTTAACGTTCAGCTCGTATTTGCTGCACGGATCTAAACCGCGGATGAAATACTGATATTATAAGACTTACGTTAGGCTTTGCATGCGAAAGAATAGCTGTAGATCTCAATAATGTAATACACAACTTTTTTTCTTTGATAATTTTTTGGTCTCCACAAGCCATGTCCCCTTAAAGAGGCGGCCAGAGTGAAGCAACAGACCGTGCACGCTACACAGTTTGATAGGCGGGCAAAGCCGCAGAGTGTTCAGGTGAGCGAGGCAGTGTTAGCATTCAACAAACAGTGCTCAGGAAAAATGTTTCCTAAGCGGAAGGGACTGGGTAGGGTCTAAGCCAAACACTGCTGGCGATGTAGACGGGGCAAAGATAACACGATGCTCGCTCGCAGTCCAGGGCTAGAATGTTGCTGTACACCACAGAAGGGGTAGTGCTCATGTCAACGCGGGTGCGATGATGCACGTGCCAAATGCGTGTTAGTACACGAGTAACAGTGCCAGGCAGTCGGTGGGAGAGGAGTGCACCAGCAGTGATGGAAACTAAATCTGTTTGTGCACATGTTGTGCACATGCTGTGCACGTCTCCGAAACAGTGTCACCCACAAACTGTGAGGTGAAAGTGTGGCTGTGGCTGTGCATGTGTTTCGCGCTGCGAAGGGCCATTAACCCTTAGCCGAGCACAGAGGGCAAAAAGGGACACTAAAGGCAAATAATTTATGCCCGAATGAAAGCTCAATGTATGATGTCTAAAACGGCAATATTATCAACAGCAGCGCCCTACTTAACAAGAAATTAAGCTAAATGTATCACACAATGAGCGCCACGAGCGGGACATTTTGGAAATGACCCTGATGACGTGAGAGAGTCCGACTACAATTAATCACTCGTAATCAAACTAGCTGCAATAAAAAAAGAACCTTCCATGCATCAAGAGAAGTAATAAAATTCTCCTTGTTCGTTTCTGTTTGATTCATGGAATAAAGAACCTCTTTGGCGTTGCCGTGGGGAACAGCGCGTGTGGTTCAAAGGTTCCGTTTTCGCCGAACTGCGCTTCGCCCGGCGCCCTGCTTCGCTCACGCGGTCGCGTCTCAGGGGTAGTTTCGGTATCGCATACTGCCACATGTGTTTTGCGCGCTCATGAAAGTCGCTCTGACAGAAAATTGGACAAAATGCCGCATGCATGTGATGTTGCCGGATGCCCGAATGGTGCACGCTGCCAGTGCACGCTGCCGCGCAGTAAAGGCGGGCAACGTTGGGCATGGCAACAGTGACGTGAGAAAGACTGCTTTCAGTTGGGTGAAGTGTGCAAACGTGATGCGGACCATTAAAACGTGATTTTATTTCAAAATAAGCACTTCCTTGGCACAAAAGTAGCACTACGAGGTTTCTGGACCACTGTTTCAACAATCAACGTCAACTTAATATTTGCCTTTAGTGTCCCTTTAAGGTTTCACAAATCTTTTTTTTTTTGTCGTTTTTCCCATAACACGCCCCCTTATGTGAATCTTAAGGGGGACACTGCTGTTAAAAATTTTTCTTTATTTCTTGATCGATTTCGATGAAACTTGGTGACTTTACGTATGTTTGTGTGCTGATTTCAAATATGCAATTACTTTTCTGGTATAATGTGTAGTTTTTAAAATACAGAATATTTCATGCGCCTTTTGGGGAGCAAGATTATTTCTAAACTGAGTGTGTTACAAAAGAAATAAGCATACCACAATAATCTGCAATCAGAACTGTGTGCAGTGCAACGAAAATGGATGTTCTTAACCCATCTGAACAAACGTAAGTTATGGTATGTTGAACATTTGCGAGTGAATCAATTTCAAGCTGGAATTTCACTCGTGAATGTTCAACATATCATAACTTTTGTTCTAATGGGTTTAGAACATCCATTTTTGTTGCACTGCACACATCCTGATTCCAGATTATTGTGATATGCTGATTTACTTTGTATCTCAGTTTTTAAAAAATATCGCTCCCCAAAAGGCACACGAAATATCTTGTATTTTAAAAATTGCACCTCATACTAGAAAAATAATTGCATATTTGAAATTAGCGCACAAATATACATAAACCCAGGAAGTTTCACCAAAATCTATCAAGAAATAAAAAAACTTTTTTCAAGTGCCATGTCCCCCGGCGATTTTTCGAGGTCAGTGGATCTCAATAAAATTCGCTGGGTACGTTCCTTTTCACGTTTCCATTATTTATGCCAAATTATAAGCTGGAGACATGCGCAGATTCATTACAAATGAATTTTATTGATTGCCCTGACTCTCCCCACCTCGCTTCCCAGAATAAAGGCAACATTGTGTGCGTGACGTCATTTTTGTTAAAGCGGAAGTGACGGAACCGAGGGGCCCCTAGAGCGTCTGCTATCCGCAAGGCAACAATCGCGTGTGTTTGGCGAGCACTTCGTTGGCTGGGCATGTGAATTTCAGTTCCTTGCGGTAATGGATGCGATGGGTGGCAAGTGGTGTTGCGTTGTGGGCTGCACACGATTCCCCGTTGGCAATCACAAAACACTCGCACCTAACGATTACCCTGCGTCTTTGTATTAGAGCTAGCAATGCCGGTTTATCACACGGAAAGTGCGGTAATACCATACCGGCTAAAGAGTGCACAGGCGTGTACATTACCGTACGGAAACACTTTCCATAATGTATACAGGTGCGAATCAACGTAGCCTAATCTAGTAACGTTGGTGCGAAAAGGTGGCTCGTACTTGGCTCATTAAATTCCTTCGGTCCTACCAATGCGACGGTGAACGCCGCTATTGCCAAACTTATGCACACTTCCCATAGCAATACTAAAAAAAGCTTTAGTTAGTCCGCAAACTTCTCAACGTTAGCATTTTACCCGATCGCAGCCCCACAAACTTGAGCCGCCTGGACAGGTGGCACCATCTGGTGGTGGAATGCGCAACCAGTAAAGCAAAGAACTAAAGAGGTGTGTCCACTTCATCGAAGAGGAATGGAATGGCGATTTTAGTTGGCCTACAAATGCGTCTGAATCGCAGCTGCCATTTTCCGACAGCTCCGAGGAGCTTGTGCACGTAGCACGGACAGTCACACACAAGATATATTTCCGATGGAGTCACCTTTCCCCTGAGCGTCTGCTCTTTGCCGCTTTCGCAGCTTTCGTACTACGCACTGGCGGGACCGGCATGCCTTGCATGATTTCCGGTTTTTACCGACTTATACGTCAAGCGAAGAAAGTATGCTCGGTTGGGTTTTGGTTTCGGTGCCGCGCTTTTTTGCTTATTTAAAATTATTCTCCAATTTGCCGAGTATTTCTGCCGTCGGGCCCGTGACAGGAGCATCTCAAGAACATAAGAGCACCATTACTTCGACATGGCCAAAAAATCGCCGGAGTTGGCCTTTAAGAGGGGCATGTAAGGTTCGCAGAAACCAGCGAGCCGGGGGAGGCTGTTTGCGCCTGTATGCCTGCAACGTCACCCGCGCCAACAGAGAGAAGGCACGGGGGTCGCAGACGGCGGCTGCCTGGGCAATAGACTTCCAGGGCTCAAGTTTGCGCAGCGCCGTCCACCGCCCCAGCGGAGAGAGCGGAAACCTCCGGTAGCTCGGACGGGTCGCTCTTGCTTGGTTTTCCCATTGCGTGTGCGGAGAACGTGCTCCCCGGGGCTTTTATCTCGCATTTGTCACGCTATGGGTGCCGTTCCTTCGTCGTACTCGAAAGCAGGCATGCAGTCCTGCTGCATTGTGAACTGTCACAAAAGTTTAAAAATGACGAACAGCCGAAAACTGCCCGTCTAGTTCCACCGTTTCCAACGCAAGCAGTACGAGGAGCAGAGGCGTCAAGAGTGGATTATGGCAGTTCGCCGCGATGCTTTCGTGGTCTTCTCACCTTGAAGCAATTTAAATCGTACACAGTATTACGAACTATTAACGGGGAGAAACGTGATGATCGTGCTCATTTGAAAGGAAATTCGTTTGTGAACCAAAGTTATGACAAATAGACAGCCGCTGTACGTTTCGAGATTGCGCGCTGGCTTTCCGAGTCTAACATTTGTAATGTGACAGCAGCGGAGCATGTGGGCTTAATACACCACAGTTTAAATACCGTACCGTGAGTACTAAGTGTTTAATTCAGCTGATTGCAGTACATTTCCCGTCGCGGCTCACTGTAAACAGAATTAAGCTGCATGTTTGCACTGAGTGTTTATATTGGCCTTGCATGCGACACGCCGTGATTGCTTAGCAGGCTGAAGTGTTGCGCTGCTAAGATCGTGGTCATGGGTTCGATTCACGCATACGGCAGCTGCATTTCGATGGGAGTGAAATGCAGTAACACCGGCGTACTTAGATTTACGTACACGTTGAAGAACCCCAGATGGCCGAAATTAATCCGAAGTCCCCCACCACGGCGTGCCTCCTAATATTGTCGTGCTTTCGGCACGTAATATATAGCCTTGCATGCGCGTGAGCTGCGGGCAATATACAGGTGCCGCTTTGGAAACGAGCTGAAAAAAGATCCCAGGCGGCAATTAAATTTTCGATGGCTTCGCGAAATCCGACGCACTTATCATTGGGCACAAATCTCGGCATAATCATAAACATGCGCGATCCCAGTGGGTATTGTATAGTATGATGCTGACCAAGCGAGCTGTCGAAACAACCAAAGCGACATTCGAATCAGCTTTTTTATAACACTGTGCATGATCAGGCGTCGATATTATTCGAAATGAAACACACCTCTGCAAGAAACATGCATGGTCGAAGTGAGCATGAAATGTTTTTTTTTTTTTTTCTGCGCGTATCATTATGCTGTCAAAGGGAGCTCCAAAAAAATCTAAGTGACATTAAACTTGCGATCCGACGTTATCATCCCATGCAAACCTCGGCAAAAGCAAAAATCCCATGAAACTGAACACTGCGGATTGCGATGCAGCCAGTGACTCAACAGGGCAGATGTAAATTTATGCTCTTCACACTGAGCTCATAATAAATTTAAAGCCGCACGACAAACTTGGCATCCAAGCAATCGAAAAGTTATCAATAGAAAACACACGCGAAAGCGTGCTGGATATTTGCTGACAGCTCCGAGTAGACACGACTGCCGCAACGAATGTACGTTTTACCGGTAACATAATTACAGATATCGCGCAATCACCTTCCTATTCATGTCAAAGAAATGTGCCCGTCCAGCATCGGCACGCACATAGCCCTCGTACAAACAGCATTGTCCTTGACGACCTGCTCTGTCCCGAAAAGGTGGTCGATCAGCCACCCTCCTCTGGTGAGATTCCCACCATGAAAACGTCTTTTCCATCTCTGGGATGTTTCTAAACCTTCAGAGCAAGCGACATGTGAAGTTGCACGTGCACAGCGAGCAGGAAACAGCGCATGCAGGGTGCGTGAACGTGCTGAGACAGCGCTGTCAAAAGGCAGGCGCGGGGAAAGGAGCGACCGGTTTTTGCAAGAAAGGCGACGAAACGCGTGCGACGCAGCGCCCCCTGGCCGAGCTTGGGAGGCCTATGGAACAATGCGACTATTACTGGACTGCAAGGTCAGTCACCGGGAGCAAGTTGACGCTGGGAGAAGACAGCTGATGGCGGCATGCCGGCGTGTTAACGGGAAACTCTCCCTAGTGTGTGCTACCGCAGAAGAACTCCGAGGTCACCCCACCCTTTCGATAGAGCCCTCTCCGCGTGTGTGCAGCCACATGGACGCTAGTAATAGGTGTGCCAAGGTCGGCAAGACCACGTGACTGCAAGTGGGGAAAGTGGGTGCTGAGGAAGAGACGAAAAGGCTTGACCGTGGGAAGAAGGACAGTCTGGTCTGAGCGGTGTTACTGCTAGGCAGTGCTCGGGTCTCCCAGGGTTGGACGATGTCCAAAGTAGCTAGCCAGAATTTTAAGTACCTTGTAAATATGTTCCCTTTGTAACCTCTGCTATATATAAAACTACTTGCTCCACAATCTCCAAGCCTCTTGCTCGCTAGTCACGACAAGGACTGTCTCTGACGGGGCACATCGAGTGTAAAAGCTTCACTAGCCTGGTGGCCAGCCTCTGGCTGAACTGCAGATCCTCGGATCACGGGTGAAGAACTTAACTTTACTGTCATGACAGACAATGCTGTAGCTTCTTGCCCCTATGTCATTTCCCCCTGTGTAGCTTTCACCACTCTTGCTTGGAAGAATGAAGTGAGACAGCGCTTGAAGTTTGCGACAAATCCCTGTAACTCTGCTCACACGTGACAAATTCGAAAAGTTTTGGCGGCAATCAATTTGCAGGCAATAAACTCCTATAATAAGGTCATTCGACGATTACTTGTAAAAGTGTCGCAGGGCCCCTTTGAGCATGACAATTAGCTTACTGTGTCACAGACTTGAAAAAGACAAGACATTGGCATCAGAAATTGCAATCAATGAGATCGAGAAGATTTTCTAGTGACGAAAAACCAACACAGGTGCAAACATGGAAATCACCACGTGAAAGCTCTGGCACCCTACCAAAACCTTTCCGGCGGCGAGTGGCAGCACAGTAATATGAAAAAGATGGATTACTAGCATGAGCGAAATAGTGAGAGCAGAATGAACATAGCTTTCACAACTGGTCATTGACAGTGATTTTCAACAGCGAAGCTGCTTCCAGCTCCACATAAAATGTCTGTCATGACCGAAAACTATCATCATCATGAACTGGCACGCGCTCTCTGCTCCCAGAACACGCGCGCCGATTTCTCCGACGTGGCCTGTAATAACCCCGACGGGTGAGAGAGTACAGAGACAGAAACAAAGGAAGGTACAGAGAAAGAGAAAAATTCTTGCCGAAAAAAAAAAAAACTTCGCGAGGCGGGATTCGAGCCCGCATACCCTCGATCCCAAAGGCGAGCGTCCTAACCACTCGGCTATCCAGGCATGCTAGCAGAGCATAGCATAGCCTTGTATAGCATAGTGTAGCGAGGGGGTGGGAAAGGAAAATGAGCGTGAGGTGGAGAGATGCAATGGTGACGAGAGAAAGGAGGGAAGACAGTAAAAGATAGCACAGAAAGAATGAGAAAGAGAGAGAATAATGCAGAAAGATAGAGAGAAGTGAGTAGAAATAAACAGAAAAGACAGAGAGAGGAAGAAATAAAGATAAAATCTGCAAAACTTAGCAAGACAGCAAAAGCCAGGAGGTGCCCATCAGCTCTGCTGTCTCTCTAGCATTCCACCTTTACTGCAAGCTATGCTATGCCTGTACACATAGAAGAAGAATTCGTCGAAGCACTTAATGGCGACAAAGATCTTCCAGCAAAATTCCCGGTGCTGCGTGGGTGGTACGATGAAAACGACTGCTACTAGATTCATGTGGCTTGTGTGAATAAAACGGGTCTGCCCTGACACTGTCTCAATGATTCATTTTTAAAAGATGCAGAAAGTTTGCACTAAGTCGCGCAAAGCTTGGCCCAGCGAAGATGGTCAACCCTCAAGTAAAACCTACTTACCCCAACATAGGAAAACTGACTTGCAACATATCAAAGCCTAGTAACAACCAGTTACAACATGGCAGCAACTGGCATTAGCCTAAACACTTGAGGATCAACCAGCTTCTCTGTGCCAAGCTTTGCGTGACTTAGTGCAAACTTTCCACATTTTTTTTAACACACATTGAATTTTTAAGGTTTGTCATTATGTTGATTATTTAGTGCTTGTTAAATGTGGTATTCAGAATTTCCAGAATATTTCCTCTGATAATATGGCCACTTTCCACGAGTGCTTGCAGCTGCTTGTTCTCAGTATGAAATGCCCAATGATGACGGCCTGAGGTTTCTTGACTTGAAGCCTGAACTTTCTTGACTTCAGATTTCAACCGAGCCCACACGTCCTTGCTAGATGCATGAGCCAAGAAGTGGCAAGCCCCCCACCTATGCTTATCAGCTCAGCCCACTCAAAATTGGTTAAGGGGGGCATCGCCAACCTTTGCCTTGCCAACGCCTTTAGGAGTCCTGCTCCCACACAATGCATCGCAGTTTCGCACAACAGGTGGAGCATCTGGCAAAAGCCAGATATGCAGCACATCTTGTTTCACTGACAGAAAAGCTGCTCAATGTCATTCAGCAAGGAGATAGGCCTGAACAGTGTGACAGCTCTGAAAAGAGGCGGCCAGTCATTCTACCTTACGTGCACAGCATTTCGCATAGATTAAAGAAGACTGGTCAGGCCGCCACCGTTCAGGTGGTTTTCTCAGCCCCTGAAAAATTGCAGAGACTATGCAGGTGAGTAAACACACCTCGCACCAATTCTGCTTCATGCTCTGTTGTGCACAGGTCATGCTATGTCCCCTGCACAGTAGGCGCAGTCTACTCAATCCCGCCGATGTGTGGAAAGGCATATGTCGGCCAGACCGGCAGGTGTGTTAACGACCACCGGCGTAAGCATCAAAATAATGTGCACAATGTGGTGCATGGGAACCTTGGCATTCATTGCTGTGACTGTGGTTGCAGCCCCCTTTTTCATCAGTGTGAGGTGGGGGCAAGGCTGTGATGTGCGCGCAGAAGATCCGCAATACTCCTGTGGGATGTGATAGAAAAAGCAGACGACGACGACGACGACTACGACGCCGGTGCTCGCGCAAGAATGCGCCATCTCTCTTAGCTGGGGGTTGAAGAAGAAGAAACAGAGGTGGCAGACGGGACTCGGCGTTCGATACAGTCGGGTGACCGGACCCGAGTGTCGACGCTCTGGGAAGCGGTCCACGAGTTGGAGCCAAGGACTTCACGTGGCCACTGACGTCCTCCGACGCTTCGCTTCGGCAAGACACCACGTTTCTCGGCATTCCTCGCACCCAATCGTCGACCTCAAGAGTTCCCGCACCGGTCGTCTCCTCTCGTCGCCCGAAGCATTGGACTCACCGATGGGTGAGCTCATGTTAGCTGACTTTCCGAAGGACGCTCGCTGTTGAGAAACTGTTTGTAGTTAGTTCTCTCTCTGTTTGCTGTGTTTTCTTTTGTGTGTGTGTGCCTTTCGTTCATGTTTTTATAAAGTGTTGGTGAAAACCTGCAAGCAGCCTCGTCGGTTTGTTAGGAACGTCCGCGTTCTTAACTTGAAGATTTTAAGGACCTCACCGTTCCCATTACAATGGCGTCCGCGACAGGACGAGGCTGATTGTAGTGTTAAGCTACTCTAACGAAACATGGATCTGAAGGACTTAGTAAGCGCCAGCGAGAAGTTAGGCTTGACCGGGGACGCGCTTCGAAAGTGGGTGGAGGAGGAGCAAGCGCGTGCTCGAGAGGAGCGTGCCGCGGAGCGTGATGCGAGGCGCGAGCAGGCCGAGCGCGAGGAGCGCGCATTAGTCTTGGCTCGCGAGAAGGCAGCGTTGGACGAGAAAATTTTGTTGCTTCGCTTGCGTCTCACAGAAGCTGAAGCGGGTGCGGGTGGACGCGTAGAACCGGCCGCCGTCCCTGATCGTGTCGTGCCCCTGCAAATATGCCCCCGTAGCTTTATGCCTCCTTTTGATGAGAATCGGGACGACCTCGATGCGTACTTTAGGCGCTTCGAAGTGGTGGCAGCAGGGCAGGATTGGCCTAAAGATAAGTGGGCAACCGCATTGAGCATGCTTCTGGTGGGCGAGGCCCTCAAAGTGTTTGGACGGCTATCGCCCGCGGACTCTTTGGACTACGATAAGGCAAGAAAGGCTTTGTTGCAACGATTTCGTTTTACGGCAGATGGTTACCGTGAGAAGTTCCGTTCATGCAAGCCCGAGGACCTCGAAACGGGCAGCCAGTTTGCTGTTCGGCTTCAGGGATACTTCGATCGATGGATCGAAATGTCTGAAATAGACAAAACGTTTGATGCTATGAGGGACCTTCTGGTAGCGGAGCAGTTCCTGAAGAACTGTGATGACAGGCTGGCGGTGTTTATAAGAGAGAGAAACTGCAGGACCTTAGCGGAGATGTCGGAAGCATGCGACCATTTCATGGAAGCTCAGCGACAACGCAATTTGGGTCAATGTGGAGAGACGCCTGGAGACCCGATTACAGCCGACGAAAGCAGGTATTGCAGAGTTCCGCAAAAAGCACTGCCAACAAAATGTTTCCTTTGCAACCGGGTAGGACATGACGCTTCCACGTGTCGCTGGAAGGTCGGACCACCGTTTTGCCACGCTTGTCAGAAGACGGGACATGTTGCTGCTAATTGTAAGCGGGGCAGGCCCGTCAGTAACGTGACGTGTGTGTTGGACGATGAACCAGGAGGTGCGCCAACACAAAGGGAATGCGTGGGACAGGCGCGAGCCAATACACAGGAGTCTCGGAGCACTGGCGAGTCATTACTTCTGGGTGTGTTAGCGAAAGACAAAAGTCCTGAACGTCGAGACGGCGCAAAGAAAAGTTATATGCCGACAACGAAAGGTTACGTCTTCGGACGTAAGGTGACAGTGCTGCGAGACACTGGTAGCAACACAGTCATTGTCCAGCGAAGTTTAGTGCCTGATACCGCGCTAACGGGAAAGACCGGAACTGTTGTCTTGGCGGACGGGACATCGCTCGATCTCCCAGAGGCATGGGTCTATTTGTCATCACCGTATTATACAGGCAAACTACTAGTGAGGTGTATGGAGCGGCCAATGTGCCAAGTGATTGTCGGGAATATCGTGGGTGCCCGAGAAGCCAATGACCCGAACCCAAAATGGCAGTACGGGGCCGAAGAGTCAGACAACGATCCTTACTCCGTCAACTCGAACAGGAATCATAATTCCCGTGCAGTGGCTTCGTCTACGGAGTTGACTGCCATCAAAGAAGGTCTACAGGGCCAACTTCAAAAGTCTGGGCCTTTGTACAATAAGCTTGTTTCCCCTAATAGGCACCGGCGTACGAGATGCAGAAGTTCATCAAAGAAGAGCGGCATGAGCTGCGCACTCTCAGATGAAGCTTGCGAACATGGAGTTCCACGCTTCAGAGCCGGGCCATACAAAATCCCAGAAAAAAGAGAAAACTCCCACTGGTGTTGCTGTAAATGCTGCAAAGACGCCGAAAGGCAAGATCAATCTACACAGTGTGATCTGTTATTGCCAGCGTTTCGGCGAGGGCTACTTCTAACAGATGAAGACAGGAGCGAACAGACTGCTTTTGTCCAAGTGCTCGGAGAAAAAGAAGGACATGCCGTTTGCGTGGAAGGCTGGCACCGACAGAAACTGTATTCTGACGTATGTAGGCATAGCCAAGGTGACTGTCCGAGCATTGACAAACAAAGAAACCACTAAGACAAGATGGACTACACAGCATATCCCAGCAAGCTACTTCTCCTGTAACCACGACAGTTTCGTACAGTGTAGAGAGAAAGGTTAGCTTTGGTGCGAGCATTGCAAATGTTTTCTTGTGCGGACTCTGCCAACGCACGAGTGGTCGAATGGACTGCGCTCCCAAATCCATTCGTGCAGAAACATGAACGCGCGTCCGTGATCTGGTTTGCACCAAAGTAAGCGAAAGAAGTCCTTCGTTTCGCGTACGGCGCGACGACTTTAAGCGCCGCGTTCAACTGCACGACCGCCGTGTCGCCTTTGTATTCTGGCCGGGAACAGAACGCTGTGTTGTTTTTCCTTGCGTGTCGATACATCGACTTAGTTGTGGATGGGCATATGCATGAGGCGATGTGTTGAGCGTTATATTCCTAGAATACTTAAAACTGTGAATAGGATTGTAGAGCCTGGAATGAAGTGTGTGTTATAGTGACGCGCGCATGCATCGCCTTTTGTTCGCGTTCCTTCATGAACAAAAGACTTGAATGGGGGCCTGTGTGATGTGCGCGCACATGTATCGCCTTTTGTTTATGTTGCCCATTGAACAAAAGACTTGAATGGGGGCCTGTGTGATGTGCGCGCAGAAGATCCGCAATACTCCTGTGGGATGTGATAGAAAAAGCAGACGACGACGACGACGACTACGACGCCGGTGCTCGCGCAAGAATGCGCCATCTCTCTTAGCTGGGGGTTGAAGAAGAAGAAACAGAGGTGGCAGACGGGACTCGGCGTTCGATACAGTCGGGTGACCGGACCCGAGTGTCGACGCTCTGGGAAGCGGTCCACGAGTTGGAGCCAAGGACTTCACGTGGCCACTGACGTCCTCCGACGCTTCGCTTCGGCAAGACACCACGTTTCTCGGCATTCCTCGCACCCAATCGTCGACCTCAAGAGTTCCCGCACCGGTCGTCTCCTCTCGTCGCCCGAAGCATTGGACTCACCGATGGGTGAGCTCATGTTAGCTGACTTTCCGAAGGACGCTCGCTGTTGAGAAACTGTTTGTAGTTAGTTCTCTCTCTGTTTGCTGTGTTTTCTTTTGTGTGTGTGTGCCTTTCGTTCATGTTTTTATAAAGTGTTGGTGAAAACCTGCAAGCAGCCTCGTCGGTTTGTTAGGAACGTCCGCGTTCTTAACTTGAAGATTTTAAGGACCTCACCGTTCCCATTACAAAGGCACAGGTTGCAGCTAAAACATGAGATTACAGAAGCGGAAAAGATGTACAAACTAGACGACTGCTGCATAAGCACCCATCCCTGGCACTCTCACGGCTGGAGCGTGATTACGTGGCCGGGCTCTACAGCAATCGTGGACACGTGCTAAGAGTGACTTGACTGTCGATGTACTGATTAGGCTTGCTTTTATCCTTTTCTGCACATGTACCATCTTGCCCTTCTGCAAAATAAAAAATCAGTCTCTTTGTTTCCTATGTTCGCAAACTCTGATATACGCCGTCATGAACCAAAAAGCAACTCTCGCCCAAGCTTCTACACTTTTGTGCTTCATCAGGTACACATCGGATCAACATTCATTGAATGGCAGGATGGCATCTTCATTCAGAACCATGGTGCGTATATTCACTCCTGCATCGCCCTCACCCACAGTGATATATTTTTCGCAGCTAGTGACTGCAGGTTAGCACACCTCTTGGATAGATCTAATGTGCTTTGGGTTTTTCCACTAGGTTGACGATTATCTTTTTGTCTTCAATTCTTTTGTCCATTGCTTCAGTTTGTACGTTTCACTCATCCCTGAATTGTTTTAGGTGTCCCTCGATCCGCTAGTACTACTTACCCATGAAGTGCCAGAATTCACTTGGATTTCTTATGTCCGGTTTCGCTTCATGACGAAGCATGTCTGCTGGGAGTATGAGCCCATGGTAAAAAGCCGCTTCTACCCTCTCTTCCGGCCACTCAAAAGTGGCTTCAGTCAATTTGTGGCTCTTTAACTCCCTTAGGACATGTTCTTTGCACAGGTGTAGGGATAGTTTCGAGAATCAGGTTGAATGCCCCGACAAGGCCAATTACCCGCGGCATGTCGTTGCATCCAATGCTGGTCAAAGGAGTCAAGCGCCTTTTTTGTGACGTCCGTAAAGAGGAAGGCAAGGGGGCTCAGGAACCTGGCAGTCATCTTTTACATTCATCAGGTTTCACACCACCTTAAAGGGCCACTAAACCACCTCCGATAATTTTTTAAAGATTTTAAGTAAACGCACACATCGAGTGCAGAATGCTGTCACAATCAACAATGCCCACACTACGAGCCGTGGGTACCCAACAAGTTCCAAGAAACAATCCCTTCTCCTCTCCGTGCCTTTCGGCATTCCTCATCCCCTTAACGGTTCTCCGCGACGTCTGCTCATCATCCACACCACCTGTTTGTCCGCTCGCTTGCTGCTCTTCCTCCTTGCACGGTGAGGAGGAGACCTCGGCCAGGAGGAGAGACGAGCCGACAAGCGAAGGAAAGAATGAAATGAGCGAGGGCATCTTTTGTATCATCAAACACGTGTAACTCCACTATTACGGCACCGTTTCGAAAAATTGTCATGGTTATGTGTTCGTTGTAGACTCGTGCACAACTGCAACACCACAACTAATTTTCGACCTATGGGTGGTTTAAGAGCACTTTAAGCAAATAGTGGCAAACGCCAATGTGGAAGCGGTTTTTTCTGTGCCTTGGAAATTACACAGCCCATGCAAGCTAACTTCTCCCGCCTACAATAGAATAACTAGCTGCCAGATGAAACACAAGAAGTTGTTTGTACCTTATGGTGATAATGTTCAGAACATTATTAACCTGCTAAAAGCAGTCTGTTGGGCAGATTTCAAGATGCATCAATGTGTGCTTGTGCAAGCATATATGTGATATGCATACTGGCAGTACCGGACATTTTAGTGCACACTGCAAGGGCTGTGGTTGTGTCCCGTGTACATTGAAGGTGTAATTATTTACAGAAGCAGTAATCCGCTGAGAGACTTAGGCGGCCGAGATGGCTCGTCAAGGTGATGCATGTGTGAGCATGCCTTCCATTAACATTTGAGTGATGCTATGCACACGATGGAGTGCACTCCCGCCGGAAATGGCTGGGTGCACGACCATGTTTTTGAGGGGAACGATGCTGGCGCGCGTAAATCCCTAGATCTATGGATTGGTGCTGGCTCAGCTGTTGTCCATGCGTACAAAGTTCATTAAGGCGGTAATTGAACTGTTACACTTTAAAAGAAAGTCCGTGCCCGAGGTTGAGTTTGTGAAGACGTTAATTGAACTGCTACACTGTGAAACATCAACCGTGCCAGAGGTCGAGTTTATTTAGACGGCAATTGAAGTGTTGCACTTTAAAACGGATGTTGAGTTCATGAAGATGGTAACTGAACTGTTACAACTAAAAAACCGTCAGTGCCCGAGGTTGAGCAGTGGCTTTGCGTTCGTTTCGCAATATGTCGTACGCGCACAGGTGCCACACGACGATACGGTCACATCCCATTGTCATTTCAGCTGGACAGTACAGTCAATTGACGCACACAAGCCGCGAGAGCTTCAGCACTTCGTTCTAGCCAAACTGCGACTGAAGTAACATAGCAAATTGGGCTACTTGGAACATACTCATGACGGCCAGTGCAAACAAGGCAAGAAAGCACACGACACAGGCGCTGTCTATCAGTTGAACCTGTGTCACGTACTCTCGCCTTGTTTGCGCTGGCCATCATAAGCGAGCTGTGACTATTGCAAAAGGCCTAACGCCTTTGACGAAGCGAAATTGGCACGTGGACAATCCAGAATAAACCCAATTCCACATTTCCTTACTAATGTTATTCGATACAGCATATTTAACACGCCGTATAATTGCATGTCTTTGTTTGGATTGAATTTGAAAGTAACAAACGTGTGGTAGTTTCAGCGCACTTTTTTCGGGCTCACATTAAGCGAAAGATGATGTTCTCTTGACTACATACTTCGAATAAAATCTGTCATGTCGATCACACATGCAGTGCACATATACAACCACTAAAATAAGGCACACTGCTTCAAGTCGACAGCTCCCCGTAGATGACGCCGCATCGTCGTGCACCCTAAAGCTCCTCTACCTTCGGAAAAGTACATCTTTCTCTTGATCTGCGGCGCTTCCTCCTCTCCCCACCTCCGATAGGGTGGCTGCAGTCACGTGGTAGCGCGCGCCCTTCTTTCTTGGTATTTTGTTTGCTCTGCCTCGCGGTGCCATGTTGGAAGCTCCAACGTGCCACGTGCTGTGTGTTCGCTGCATGCGAAGTGCACTAAGTGTGAAGTGTACGCGTGCGTCTCGCTCATTTTGTCATGATGCCAGGTTACTGTGCATTTGGCTGCCATAACCGTTGGGCGCATTGGTTCATTCTGGAATACAGTTGGGCACAAACGGACGAGACACAAGAAGAGAAGACGACTACACGAGCGCTCGTGTAGTAGTCTTCTCTTCTTGTGCCTCGTCCGTTTGCGCCAAGTATTCTGCGACACCCAATTGAAAAAGCTTTTTGCCATTCTGTGCGGAAAAGAGAACGAAGGTCGTCGCAAGGTCTGGCTCCACAGAGTAAGCCAACTTCGAGCCAAGATCGGCGCGACTTTGTGAGGTAAGTGCGATATGTGGTGTACTACTTCCTCAGGTTGTCACGTGTTTTGTGTAATTTGTCATGCACCAAGACAGTTACTTGCTCAGCAAGTAACTTTTGTGGCTAGGAAGGGCCTCTAGCATTTCGCCTCTATCGAAATGCCGGGACCGAACACGCGACCGTCATCAGCCGAGCGCCGAAACCACTACATCACCGCGTCAGGCAGGCCGAGGAGAAGTAACGGATGTGAAATGTCATGAAGTTTTGATCGAGCACCTTCATGGGATTGCAGGTATTGCTGCAGTTATATACGACAGAGATAGTTTATACGCACGGGAACTATTCCTTCAAAAATGGCATGGCTTGACACCACAGCTGCCTTGTAAATATTTCTCCCCGATGCAATAAATAGTACGCTGTGTTTACAGAACTTCATTTCAACCTTCATTATATAAACCCAGTTACCGATATCTGCGACAGATACACAGGGAAATGCTGCACTCCGAAAAGAAGCATAAACAACGTGCAATTCCTTATGCATTGTGCATGGCTTGCAGCAGCTCTTCTGGCGCACTATATCATTAAATCAGATGGTGCGCACATCCACACCAACTGAGAGAATGAACGCAGAAATGAAGAGTGAATCATTGCACACAGCCACATGCGAGGCACGGCATGCAGCCACGGCTGAGAGGCTGTGGCTAATGTGGCAATGGTGGCGCGCAACCAGCCTGAAAGCTTCACTCGTCCACATGGCGCGTTCAAGGGGGCGCCGCTGTCGCATGCGAAAGACTCGCAGGAGAGGAGGCAGCGGAGGGGAGAGCAGATGGCGGCACTTTTACGAAGTAGAGGGGCTTTTAGTGCACCCAGCCATTCCCGGCGGGAGTGCACTTCGTCATGTGAATAGCTCGAAAGAGCATGGTTGTGACTTCTCTCACAGATCCAAGTACAGGCAATCTAGTTGAAACGCAGGACGGAGTATTGGAGCTGGCGCAGCAGTTCTTCCTTTATGCCAAGCCACCTCCCTCTCCGTACTCGTTTCCTTTCGTTAAGACCTATGAACAGGTCGACATCTGCGACTCCCCACTTATTAGGAGCTCTTTGCAGCCCTGAAATCTATGAAGCGCAATCGCAGCCCAGGCTCGGATGGCTTGACAGTAGAATTTTATGTCAAGTTTTGGAAGGATTTGCGGAAGCCTTTTACCACTCTGGTAAACAGACTTCTGTGTGGGAGGACCCTGTCAGCAACTTGTTCAATACGGAATACTAGTCTGAGGGACCTGGGGGACAACTTCAGATGAAAACATTCACAAGCTGATGGTATTACAAAAAAGAGCAATACGCCTTGTCTCCAGGGTGCCATATCTTTGGCATACTGCTCCTTTATTTACAAAGCTTAGAACTATAAGAATTGAATCTTTGTATACATATAGGCTTTGTCGCATGTATAGAATGGAAAAAATTAAGAATGATAACGCTTTAACAAAATTGGCATCCTTACAGCAACATAATTCTTTGTATAAATTTCGTCATTCAGAACCTTGGATCGTTAACAAAAACAGAACTAAATACGGTGACCAAATGCTACAGTTTCGTTTACCTACTGCTCTAAATCAATGGTCTCAGTGTATCAACTCTGTCGCTAAAAAGGCTACGCGACGTATTTATGTGATTGCTTGTGCTGCCATGGGTTCATTTGTTTGTCTTTTTCTGTCTTTAGCACTTGGCCTATTTTGTTCCCCCCCTTTTTTTTAATGTTTCCACAATAACCTTGTTTATTTATTCCGACCGTTTCCTGTTTTGCTGTTATAGTTAGTTCATTCATTATGTATACCGTGTGTTTGTTTGACCGCTGCGAAGCTCCCCAGTGTATGAGGTGGTCAGGTTCCCCTCAAGCTGCTCAATGCAGCTTTTCTGCCTGGTCATCCTCGCAACCTTGTTGTGAATAAACACAATTCAATTTAACAACTCAAAGGGCAGGGCTTATCACTCTCCTATGCAAGGACGAGTTGAGACGCACTGACCTGAGAGCCTGGCGGCCCATCACCCTTCTGAAGTGAGATTACAAGCTCATAGCTAAGTGCCGTCAGACTCACTCCAGTGCTCAGCACGGTTTTGGGTTCGTACCAGGCATGTTGTGTCCCAGGGCGGTCCTGCCAGCTACATGGCTTTGCTGTCAGGGACCTGATCAAGTGGGCGAATGCATGGAATCTCAGCGGCATTCTCTGCTCATTCGATCAAGAAAAGGCGTTCGACATTATCAGTCATAGGTACCATTTCAAGGTTTTAAGAGAGGTCGGCTTCAGTGGCCAGTTTATCAGCATGATTAGGGCACTCTATTCTCGTCCTAGCTCGGCTGTTGTAATACAGGACCGCATCTCGGAGCCTTTTGGCATGGGTCGTGGAGTTAGGCAGGGGGACCCGCTCTCGCCTGCCCTCTACGTGCTCGCGTTTGAGCCGCTTCTGCAGAGGCTTTCCAGTGACAACACCATCGGTAGGTTTCCCCTTCCACCAGGTTCCCCTCCTGTCGCACTGTTTGCTTATGCAGATGTCATCTCCGTTGTCATCCCTGACGAGGCAACAGTTTGCACAGTCTTGGACGTCATGGAGGGGTACTGCTCGGCGAGCGGAGCCAGGATTAACAGGCCCAAGAGTGTAGTCATGTATCTGAACTCCGCTCCTTCCAGTCCGCGTCCCGTTCACGGCTTACCCGTGCAACAACGGCAACGTATTTTGGGTTTCCACTTTGAACCGGATGGCCTGACTACTGAAAACTGGCGGCTGGCTAAGCAAAAGCTGACCGGTAGGATTCAGGAAATCAGTGCCTTGGGAAGTCCATTGACGGCCAGGGTAACGATCATTCGATCGCTGCTCTTTTCTTTTCTGACCTATGTAGCTTCCGTTATGCCGGTTGCAACCCGAACCAAGCTAGTCTTGGAAGGGCTCCTCTTTCGTTTCCTATAAAGTGGCTCATCTATGTATGTGGCGCGTCCTGTGCTCAAGTTGCCCAGGAATAAGGGAGGACACTGAATTCCCGACCTGGGCATCGTGGCCACTGCGCTGCATCTTAGATGGACGTGGGTAGCTCTCTACTCGGATATGCTCCTAACTCGAAGTTTTGCATCCTATTTTCTAAGCACCCAGTTGCAGCAGTTCTCGCCGGAACATTCTCTAACTCAGTGCCCCGGGCGGGAACTCCTTCACCCTTCTATGCGGGGGCCACCTCCACTTCAACTCGTCTCCGTGAGGCCAACCCAGGGATAGAGCTAGCTTCTCTCGAGCTCCACGATCTAGTTGACTTACTCACGCCAGACCTCCCGGCCAACTGTGTGAGATCTGACCTATCCCGCCACAGTCCTAACTGGAAGCTCATCACTGCCAGTTTTCTGGACGCCAAGTGCGCTACATTCATGTACCGCCTGACAAGAGGGTGCCTGCGCATAACATTCAGGCCCTTCAAGAAAATCCCTACAGAGGAAAGTGTCCGTTTTGTGGCAGTAGGGAGGTCTTGGTTCACATCTCTCAGTGTGCACTCCCAGCAGTCCTCCTTCAAAGGATAGCTAGCTTGTTTGGTCACCCCGGAGTTCCATTCGAAACCGTTCAGTTCTTGCATCCCCTGCCTGCACAGGCGGTAAACCAGTACGTGCTTCTTCTCGTGGAGTGCTCTTACCAAGTTTGGGTAGCACGGTGCGCTGCCGTTTTCAATGGGGGGCGTCCGGGTCTTCATGAAGTACTTGCAAAAGTGCGGAAGGAGATCTGGTTTGTTCTACACCGGGAATGGCAGCACCCCGGCGTGAAGAAGTTTCTCGAAGCCTGGCACGGTCCAGCAGTCATCTTTAGTGAGTCAGGAGGGCAGATCATTACCTTTTAATGATGGCTCTCTTCAAGGTATATTGACCTGGCCTAGCGTACCAGTCACTTGTGTTTGCGGAATCAACAGCCCAAGCCAGTCTGGGTGTTTGCGACGTTTGTTGCTTCCCTGCGGTGACGACGGTCGAGGCCTCAGCTGTTGCTTACCCGTGCCGTGCATGCGCTCGGGTAATCCAGTCGCCTTGTTGGGCCCCGCCCACGAGGTCCTTGTCGGTCGTTTTTGTTCTGTGCTCGGCGACTCGGTTCGCCGCGCCGAACGATGGCCCCCTTGTCCGGGTAGGGCACCACCGGCTTTCTGCCGCACGGTATTCCCTGGACACGTCTGCTTCTTGTGCGGCGACTGAAGTCGCTGCACCAAACTGTAGCCCCTATGCGGTCACAGTTCAGTGCTCGATGATTGGACTCGTCGAGCCGAACGACAACCCCCTTGTCCGGGTAGGTCACCGCTGGCTCTCAGCCCCGCGGTACTCCCTGGCTACGTCTAGCTTGTATGCGGCGACTGAAGTTGCTGCACCAAACAGTAGCCCCTCTGCGACCACTGTTCTGTGCTGGGCGATTGGGCTCGTCGAGCCGAAGCGTGGCACCCCCGTCCGGGTAGGACCCCGCCGGCTTGCAGCCGTGCGGTTTTTCTCGGGTACTGTCGCGCTCAGTATGAGCTACATCGCACGAGCACGTGGCCCAGCGCTCTGCAAGGTTGTACAGTGGCGCGGATTACGGCATATTTTCGAGTTATCGGGAGAGAGTTGAGCTGTCCCTGCGAGCGCGCATCACCCCCACTTTCACCCTCGCCCTTGTTTTGCCCTGCGGTGTTATCAGCTTCGAAGATAACTTCGAGGGTCAGAGCAAGCAAGTGGGGGCGATGCGCGCTGGCACGAGCAGCCAAACTCTCTCCCGATAACTCGAAAATATGCCATGATCGGCGCCACTGTACAACCTTGCAGAGCGCTCGGCCATGCGCTTGCGTGATGTAGCTCACACTGAGCGCGACAGTACGTCTGTTTTGTGTGCGGCGACAGAAGTTGCTGCACCAAACTGTAGCCCCCTGGCCCGAGTCTCTGGCGTGGGGCCGTGAGACTGGATACGTCTGCTAGGCGCTCTGCGCCGAGAGGTAGCCCTTTGTCCGGGCAAGGACAGTCTTTCCGAAACAAATCTTCCCCTCCTCAACCCGGGAGGGAGGTCGTGCAGGGATAGACGTACGGATGATGATGGGTTGATGAGTATCGAACTCTGGGACAAAGCGCCTCCGGGCGCTGCGTCTCCCCCCATCTGACAACGGCACTGGCCTACTCCGGACGTATGACACAAACGCAGCGAAACATAACCCCGCACAAACCAATACAGAAGCCGCTTATTTACAGCGTGGATTTCACAACATACATGTTTTGCTCATGCCCAACTGTAGTCCTGCCAAAGGCTTGTTACACGCAATATATTTAAGCCTACTCATCACTTTTTTTTTCTATGTACTAAATACACTACGGCACTCGAATATGATTTGCTTAGAAGCACCGTAAGACAGTTGTACAGCGTATGAGCAGCTACTTCGTCTACTTTCTCGTTTCTTTCTTGCTGTACAATCATGACAAGTTAGTGGGCGCGCGTTCATAAGCATGCGAAGGATGCACGCATCAGCCAACGGCCGCACAAGTTGTTTCGGCGTGAAGACTTACATTACGTGGTTCTGTCTCTGCTGCAAACATACTTCCTGGGCAACCTCCAAATCTTTCCGTACAGTCCCTAGCGTACTTTCCGGGCAAAAGCTGCCACGAGCAGCAAGCACAAAGCCGGTGTCGAAAACACGGCGTTTTCACGATATGCGCACTTTTTTCAGGGTTGCCAGGTACTCGGAGAGCTACCCGCCAAATTTCTGTCCAATAATAGCCCAAAAGTAGCCAAACGTAATTTATAAAAAATAGCCCAAAATAGCCAAAGAGAGCAAATATAGAAAAAGGTTTCCGTTTATTATAATTTATACACGGAGAGTTTATACATGTCTCCAATTGTGCTGCTGCTTGCAAGATCGCGTGTGTGGTGCAGGTAGTAGAAATAGAAAGGAAATGTCACTTTATTTGCTGGAATTTCTGTTTTCTTGTTGCTTATTATTAATTTGTTTGTTTTGTTTGAAGTGACGACACAATGTGAGGATTGTAATCAAAGAAATGGAGAACCCCATGGAGGAGACGAATGTTTTTAGTGATTGCTCGTTTGTTATTTCACGGCCGCTACGTTTTTTTGTGTAGCGGCCGTGGTTATTTAAAGCGAATAACTAAAGCTAAACGATGCGGATCACATTCAGAGCATATGTTGGAATCCATATCAAGCTAAGCTAAAGTAAAGCGGTAAATTATATCCTTTAATATCAACAGCGATGCGTAAAATCTGGTGATAGTAGGCATAGCACAGAAAAACGTTACGAGGCTCCAAGTTACTACGTGTATGCTATCATTTACACTTTATATTTAAATCCACAAATTTATTCGCCGTGATAAGGAACAACTCAGCAGCATCGCGAAACCCGGCAAAGGAAGCTTCGCCTTAATTGTAAGGGAACAGATTCGTCATTACTGACTACCGTAATTGTCTAGTGGAGCCTGCTGATACCTAAAGAATGCAAAAGCACAGGTAAAGGATAGTAGAAAGAGTGAAGTAAAGATAACTGTGTACGTAAACACTTGATTCACAACGAACTTGAGGCACAACCACCACTAAAGAGGAGAAAAGGCACTGGAAAACAAGCGTTTGAAGCGAAGGCAGGTAATAGCCCAAAAGTAGCCAAATAGCCAACGACAAAAAATCCCGCCAAGTCCACAAGAAAGTAGCCCAATTTGGCTATTCATAGCCCAACCTGGCAACCCTGACTTTTTTTTTTTTTTTCGTGATGATGATGGCGTTGGTGGTGGTGATGGTGATGGGGCCATTGAACACTTTAGAAAAAAACTTTTCCTTTTCGATGATGTCGATTAATCACAAGAGCGTTGACATCGAATATCAGCACAAAAAAAAAAACCTTCTTTTCTCTCCTATAAACACACCTCAGCTGATTGCTGACAAAAAAAAAAAGAAGTACGAGATACCTGTGTTAAACCGGCTGCAGAGTGAACTCACTTTACCACGAATGTCCATGGCAGGGACATAGCCAGGGGGGGGGGGGGGTTCAACCCCCCCCCCCCCCCGAAATTTTTTAGTTTTGCTTGCGTATATATACACGCGCACATACAAACGCACGCACGAACATATACATAAAGTATGGTTGAACCCCCCCCCCCCCCGAAAAAAATTTCTGGCTACGGCCCTGGTAGCGCAAGGCGGTCCAGCTGAGTTCGGATTGTTTGTCGTTGTTGTGGTGGTATCTTCTGCTGTCCGTTTTTGCGAACGTCTGCGCGGCGCAGCGCCTTGACTCAGTGTTGCGAAGTTGCGACAATGACAGGATGCTGCGCTCCCCACTGCACGAACCGACAAGAACACGGAAAGGCCTTCTCGCATAGAGTTTCTTACAATAATGAAACTCTATGCCTTCTCGATTCCATGTGCCAAGTCTGTCTCCGTCGTCCGTCGCCGTCTCAAGTGGCTGCTGCGCATGAGACGTCAGAAGCCGGCGATAGCGAACAGGACATATATTGCTTCTCTCTCACTGGTCAAGGGTTGACTAAAAATTGAGCGGGACAAAACGGTAAAAATATGCGCTAGTGACTGCGTGAAGGAGGCGATGTGTGTGAATATGAACCTTACAGGTCTATCAAAACAGCATGATTCATTCCGAGCACTGTGCGGCATAAAAGTTTGAAGCATCTACCTAGACGTACACGAAATTCCCGTTAGCTTGCGCCATTTGAAAAACACAGTGATAATTCTAGCACTTGTTTTCTCGAGCTATCCACTTAATCTTTTGAAGCGCTGCATCCCTAGCAAAAATACCAATAGGATTTCCTATTGGTCCAATAGGAAATCGCTATTGGTTCTATAGGACATCTATTGGAGCTGTATTGGTTGTATAAGACTTCTATGGGTAGCAATAGACACCAATAGCCACCACCTATCGGTGTCTTATTGGACCAATAGAAGTTGTATTGGTCAAATAGGGGCTGCCTTTTGGTGTCTTATTGGACCAATAGGAGTTGTATTGGTCAAATCGGTGCTGCCTATCGGTGACTTATTGGGCCAATAAGAGTTGTATTGGTCAAATAAGTACTCCTATTGGTTTCTTAATGTACTAACAGAAGATGTATAAGGCCAACAGAAGTTTTATTGTTGGTAGCTAGCTGTTTATAACATCTTATGACTGATTGAGCGCGTCGGACCCGATCCCGATCAAATTTCTTGATCATGATTGGCTATATTACACGCAAGCTGCAGACGGGATCAATTCACTTTTGATAAGTCTGATCCCGATTGAGCTTAATCGTACACCGTGAGACACCGTGTGCAGTTAGCAACTCACGCGACTAAAAGAGTTATATAAAAAGGCTGCGTGTCGACCACGGCGGTACGGTGTCTCCGTACATGCCGTGCGGTAAACGGGCACTATAGTAAAACACGCTAAAGAAGAACTTGCGAAGGAATCGACAACACAGACACCACAGAATAATAATAAAGAAACCGCCATGAGATCACAACCGGCATAGAACCACCCAGGTGACAAAAAAAAAAAAAAAGTGAGACGGTGCGCGGCGTGGCGACGCTGCATGTGTGAACATTTCTTTTTTTACACGTTCCTTGGTTAAGCAGGCTAAGCCATGTGCTAAGCTTTAAGATAAGCTTTGGATAATATGTAAAGTTTATAACTATTTATGCTAAGCAATATAAGTAGTGCTGCAAAGATACAGGAGAAAGAATTGTGGATCTGCAAACGCGACCGACCGTGCGTTTGGCGCGCCATCCGCGCTCGGCCGATACGAAGACAAGCCCAGCCTGCGGCCAAGCTAAGCCAAAACGTTGTGTCTGTCGCCCTAGCGCGCGCTTTGTGTGATCTCGGTGCTTCACGTAAGCCTGCTTACACGATGTTTGCTTTAGTGTGCTTCCGCGACGATAACGTGAAGACTGTGTTCAGCGTGCATCAGATGGAGACGTTCTGAGCCATAAATGTCTTGGATTTCGACCGATTTCGACTCTACAAAGCGGCACCAAGAATAATGGCAAGACGAGCAACAAGGCCCATGTGCTCCGATTGTTTGGTGAGTTGAGTGGGCATGGTAGTTACTCCTATTTAGTATTTATTTGATATCACCTTTTTTTTTGTATTCAAACTTGGGACGAAGCTGAAAGGTCGGGAAAACAAGTCCCTCGTCCTTTGTCTCCGGTATATTTGATGACAGCGAGACCAGCGACGCCTCGATTGCAAGTCCACACGCTCTCAGAAGTTGAATGATTGAGCGCATATATTATTGCAGTTTGTTTTTGTGTTTGTCAGTATGCACAAAAAAAACGTAGCATAGATTAGAGGTAAAGGACAGGCGCCCTGCTCGTGAGTGTAGTTGGAGTCTCGCAAGCCCTTTGTAAGTATTTACAACGTGCGTGTTAAGCCGAAAACGCGTTTATCGCCTCATAGTAAAACGCTCTAGTCGATGTAAGCTGCACTGGTGCGATTTTTTATTTCATATTTTTTTATTTTTACATACTGCAGCCCAATTAGGACTGTCGCAGGAGTGGGTTTATTAATGTTGTTGGCTTAATTGCATAAGCACGTAACATGCAGCACGTGTGTTATATCCAACTCATTGCAGCCTGACTGCTGTGTTGGGCTTGGAACGATATGGAATCTAGGCTGCCTTTACTACTGTCTTACATATTACCGTTGCCTCATCGTGAATCTACCCTAGCTTAATTTATTTCATGCCATCTTTAAGTTGAGATTTAGTGGCATGCTCTAGGTATGATAGTCGCACCACCATCGTGAAAAAGAGCACGTCACAGATAGTAAGTGATTATTGAGTTTGCTGTAATTTAAGGACGAGTTTGCAGTTCATTCTTGGGTACAGCTCAAAAAACACAGGACGCAAGCGTGTAAGTGGGATAAGGTGCTGCTTAATTTAAAAAAAAATTTTGCCCCTTTCTTTTCCTTCCTTTTTTGCCGCAAAATTTTGCCGATATACTGTTTTCTTCCACGCAATAAGCCACAGTTGGGTGTGTAATATTTCACTCAGTTTTTTGCTATAGTTCAGCTCCTGCAACATTGTGAACATGCGCAGTGAATTAAGGTCTAGATAATTTCTCACTGTGCCGCCTACTTTCTATACATTGCTTCGAAGGTAAACTTTAATTAAACATGTGTTACTGTTTTCTGATTTCATGGCTCTGTTTATTACAGAATCTTTCAGGCACTTCCTTGAGTGCGGATGAGGCAGTCCAGAAGAAATTGACACAAGACATAGTTGCCTTGGCAAAATAGTCGCCCGCAAGATCGCCAACATCATCAAGGGCCAGAAGAAGCACTTGTAGTTTTGATTATGATAATATATTTGAACATATGCCTCATTCATTCACTGTGATTATCATTGCAGGGGCGCTGCCACAGTGTGGGCCTTCTGCATGACGACAAGACACCCATAAAACACTTGCGCAAGACTAATTCTAATGGGGCTGAGAAGTGGGCAAATACAAAACTAATACAATGCCAGCAGGCAAATACAGAACCAATAGGCAAATATAATTCCAATTGGCTAATAGAGAACCAATACACCAATATAGGTCCAGTAGGCTGATATAGAACCAATAGACCAATAGCCAAATACAGTTCCAATAGACCTATAGAACCAATAGACCAATAGGTGTCAATAACCCAATAGGCTATTGGTTTTTTATTGGGAATTTTTGCTAGGGATCAAAAACTACGTGAAACGAATAATTAGGCTGAATTTAATTGATCCAGAATCGTGACCGTCGCACTTTTTCTAGTTGCCATTTAAACAAAAATATTACTTGCGATAGTGTTCCATCTCCACCTGTTCCATCTCAAATTGTTGTTTCTCCGAGCTTTCCATTCTTCTTTTTTTTTTTCTTCGAATCGAAAGTCATTGCGCCAGCGACGCGTTATGAACGAACGCGAAGGTGCACGGAGCCGCTGGGCCGAGAGGACAGCAGCAACAACAGCAGCCGCGTCGGCTCCTACATTCCAGAGAGGTGGCTTTCCTGCTTAGCGTGGATGCCACGGCGGGCAAGATGGCGGACCTATGCGCAACTCTGCTACCCACGGAATATATTCCTTCCTCCATGCTGCTACCTAAAGGTAGCATATACAGTAACTCTATGCCAAACTAGAGTCACTGCATATGCTACCTTTAGGTAGCAGAGTTGCGCATAGGTCCGGCTACCAACCACAGTTATGCGGTGAAGTCGCACTTCGTTTTTGCAGGCGACATGCCTACCGTGTCGCCGATTAACCTGTCTGGCGTGTCGAAGACCGACGATAAACATTGGCTGTCAATGGCTAGTGTTAATTCAGCTCGCTGCAGCGGCGGCGTCGAGAAATAAACAAATTGGCCCAAGCGGCAGCTTGCTAGCGGCGTTGGAAGACAGATGCGCAACTCTGCTACCTAAAGGTAGCATATAGGGGGTATGCACTGTACCTTGATCCGCGAGGTGGCGATAGCATCGCCGGGCAGCGACGCCATTTTGGCGGTCCGGCCGTTCGTGAGCGCAGTAGCAGATAGCAGTACCGGCAGTATCGGGCTACGTTCTGTATGCGTTCTGCTTAGCCCACGCACAGCAGTGTCTCGTGCGCGGTGCGTATTTATTACGTGCAAATCTTTGAACGAATTTATTTGCGTGTGCGGAGAGACGGTATGTGCCGCGGTTGCACGTCAGCCAGCTGCGACAATGGTGAACTGCGCCGTGTTTGGTTGTAACAACCACGCGAAAAAGAAGCCTGTGGATCAGAATGCTGCCTCTGTTGGTTTCTTTTTCATACCAAAGGCCAGCTTTGCAGGTCGAGTGAGCAGCTTGTGCCTCACTGTCTTCTTTGATGAGAAGCCACGGCGTAAGGAGCTTTTCATTAAATGACTGTGAATGACGAACCTGGGAGTACAAACAGACAACCTCAGTGATGTGACCTAAACATTTGAAATAAATTAGAAAGCTATCGTAGCTGCAAAGTTGGAACACTAAGAAATGTCTGAATAAAGCAACGTCAACGCTGATTTGCACGACGTAAGAGATCGACGCAACGCGGATTCTTAAATTCTGGCGATCGCGTTTAACGCGGAATGGAGTTAGATCATACTTAATCCTTCAGGAAGCTGCGCGTCGCCCTAGCTAGAACTGTCGCTTAACGCTTGCGATAACTCAGCTACACACGAGCAAGGCAATCAGCGGTTGTTGAAATGCGAAAACCATTTAGAAACAGCCACTGGCAAGTGCTGTAATCCCTTCCTGCCCTGACGTCCCGTTACCGTGTTTACGGGTTTCACACGGCGCTAGCACGATAGAACAAACGCGATGAGGAATAAACGGGGAAGTCGGCTTACTTTTCTGACAACAGCGATTGTGCTGTACGGCAGAACTTCGACGCCTGCCCTAAAAAGCTGCGATAAATCGGCTACACATTAGCACCGCACGTAGCGGTTGTTGAGAAGCAAAAACCATTTGAAAATGCACTGCAGCAATTGCTGCGATCTCTTCCCTGCCATTACATCCCGTTACTGGGTTTACAGTATCGGCAGAGGGCTCGCACGGCACAATAAACGCGATTACAAGTGGACGAGGGAAGTCTGTTTACCTTTCCAACTACAACTATCGTGCTGCCTTGGAGAACCTTGACACCCAGCTGCTGCACCCATCCGCTCATGAGATAGTTGTGACCGTGCATGGATTTATAAGCTTTCAGTTGCTCACGCGACACAAAACTTGATGTCGGTGAAGTCGACCCGCGGCAGCATGCAGTGCGACATCGAGTTGAAGTTCAGCGTCTTCGAGTTCGAGTGGGTCTGCGCCGCCGCACAGACGCCCTTTTTCCAGGTAGCGCAATCGCGCAGGTTTATCTAACCCACGTGCGTATGCGCTTAAGTCCATTGCAGTCCACAGATGCACCAAGAAAAGCGAAAAAACAGATAGTTCCACAGTACCACCGTGAGCGCCTCGAACCACCGAGACCGCCAAAATGGCGGCATCCTGGAACGACGCTAGCGCTCCTTGCGGATGACGTCAGGTGCATACCCCCTATACAGTAACTCTATGCCAAACTGCCTGTCCGCGCCACCTAGCGGTGCGCCATCTGCCGTCGAGCGCGGCGCTGGGCCGGAAATGGTCTTATTGTTATTCACTGGCCTTTCAATCTTCTACTCCCGCACAACGCATTAAGCGGTTATCGCAATTCTGCAATATGATCGTCACACTTCTACTTTTACAGCAGGATCAAAGCTATTACGCCATGCCTCGAACGGCATGCCGTTGGGTTGGTATCACCTTGCGAGAAAGAATGCGACTGATAACAGTTATACGGATAGACCGTGGCTGCCAAAGAGCACGTCTTGTGAAAAAGTGAAAGGCGAAAAATATTTCTGCTCAGTCAGAAAACAGACAGGCCATCGATTAGGGAGGGATGCGCCTCGGGCGCTGCGCTGCTGTCGATCGCCGCTGACGTAGCGGAAACGTCGCGAATAGGCTCTGGGCCACGCGCTCGCGTGGTCCGTAAACTTTTGTGGTTAACTGTACATATCGTGGTCTCGGTACGTGAAACGCCAGAAACTACTGCTACACACTGTACGTGACTTGAGGTAAATCCATATTGAACGGCGCAAAAAACGAGACACAAAGAAGAGACTGCACAACACGAGCGCTGACTGACAACTAAATGCTTTATTCAAGCACAAAGAAAAGAAAAAGAAAAGAAGGAAACAGAAATGCGCGCGCACCCTAAGCACATGACAAGAGATTGCAGGCATACAGCAAATTTAAGTATTGTCCAAGTAAACCATCTCACAATCGAGCAACACAATCGATGGCGTTCTGACACACGTGTCACCATTTTTGCTGATAGCAAAAGCTTCAGCTATCTCTCTGATTCGCGCCTCATTGTGTCAAAAAACTTTTCTGCCCTAACCAAATCTTGCGTCCACAAAATGTCCTCTAGCCTCTTATCTCAAGTTCAGCGTCTGAAACACGCGGCCTTCCCTCTTGACGCCATTGTTTCTGCGTCATTAAAAATTGTGAACAAAGTTAGAAAGGGTCCAGCAAAACCGCTAGATGACAAACGGGCAAAGGGTAACGAACTGGCGTTGATCCCATATGTTCATGGCCTTTCTCACCGTATTAAAAAGATTGCACACAAGTTTAATATTCACGTCCACTTTTCCGCTAAGAATAAGCTGAATACCCTGTGTGCCAGAATTGATAAATTGCCCTCAGGTGCGAGTGGGCACAGTATCAAGAATCAAGAAAATTTATTTCCAACATAAAGTTGGGGGTCACCCCAGGCGAAAAGCGGCGAAATGCAGCTTGATGGTGCCTGGGGGTACTGGGGGCCCATACACAAGGCAGCGTACACATACATTTCTAGGCAACATAGGGTACTTAATGAAGAAAGGATATTTAGAGTAGTAAAACAAACAACAACTAAGGACATAGAATACTGGTAAACGTAAGAGATACATATATACACTGTATACACGTGCATACATAAGCGGAAAGGTAAGTATACTAAAAATGACGTCAGATCATGATACGTACATTTAAAACATGCTTGCTGTAAACAGATTTATATCGAAACATTTTTTCCGCACAACTGTTTAAAAAAATATTACATTGTACGATGAAAGAAGTGTGTGGTGGTGAGAACAGATACCACTGTTCAGTACAGTTCAGACATAAAATAATCACGCAACTTTTTTTTTTACAAACATGGTTAAAATCGATACCCTGCTTCTCATATTTGTTTAAAAGATACGGTACATTGAAAGCCAGTGATCGTTTGCCATAAGTTGTGCGCCACCGCGGTATGTTATGAAAGCTTCGATTACACTTAGAACACGAAGTTTATTTACAGAATTTACAACTGCCTTGAGACGTGATTCTTGGTTCGTGGCTCAAAAGTCTCTGCCACTGACCTCCATTAAAAAGGCTGGACGGCGCATCCCCGCCCTGCGAGGCGGGCGCTTGTGAAGCCACCGGAAGGTGCCCTGTTTGTCCCGGAAGCTGGCGTCTTCTGTCCGTCTCAGTCACGCAATTCAAATATTCTCGAGTGGCAGCTGTTGTTATGATCGTTTTTATTTTTTATTTTTTCAAACTCTGCGATTACGCCTCACTTCAGACGCCGACGAACGCTACACGAAAGATGACAGACGCCGTGCCGACACCGTCCGAATATGGCGGAGTGCTGCAACGGACAAAATGCGTAAAACGTAATGCAGCTTTGAGGTACTTACGCGTGAAATGCCTTCCCTGACTTTTCCGGTCGATTCGTACAGTTTACTGCGCTACAGGCAGATATTCCTTTAAAAAAGAAGAGAAAAGCTCTCTTCCGGGACAAAAACGGCGGCTTCCGGTGGCTTCACGCCCGCGTGCCTGATGCGCCATCCAGCCAGGGTTGCCGTTGGTGGCTACTTTGCGCCAAATTGGCTACTTTACGACCCAGTCTGGCAACAAAAATTTCAGGTTGGCGCCATGGCTACTTTCTGGCTACTTTGAACCTCTATTTTAGCGCATTCAGTAGCCATTTTTCTCATTATCTGCAGATAAAATACCAAGCAAGCCTGACGACTACCCTTTGTTTCCAAGCTTTTCTGACGTGTCAGCCAGTGTATAAGCGCGTGTCCAAGCCCCGCCATGAGTCTGGTGCTCATCGAGGCACCCGAACGCAACGCGCGGTGCGCCTGCCGAGACGGAATGATGAAGTTCTTGTTCGCCCAGTCAGTGTCTCACACCCACTATGGGGGATAGGCCATGAATTCGGTGGTTTTAAGAATTTAAATAAAAATTAAGAAATTGGAAATATAACTTACACATAAATTAAAGATGAAATTTAAGTACGCCTTTTGGCTAAGATCAAACTGACGAAGTTGCGTGCATGTTGGCAAACGCGTGCCTAGCACGCTGTTCACGCTGCCCGCCATCGATGCTGACGCTACGAGCCAGTTTTGTAGTGCTGATGCACGGCGCGTGTTTTCGGGTGAACTTGACAGACACAGAGATCCGCTACAAAATGAAGCTGGACCGGTCATCTTCAAGCGGATATTGCTACTTGAAGCTGGTCGTGCTTGAAGTCGCAGACTTCAAGCACAACCTTCTGCCATTAGTATTCCTACTGACTGGTTGGCTGGAATGTTTCAATCTTACTGTCTCTCTGGCAATTACTATATCTATTCTATATAAAATGTATACAGGTGCACGGAACTTATAATATGTTCATTTATTTGCAACTTGCTTACAGCTTGAAGACCAAGCATGAAGGAGAAAATAACTGTGCTCGTATGCTATTTTATTGCTGACACAAAATGGTATTATATATTGTTCAATGATAAAACCTCTTTTCATAATACCGCTTTTCTGCCATTTGGCTACAAGTTTGGCGATAAGATTAAAAGACCTGGCTACTTTGGCTACTTTTAGCTTGAATTCTGGCTCCTTTTCAAATCTACCCAACGGCAACCCTGCATCCAGCTCCTCCACCTGCCTCGTCTTCGAAGTTCCTCCGCACCGGCCACTCTCTCACCCTCGTGGTATATTTCTTCTGTTTTGCTTCCATTTTTGTTGAACCCAACCCCGTCGCGCCGTTTCTGCCGTGCCTGTGGTGTACCGTTACGTTGACAGGAGGGGAGGACTGCGTGCCTGCGTGGGGGGCTGTGAGAGACGCTTTACGACCCTGTAGAAAACGGGCGTCTCAACGCTGAGATGTTTCGTCTTTGGGGACCCGGGGTGAGGCTACTGGTGATTGGGGGGCCCCGCGTGAGGCTAGGGGAAATCCTTAAAGGAGCACTGACACAAAATTTCGAAGGCGAGATAATGAGTTAAATAGATGTATGCGGAGCCGTACACAACGTCTACGAAATATCAAGGGCCAATATAGCCTAGAACATATTTAAAATCAATTTTAAAGTGCATGCCGCGCGACTGAGCGAGATGCGAGCGCTTCGCGACGCCGACATCAACGCGGGGGGTGTGTAAACAAACCTACGTCACGAGTTTGCGTTGGCTGGTGGCTGGTTGTGCCCTTGCGCTTGTGCCGTGCTACCTGCCATTTCTTCCACCGTGCCTGCGGCTTGGCGTGTTCTAGTTGTGTTCTCTTCCGCTGTTTGCTCGTCGTGCCCGTTGGCAGATGTTATGGCCCGCTCACGCTAGCGGCAAGCCTGCCGCAACGGCGCGGTGCCGCAGAACGTCGGCCGTCGCCGCACGCGCGAGAGCTGTCCAACTTGCACGGCAAGCTTCGCAGGCGAGGCATTCGCGCCTCTGAAAAACATGGCAGCACTGCCAAAAGCGGTTGTCGTCCACTTCGAATCTATCAAGTGGCCGCCGTGCGCTCTGTAACGTGTAAGTTCCGAACTGATGCTGCTGATGCTTCCATTTGCTTTAGATTCATGTCCTTAAGCTTCGACAGCAATGTATTCGTCCCGATTCGGCGCCGTTTTTGAGAGCCATAGTCAAATAATCGATGCTGTAAGCTTAGCGAGTCGAGATGGGCGCTTCCGAATGCTCGGAGGACATAGATTACGCATGGTAGACGACGAATAGAAACAGCGCTAGACACGGGACGAGAAGAGGACACATACACGGCGCCGTGTATGTGTCCTCTTCTCGTCCCGTGTCTAGCGCTGTTTCTATTCGTCGTCTACCATGCAGAACCAACCAGCCCAATCAAGCACATTGTTATAGATTACGCGTTTGTTAGTTGTTTCTAATCCTCCATAGCTGGCGCCACTTCACCTGGTTCGGCGCCCACCGCACTCACGCTCGCGCGTCGCCTACGTCACAATTTTGCGTGTTCACGTGGCCAGCTGTGGCTACCCGTCCTCCGGAAGTAGTGCTGCCCAGCTCGGTGCTTTGAAACCGAAACTGCGACTGGGCGCTCTAAAAACGTCTCTAAATAAATAACCGTCGCGCACTCGCGCAAACGAGGTTTGCAGCCGTGATAAGTGGATCATAAGCTATCTATTGCAACAAAAAAAACAAGGTGCAAAATTTTTGTGTCAGTGCTCCTTTAACACGGTACTAATCATTTCTCGTGGCCTCTGGTTCTTGGGCCCGTATTCCCAAAAGGCGACAATCGCAAAAGTATCGCCTTTGGTGCGCGCTGATTGGCTATTGAGCAAACCGGAAAAGTTAGGGCGCCATCTGGTAATTCCGCCGACGTCAATTCTGCGTCATGGTGCTCGACGGTGCTCTCGACATATTTGCAATAAGCGAAGGCACCGTTAACCGTCGGTTCGTGGTGAAGTCTAGCATTTCAGCGACGTAGGCGGTAGCTTCTAGTATTCAATCCTCGGTGGATATACGCAGCATTTTTTACGCTGAAGCTTTCATCGAGCATTACCTTGGCACTATCAGCACTCGTTCTTTGCCAGCGCGTGTTCTTTCGTGGTTTGAACGTCCCAGGAGCATGAACCGTGCGTTGCTCGCGTGGCTTATCGCGAGCCGGCAACATGTTCAGATCTTGAGACGATGTCGCTGCGGCGGCACGCTACAGCTGAACTCTCCGAGTACGCCGTGTTAAACTCTCAACGAAAATACGTTTCACGCAAAGTTCCATTCTTTAAATATTATACTGTGCATTAAATAATCGAACAAGAAAACGTTGAAAGCACTTTCAACACGTCTTACACTTCAAGTAGCCACAGCCAAGCCGGCCAAGCCTGGCCACTGCGTAGAAGCAGCAGCACACGCTCGAAAACGCCGTACTCGGGTTGCTCTGCGCTCGTACAGTGCGCTCACTCCCGTGTTGCGAGACATTCGTCCTACCAACGGCCAGTTGCAACAATGACGTCATAGGCAAGTCTTTTTTTTTGCTTATTCAACGCATCAAATTCTACGTCACCAAACGCGATACTATCGCCTTTTGCGATCGTTTGAGAATACGGGCCTTGGATCGCTTATCTGTTTTAAGTGCGAATGCACTTTATAAGCGACCCTGAATCCGCCGTCCCATAGCAACGGCGCGAGGAGCGGAGAGGAGCGTCTGTAGCAACGGCGCAGCGACGTCACACCCCACGTGACTGCGCGCGCTCCGCCTCCTCACCGCGGTTTGCGCGGGCGCGCGCCGGCTCCGCACCGCTCTTCTCCTTCTCTCGCCGTTCGCTCTCTCTCCTCCCTGCGCCCCACTCTCCCGTCCGCTGGCTGGGCGCCTCTCAAGAAGAAATGTGTGCGCGAGACGCCGCTGTGAAACGCCAACGGTAGAGTGTACTATATACCAACGGCGACCACAAGGCTGAGATTATGGCCGTCAGGTACAATGACAACACAAACAGGTGCTCATGAATGTGTAAATAAATGGTTACGGTACGAATCCTCGTGTCGTCATTAATTTACGCCATTAAAATTACTGCGCCGTGTACTCTCGGCGCAAGAAATGCATTCGCATTTCGTCACGATTCCCTTCGGGGAGGTGGGGGCATTTTTTTAAATGCGAAGCATTTCTTAGCGAACTTCTGCGACTTTGAGCGTATCTATCTATCTATCTATCTATCTATCTATCTATCTATTATCTATCTATCTATCTATATCTATCTATCTATCTATCTATCTATCTATCTATCTATCTATCTATCTATCTATCTATCTATCTATCTATCTATCTATCTATCTATCTATCTATCTATCCATCCATCCATCCATCCATCCATCCATCCATAGAGTTTCCTAAAATGACCTAGAGGGAACTCTGGCGCTGCGATCGTTCAGCCACCATGGGAATGATGGGTAGTACACGGACTTGCCTCGTCTTCGTGCTTGTGGGCTTCGAACGCATTGTGGCTTTGTTTACTGCTATGTTTTGGTTTTCTTTCGGATAAAAGAATGGATAGTTGTGAACTTCGGACCAGATTTGAATCGGTGAGCCTAAAGAAGTTAAAGTGGTGAAGTGAAACAGCTGATTTTTGCTGGACGAAGGCTGAAGCGCGAGCATTGCAGCTCCCATAGACACTAGCGCCAGAGTTCCCTCTAGTAAGTCTTGTAGGAAACTCCCATCCATCCATCCATCCATCCATCCATCCATCCATCCATCATCCATCCATCCATCCATCCATCCCTCCAATCTCCATCAGCCATCCCATCCATCCATCCATGCCATCCATCATCCATCCCTCCATCCAGCATCCATCCATCCATGCCATCATCCATCCATCCCCATCATCCATCCATCCATCCATCCATCCCTCCATCCATCCATCCATCCATCCATCCATCCATCCATCCATCATCCATCCATCCATCCATCCATCCATTCCACCATCCATCCCTCCATCCATCCATCCAACATCCATTCCACCATCCACCCTCCATCCATCCATCCATCCATCCATCCATCCACCATCCTCCATCCATCCATCCATCCTATCCAGCCATCCATCCATCCATCCTCCATCCAATCCATCCATCCCCATTCCATCATCCATCCCATCCATCCTCCATCCCTCCATCATTCCATCCATCCATCCATCATCCATCATCCAATCCCATCCCTCCATCCATCCATCCATCCCTCCATCCATCCCCATCCATCCATCCATCCACCATCCTCCTCCATCCATCATCATCCATCCATCCACCATCCATCCATTCCATCCATCCATCCCTCCATCCATCCCTCCATCATCCATCCAATCCATCATCCATCCATCATCCATCCATCCATCCATCCATCCATCCATCCATCCATCCATCACATCCATCCACTCATCCATCCATCCATCCATCCATCCATCCATCCATCATCCCATCCATCCATCCATCCATCCATCCATCCATCCATCCCATCCCTCCATCCATCCATCCATCCATCCATCCATCCATCATCCATCCATCCATCCATCCATCCATCCACCATCCATCCATCCATCCATCCATCCATCCATCCATCTCATCCATCAATCCATCCACCATCCATCCATCATCCACATCCATCCATCCATCCATCCATCCATCCATCCATCCATCCATCCATCCATCCATCCATCCATCCATCCATCCATCCATCCATCCATCCATCCATCCATCCATCCATCCATCCATCATCCATCCTCCATCCATCCATCCATCATCCATCCACCATCCATCCATCCATCATCCATCCCTCCATCCACTCATCCATCCATCATCCATCCATCCATCCATCCATCCATACATCCATCCATCCATCCATCCATCCATCCATCCATCCATCCATCCATCCAGCCATCCATCCATCCATCCATCCATCCATCCCCATCATCCATCCATCCATCCATCCATCCATCCATCCATCCATCCATCCATCCATCCATCCAGCCATCATCCATCCATCCATCCATCCATCCATCCATCCATCCATCCATCATCCATCCATCCATCCATCATCCATCCTCATCCATCCATCCATCCATCCATCCATCCATCCATCCATCATCATCCATCCATCCATCCATAATCCATCCATCCATCCATCCATCCATCCACCCTCCATCCATCCAGCCATCCATCCATCATCCATCCATCCATCCATCCATCCATCATCCATCCATCCAGCCATCCATCCATCCATCCATCCATCCATCCATCCATACATCATCCACATCCACCATCCATCCATCCATCGATCCATCCATCGATTCCAATCTATATCTATCATATATCTATCTATTCATCTATCTATCTATCTATCTATCTATCTATCTATCTATCTATCTATCTATCTATCTATCTATCTATCTATCTATCTATCTATCTATCTATCTATCTATCTATCTATCTATCTATCTATCTATCTATCTATCTATCTATCTATCTATCTATCTATCTATCTATCTATCTATCTATCTATCTATCTATCTATCTATCTATCTATCTAGCCGCCTACGACTTTGTGCTCTCCTGGCCGTTCCGTTAATCGGATGTATACCAAAGTTGGTGTGTCATAACATGGCCTTATCGCGAACATAAATGACAGGTCATATCATGAAAATCATGACACGCATGTCATGAACAGCATGATTTACATTCCACGGCCTTTGGGCTCTTGCGGCCGTTCCGTTAATTTCATATATACCAAAATTGGTACGGCGTGACAAGAGTTCATGACGAACATAATGATAGGGCCTAACATGCAAATCATGAAGCGCATGTCATGTGCAGCATGATTTACATCACATGGTCTCGGGGCGCTCGCGGCCGTTTAAATGAAGGGATACATACGAAAACTGGTATGACAAGACCTTTCTGTATGACGAACTGACACGTGGTAACATGAAAATCATGATATCCCTATCGGAAAAACTACCATGGTGGATACTGGAAAAGGTGGTGGATATTGTGGAAATAATGCTGGGTATGCTGGAAATCATGGTGTTATAGAGGAGTGGTGGGTGGCAAGGTGTACGTTAGCTGGGTGAGGTGGAAAGGATGGTGGACAATGGTGGAGAGTAGCAGCAAAATACTGGGCAGGGGTAGGAGACAGTGCCCACTATGGCGCGAATGGTGGAAAGCAGCGAGGGAATGGTGGGTGAGGAAAATGATGGCGTACCATGCTGCACCATGCTGGAGAAGCTGCGCCAAACACCGTCATTATACTCGAAAGCAGTGGCAACTATGATGACTATAATGTGAAATATTATTGCAGTGCAAATGAACAGCATTTTGGGCGAGTTGGTAATGCCTAATGGACCAATGTAAAGCTCAATAGACAGGATCGAACTTGTTTTGTATTTCTAACACACCCCTTGTGAGCATGCGTTTTCTTTATTTCTTATTGCCTGACAGGAAATAAATCCACATTTTTGTGGTGAGTGGTCGAGCCCTTTGAGCTTTCGTTTTCAATGCTACATTTGTTTGCAGTCCACCTATTGTATTGATCGCGAAAAAATGCTCAAGAGTGTATTGCTTAATTATTAGTAAATTTTAATACGATTTTCCTGGCTGAGAATATTTATTCGAGCACGAAGAAAACGCAGAACTAGTGATCACTGCATAGCAGTTAATTTTTGGACTTCCGTGGGATGTAGACCACGCCTGTTGCGCTTTAACATTCGCGCTGAATTTGCTGCTCGCTCACATTTATGATGAGGCTGAAAGTAAACATCAACATCATGTGCGCTACGGATGTAAACGTTGAGAAAAAGGTCCGTGAAATGCATGATGCAACCGAATCACCTCGCGTAAACAGATTGACAATGTACTGTATTGCAAAAACAATTTGCGGCTTGAGCCGAGAACCTCAATTCGACGGGGGCAAGGTGCAAAGCACAGATTTTGGCGCACGTAAAGTAAGTGGGCAAAGCGTTCGGTCCTTTTTTGGATATATAGCTCACGCCAATATCAAGGAAATAGCAGCTATTACACATTCAAATCTTTAATTAACATGCACAAACACTGGCCAACTCTATTGAACTCTGATTATATCTATTGAGTGCACTCATTTATTTTTCTGTTAAAAATAAACATACTTTTAAAAACTCCGTGTCATGTGTCAGGTCTGTTATCTAGAACAAATATTATTTGCTATTTGTCAGTGGTTCTACTTCACATACAAAACAAATTGCTTGCACAAATGCAACGGTGCTGTACCCTCTTTTCTGGATGTGTCTGTTTACATATCATCCCATTAATGTATTGGCAAAGTTCATTGAATAAAACTAAAGACTAAATTTTCAAATGCTTTACAAATTCAACAGCCTGTTTCATAGAACACTGCCCATAATGTCCTTATGCACATGCTTCTATTCTCCTACTCCCACCATCAAACGTTATTTATTCCAGAGTAGCGACCTGGAAACTATTCTCCAGGTGACCACTACACGAAATGCCTTGTTTAATGAAGGCACGAGTGTTTGCACACAGTTTTCTATTTTAGAACCTTCACAGTGTCCCTACCTACAAACAATCGGTACACATAACTCTTTGTTTCAGCACTACTGTAGCTTTCCCTGACATTGCTTTGCAACAGCCTTCACAATTACAGCAAACTATATTCACTGGGAAAAACAAGTGCTGCTAAATATGCACTACTGGCCCACTTGCTACCAAGTTACATGTGATACTCTATGCAAAGTTTCACACGTAGATTAAAGTACAGTATGTGCACCCCATCACATGCACTATTCAAGAAATTTGAAGCCAGCACATTTCTTCTAAACTGAGTAATTCATGAAGCAAGAAGCAATAATTTGTGGACCCAATTTTGTACTGCTTCAACATACCATACACTATCACTGCTTTTCAGTATAAGGCTTGCATTTGTCCGCCTGGTAAACGTTGGTGGTGCATAGGCGACTCTTGAGCTTCTTACGACTTGGTGTGGGGAGCTTAGAAACCAATGATCTCTCTTTTGTCCAGTTTTCTGAGAAGAAAAAAATTGAGTCATGAGAAAAAGCAAGAAAGAAATAATGAAAGAAAAATTGGTTCAATAAGTAAAGTGTCCACAACCATACCTTGTGAGGATTTTGGACCACGAGTTTACTTCCAGTAGTGGAAAATCCTCTGCTGACTTGAGGTAGGTTCAGAGATAAAGCATCCGAGCATGTGCTGATATGAGCAGTTTCTTGGAGGCTGTGGTTGGGTTTGAAGAGGAAAAAATAATGATTACTATGGTAGAAGCGTGAGTGGATCTCTGATTCACGTTTGAGAAGAATGTATAGAGAGCACTGCATGAGAAAAATAGTGTGCACATAACATTGCTTTGTTTGTGAATTTGTTTTAGTGGTAACCTTCAGTGGACCGTGTCTGACCAAGCCTCAATTAGAGGATACTAAGTTAGTTAATTGCCCAACTCTATAAACTACATGGTATGTGCAAATGTAATATGTATGACTGTAAACTTACGAAAATGTATAAATGCATATACATACTATAAGTTCACTTGGCTCTACCATACATTGGACTTATGAGCATTTATCTCAGAAGACTAATTTGTACAGAAATAGGTAAAACTTATGCTGTCATCTGTGTTACAAAGTTTAGCAGTAAAGATATTTTTTGCAAAAGTGAGAACGAAGTAAATAATCTTAGAAAATGTCGTTGGAATCCACAAGCGGTGCATCCGATCAGCTGGACGAGTTGTAAAACCTTTTGAAATGACAAAAACCGTAGCACATGCAAAAAAAAAGCTATGTTCAAATGCAAAGCAGTGCATTTTCACTCACTGGTGCGCACACCCACATGGTGCATGGTTATTTCGTTTTCGTAGGTAGTCTCTGAGCTCTTTGCTGGCACTGAATTTTCATGCTGGCAGCCGGTTAAGTGCCGCAGCTGACGTGATTCACAGGCTTTAGACACGATCGCTTTGTGGCAGCGGCATGTAAAATTTGGCGCACAAACTCGTATTGCTATATCAAAACTGATTTAAAACGGAGCTGCGTAACGCCGATCAAAGAAAACGACCGCGATACAATTTGAATTAAATAAACGACTGAAGCGTAATCAATGCCAATGGGCTGCTGCTTTTTGAGCGTCAGTGTAATCTCAATACTTGTCCTCAAACAATCAAGCTCTTGTATTAGCTCTAGAAGTAACACAAAAACTGGTCCCTACTAGCTGTGCCATTTTTTTGCTGTGGAGAAATAATTTTCCTCGTGTTCTTGTCAGTATAAATCTCAAAGGCTATGCTTTTGCAATGCAAACGCCAAACCGGACGAGGTGAATGTCGGATGACTTGCAAAGACAGTTATCGACGCACGTGGCCGCAGCGTAGACCCCCCCCCCCCTCTTTTTTTTGGTATCAAGGTTGGCAGTTGTCATAAATTGTCAATGTTGACAATGCATGTCAACAAGCAACGATAGATCTTCGGCGATCGAATGATCACGGGCAATAAAATAGAGATGTCAAGTGCGTCAATTTTGCGTCCTAAAAGCAACTTTATTTCGCCACTGCACACGCCGTTAAACCTATCAAAATTTACCATCAAGGATGTGCAGCGACCGAAACTGTTTAATTTGCGCTAACATCCCTACATGCTTTGGAAAAAGACCTTTCATAAACTTTTAAAAAGAAACTTCTTGTACGAAAAGTTTTCTCAACGTTTCCTACAAAACTTCTAGTGCAAAACGTCTATTCAACATCGCACAATATACCAATACATGTTACGTACATACTTTTGTAGTGGTTTAAAGAAGTTTTTCGACGTTTTGTGCTTTGTGGGAGGTTGCAGTCTTTGACGGTTCTTTCACTTGAAGCATGTGCGGTTGAGAGTTCTGCAATACAAGAGCGCATGAGAGAAAGCTTTACTTGCCAAGCTTCAAGAAGTTAGGCTCTAGTCCAGGGCTACCACTGACATTCCCAAAGCTCTGATGGCCATGTACACCAGCCACTTCTGGCAGTCAGCACAGTATATGGCTTTATTGCACATTTCGTAGGCTTTTTTATAAGCCAAAGAATATCACAGAGCATGTACACAGCCACAAAAAATCGGATAGGTCATTCCCGAATCCCCTTTACAACATCACGAAATTTACTTGGCCCTAGAATGAATAATTAATCTAGGTTAATTAGCTAATTATAGAGAAACTGAAAATACCTTCAGGAGCACCAAATGGCAGCAAACCATACCATATGTTGTTTTCACTAATCATTAAAATCCTTGGTCTAAGTCATGTTTAAGTTCCATGTGTACAAATGCGCAAGTTGTGAATGCGTGAGCAAACATTCATCTACAATGGTAAGCTAGTTCTGCAGAATCTGACAAGGTGATTTTTCTACAATATTGCACGGTAGTGTTTCACTGCTTTTAGCAAAGCACATTTGCGTAAGGCATGTCTGCAGATAGAATTCTTCGTTACATAACACAATAATGATGGTCTTCTTGCACGCATATCACAGCGCTGTGATGGGTCATTCCATGGCATGTGGTATTCATAGATGACACCGTCAGGGCACTCCATTCATTTATTTTTAGACACTGAGGGTGGTACAGATGGCTCTGTTGGCCAGTCCTTCCACAGACTGACTAGAATAACTAAGTGTGACAAGTGAAGCAGGCCACTGCTCCAGCTAGTGGAAGGAAATGTGTTCCAGGCAAGCTCCAACATTCCCCACAGTGCAAGGCGTGTCATGGTTGCGAGTCTTGTGGACCACAAGAGGTAAGGCAATGTGTGATAGTACCACACAAAGAACTGGTAGTGCAGTGACCGACTGAAGACCATTCCTATAAAGTTGCAGGTAAACAATGGCAGCAGCATTTCTGGACATGGCTGTTAAGGAAGCAACAAAGAAACATGTGCACCACTTTATAGGTACTAAGCAAGCAAGGATACGATCGGGGAACATCACCAGCACCTTTCCCTTGTTCGTGGTCCATTCGGTGAGCTTGAGATACCTAGGTAATAAAAATAAAACTTTCTCAATGTATGTTATATGGAAAGTTAAATTGGCTCTCCTATTTATGGTGAGTGCAAGCTCTCTTCCTATCCCTTGTTTTACAGTAGAGCAATCCCATCCATGCAAACACACAATACCGCTGTGCCACAGCTTCATGCAGATCCAGCTATGCATTGTTTGATTAATGTGGTTTGTGACGCCTGAACAATTATGCCTGAGTATAATCATTAGACAAGATGGTGAAATCACTGCGCTCCAAGCCTTGTTCTCAAACTAAAATGTAAACGTGGGTTTGAATCTTGCGTAATCATGGCAGAAAATTGAAGCTCAAGTGAAGGAAATGAAAAACTAAAAATGCATAAGCCTATTTGTGGCAATATACATAAGGAAAGCTGCATCGAAGTGAGAAATTATTGCTAAAAAAACTCCAAGTTATCAATATTCTTGAGCTTTAATAAGCAAGAATGCAGACACAATATAAAACTCTGCAGTACTAGCCTTAAGAGATTGTAATGCCGGATTACAATTGTGTCATTAGCAATCAACAAGCAATATTAACATCGCTGCGTTACAATGCAGAAGGAAATAAGAATTATTCCGTTTTACTCAACTTCCAGGAACAAAAAGCCGGGCGTAGCTTGCCCTAGTGACACAAGGCATAGCGGAGCTGATCGGTTCCTAGCTGCTCCTGGCCATATGGAGTGATGCCAAGCAATGCTAAGTTATACGAAGTAATGCAAGTGATGCCAAGTTTTAGTCCAGCCTAGCACAGTCGCCTCTCGCCGTTTCGGCCGTACTACATCATGGACTAGTTTAAAAGAGTAGAGTCCAGCAGTCTCGCATGGCAGCGCACCACGATTCCCGCTACCCGGCTTCTTCATTGGCAGTGCGATCCTTTTTTGCTATCCCCATGTCTGCGTCTGGGGCCGCATGCTGCTACCACACGTCAGCTTTATAGAGAACGAAGAAGTGCATGCCTGGCGCGACTGAGCGGTTGTGCGCTGTGTCCAGGCAGGCGGGCTTGGTGGCAGAGTGGTGTATGGGCTAGCGAAGCTGGCGCACAGCTGTGCAACCGGTTGCTAGGCAACATGCGGTGATGTCATCACAACGCAAAGTTTTTTGTTCATGTTGGACAAATTATGTCCGGCTTAAACAGCTTAAAATTGTGGAGACTGCCACATCAGCACTCTGTCCGATACATGCGCCACTCAGGCCTTGATTCCCTTACTTGACAAAGAGATTGTCATTAATGGAGATAACACTTGCATATATTAGGCTGATTATATTACCTATAATAATAAATACCTTGGTGTTCACATCTCCTCTAATGTTTTGTGAGATAAGCATGTTGAATATGTTACTAATAACGTGAACTGCATGCTCGGCTATATGTGTCGAAATTTTTCCACTGCCCCCAAGTTAACATTCTACAAAACCCTGGCACATTCTAGATTAGACTACGAATGTGCCATATGGGATCGTGCTCATACAATTCTCATTCAAACTCTTAAAGCCACTTAAAATCGTACAGCACATTTCATCTTATCGGATTATTCATGTCATTCCAGGGATGAAAATTTCACTAACATGGGGTGTTGCTGGAGCCGACATTTCGACGAGCAGACTTTTTTCTTCAAGGCTGCAAACCCTGTGTTGACCAAATTTTCATCCCTTCAAGCTTCCATCTTCCGCATTTTTTGTATTTTCACGTCGTTCCAGTGTCATATCCATGAAGAGCACCCTAAACTTGCCTGACCTTTCGTTGTGCCGAAAAATCATGTCTTAGTTTTTTTCACAAAATCTGCCATTATAACAGTGATTTAAAGGATGCTCTCTTTCATCCACCCCATTATACATCGCCAAGGACAGAAAATTTCTATAAGATGGGTCTACCATCTTGTAGCACGAAATTGTGCCATGACTCTTTTCTTCCTACGACAAGTGCCGCCTGGAACTACCTTCCCACCAGCATTGCCAGCATAACAGATGAAGAAAAGCTGTTTGAAAAACTATATATAGATGAAAACGCTTTCAAAATTGCCTTGCAATATACTTTGTAACCTTCGCTTTTTCCCCATACCTTTCTGTTGTGCCTTTGGGCCCTGAAATTACTTTTAATAAATTTACGAGAAGCAGCACACAAGCAAAAACGAGACGAGGGGAGGGTTTCCACGGAAATCATGGAAAAGCAGTTGACATGTTTAACCCTGACCAAAAATATTTCAGGCGAAAGACGCTCCACTGCCATGCAAGCAAGTGAAATAGTGAACTTTGGCACAATGTGCTTTTTTTCGAGAGGGAGGGGGGGGGTGCAAGTTCTAGATCCGACATGGGGTCCAGGCAGGTAAGTGTGGTTGAGTGTCATTTTCTGCTGCGTATCCCAGGGGGAAAAAATTTCGGGGGGGGTCTATGCCACTGCACAGAGAGACAAAATAGTAGCAAATTGGTGTAGCTGGACTACCACTGGGCTTACACTAATGACACAGGCTATTCAAGTGACTTCTCCAATCACATATGGTAGTTCCAATGAAAAATTAGGAGCACTTCAGGTTGCAGTTTTTCTGCTCCTTGTGGAGCAAGTCTTGACAGATCGAGAGTGCCTCTTGCATCTTTCATTGGCGGATTTGGGAGCAGCTCCGCTGCTAAATCCTTTCCACAGAGCAGCACTCTACTCCACGAAAATTTACGGAGTTGGCTGGAAGTCATTTGACGTGCCTGACGTCAAGTGCTAGCACAGAGTTCGTCGGCCACTACAAATATGCCATTGGAATTCACCAATAGGTTCAACACACGACTTGGTCAACAGTGACTTGCATTCTAGCGGTGCTCCACAGTGCTGCATGTGTTGATTTTCATTACAGACTTGAGCTAAATACAATGAATATGCAAAGGGAAAAAACAAGGGGACCACCGCTCTTGTCTTCCACTACTTGTGTTTGCAGCTGGAGGCATGGCATAGCTATGTATTAAACTTGTGTTTGTTTTTACATTGCCTCGTCTCGGATGATCAACATGGTAGGAGCTCCCATTGCACTCGACAATCAGGAGCGACTCTCTTTCTTTTCGCGATATGAAACAAGTGTCAAGACATTTCAGCAATGGCATTTTAAGAGTTCACAATGGTTTAACATGTACCTTTAGTGTCCCTTTACAACAGCTTGAATGAAGAAAGAAATATCTGAGAAACAAAGAGCACAGAAGATCAGCACTGATGCTGTGAGGAAAGCAGCTCCCTTGCACAATGTTGCTACCAGCACAGGCATTTGAACTGACTAAGTCTCATGGGTGCATACTTTGCTACTCGATAGAGTGTGGTTATGCATGTAAAAAAAAAAAAAAACATGGATGTCCAAGGACGTGCATTTGGCGGGTGAATGTTATGCAAGAAAAAGAGCTCACCTCAGCCACTTTGGCAGAAAGCACAGAATGCCGACCAGGTGAAGAGCCAGGAGTGCCAGGTGAAACGTTCGGTCCACAAACAGCTCTTCAGGCAGGAACCTCCAGTTCACCGTCCACTTGTAAAGAAACACTCGGCCCAAGTTGAATGCCCCCATCACATATGAAACCGGGTTGGATAGCAAGAATGGCAGAGCCAGGACCAGCTGACGACAAAGATGATGTGTTACTAGGGCAGCAGAATATGCACGGCAATTGTACCTGAATGAAGCCACACAGTCCAATCAGCAGGCATGTCTTGACAAGGCCTCGAGTAGACAGCAAGATGAGGAACAATGCTGGTGCAAAGAGCAGGATGTTCATCTTCACAGAGACAGCCAGGCTAGTAGAAAGAAAGAGAGTTACACATCTTCAAGTGCAAAGATTTCGGCTTCACAAAACATAGTTGAGCGGAAAAGCAAAGTGGCATGCGCTAAGGGAGGTGACATTCAAAAGCACTGCGGTCTCCTGTGGCGTTGAAGCTGTCATCAAGAGATGCCATATCAAGAGGCACTGGTTGCACATGTGAGTCAGCAAGAAGCTGCCTTTTGCGAGAGTTGAGATGGGTTGGAGTGTACGGTCAATGACTGCAACTGCCATGTTTTCGCCCATGCAAGCTGCATCCAGCCATACGGCATCCACTTTGGAACTGTAATACAGTAGAACCCCGCTGATACGTTTTTGAAGGGACCGTAGGAAATAAACGTAAGAGACGGGAAACGTAAGAGACGAAAAACAGGAAAAACGGCAAAATATTTAGTGGTACAGAATTTTATTTCAATTCTTACGAGCAGCACGAAAATTGGCGCGCTCAGCCGCGATCTAGTCGATGGATAGAAACGCGGAGCTAAGGACGGCCTCATCCACAGAAATGTAATCAACGTATGTGATTTTTTTAACACCAACAGCTGTAGGCATGAAAGAACTAAGCACACGCAATCACGACCGGCGCGGCGAGTCCGACCGCGAACCGCACGCACGACCATGCGAGCTCCAACCAGCTCGAACTCCTCCCGTTCTCCGACAAATAACGATGATGATGAGTCTACGCCAACGCGATGGCAGAAGTGAATGCCAATCTCGAAGGCCTTGCTTTCGCAAGCAATTACGTCATACACGCCATGTTTGTGCAATGCAAATCTCAAAGGCTATGCTTTTGTCAATAGTAAATGCCAATCTCGAAGGCCTTGCTTTCGCGCGCAGTTACGTCATAGACGCCATCTTTGCAATTTGAATCTCGAAGGCCATGCTTTTGTTTGCATCAATTGAAAGATTCTGTTGCTTGCGCCTCTCATGCGGCTAATATTACGGTCAAATGAGGCCAAGCTGCGTGAAAATGCACCATGGCCGCTCTCTTTGGTAGTCACTTGGTCGGCTCCGAGCGCACTTCGCGACGTATCATACGGGAACGGTCCGACAGTTACGACGTAACAGCGGGGTTCCCAATACATTGTATCCTATGGGAGCTATGCCGGGACCGGTGGAAAACGACGTAACAGCCGGGAAAACGCAGCAGTGAGGAACGTAACAGCGGGGTTCTGCTGTACTTGTGGAGAGCTTTTGCATGGGCCTTGCAGCGGGCCGAATGGTATGCGGCGTGGGTGTTTCTAGGGAGAGTTTTCACTGTGAGCTGTGTGTGTATGGTTTGGGGGACTGGTAGAAGTGTGGGGTCGGCTTCTGGTATCTGAATTTTGAGGGTGTTCAGTATGTAACATCCAGTGACAGACTGACCTAGGCAAATGTGTTGTGCTTGTCTGTGAGCCTCTGAGTTTGTGTGTTGTGTTATGGAGCCCAAGCAGGAGAAGTTTAGTGGTTTGTGTGTTAGGAGGGAGGTGGAGGGTATCCTTGCAGATTTTACGAAGCATGGCATCCAGGGTGGCTATTTCTTCTTGTCAAAGTCGGATTGGATTGGAAAAACTTTATTTACGTCCTGCAGAACGCGCTCAGCGCGTAGCGGGCGTCTCCCACGTAGGGACCGACAGAGAATACCTGGCGGCCGCCTCGTGGGCCTGCTGGACAGCCCATTGCTGGTCGGCGAGAAGCGAGCTTCTGAGGGACGTCTCTCACTTGTGTGAGGTAGAGCCGGGATGAGCGTTTCTACACTCCCAGAGCATGTGTGTGAGTGTCGCCGTGTGTCCGCACGAGGGGCACGTGTCGCTGGGGTACGCGTCGGGATAGAAAACATGAAGCTTGGCGAGGTTTGGATATGTGTGCGTTTGCAGTAAGCGTAGGGTTAGCGCCTGCGGCCTGTTAAGTTTCGGATGCGGGGGCGGAAAAATGCGGCGTCCAAGGTAAAAGTGTTTTGTGATGTCGTTATACGTAATGGGTGCGTCCCGGTTGGCTTCTAACTCGGCGAGATGAGGTTTCTCTGTGACGGCGCGGTCGGTAAGCGCGCGCGCTGCGTCGTGGGCGATCTCGTTGAGGTTGGACGGGGCGCCCGGCACCCGGCCGAGATGGGCAGGGAACCAGATGACGGTGTGATGCTTGAGAGTACTCGGATCCACGCTGCGGAGGATGCGTAACGCCTGATCGGAGACGACGCCACGTTCGAAGGCTTTCATGGCCGCTCTAGAGTCGCTGTAGATGACTTCTCGTTTGCTGTCGAGCACACTTAAGGCTATGGCTACTTGCTCAGCTACTTCGGGGTCTCGGGTGAGGATAGTGGCGGAGTTTAGGATCCGCTGCGTGGATGAAACCGCGACCGCGGCGAAGGCTCGGTTGTTGCGATAGGCAGCGGCGTCCACGAACGAGACGTCGTCCGCTTTCACGTCTATGCGCTTGAGAAAGGCGGTCGCCCGCGCAAGGCGCCTGCCTCTGTTGTAGTCGGGGTGTACATTTCGCGGAATGGGATTGATCGTGATGAGATCTCGGATTTCACGGGGAACCGGCGTCCACTCTGGGGGGTCCCCGGCCGTCGAGGAGAAGCCAAGCTCGTGCAGAATATGGCGGCCCGCCTTGGTGGTCCTGAGTCGGAGCAACTGCGCCCGTTCCTGAGCCTCGGCGATCTCTTCAAGCGTGTTGTGCACGCCGAGCTCGAGGAGTTTCTCCGTGGAAGTGCTCATAGGGAGGCCGAGGGCTCTTTTAACGACCTTTCTAATAAGGGCGTTCAGTTTATCGCGCTCAGTACGTAGCCATTTGTGCATGGCAGCGACGTACGTGAAATGGCACAGAACAAACGCGTGTACGAGACGCATCAAGTTGTCTTCTTTCAGGCCGTGGTGCCGGTTGGCCACTCTACGTACTAGCCGTATGGCGTTATCAGTCCTAGTCTTGAGCTTCTGCACCGTTTGGGTATTGGTTCCGCGGCACTCGATGATCATGCCCAGGACCCGAATGGAGTCTACCCTGGGGACTGCACGACCATCTCTGGTGTGGAGGATGATGTTGCGTTCGGCCGGGGGTTGCCATCCTTTGGGCTTTGCGCCGCGGCGTTTGGGCAGGTATATCAGCAACTCCGACTTCGCGGGGGAACACTTGAGACCGGTGTGTTCGAGGTAGGATTCGGTGGTTTCGATGGCCTCCTGTAGGGTGGACTCGATGAAGCCATCCGACCCTGTGGAGCACCATATGGTTACATCGTCCGCGTAGATTGTGTGGTTCAACCCCTCGATTTTTGAGAGTTGTTCGGAGAGTCCGATCATCACGAGGTTGAAGAGCGTCGGTGAGAGGACGGATCCTTGGGGAGTGCCTCGCTGTCCGAGCTCGACTTCTTCCGACACCAGGTCTCCTGCGCAGAGGACGGCTCTGCGCCCAGTGAGGAAGGAGCGGACAAAGTCGTAAAACCGACGCCCCAGCCCGAGGTTTGCGATCGCCTTCAAAATGGACGAGTGTGTGATGTTATCGAAGGCCTTTTCTAAATCGAGGCCGAGTATGGCACGAGTGTCCTGAGTGTTACCTCCGTCGAGAATCTGATGCTTTAAAAGTAGCATAGCGTCTTGAGTCGATAATCCTGACCGGAAGCCAATCATGTGGTGTGGGAGGCAATCGTGATCTTCGAGGTATCGACCGACCCTGTTGAGGACGACGTGTTCAGCCACCTTGGCCACGCATGATGTGAGCGAGATGGGACGCAGGTGATCTAGGCTCGGCGCCTTGCCCGGTTTAGGAATGAGGATCGTGTGGGCGAGTTTCCAGGCATCGGGTAGCTCGCCCTTTTTCCATATTTCGTTGATGGTGTCTGTGAGATAAGTGACGGAGGGGTCGTCCAGGTTGCGTAGAAGCTTGTTGGTGATGCCGTCGGGGCCAGGGGCGGAACGGCCATTGAGTTCGTGGAGAGCTCGCCGCACCTCTTCGACGGAAAAGTCGGCGTCTAACTGAGTGTTGTCGGTACCAAGGTATTCTGGGTGAGGAGTCGAAGGGCCCGTGGGAAGCGGGAGATATTTCTGCACGAGGGTCTTGGTGACGTCTTCCGGTGGCGCGGTCCGTTTAGCCTGATAGAGTATCTTCGCGAGCGAATGACGCTGATTCGTGCGGGTGTTGGTGTCGTCGAGCAGGTGTTTGAGGAGGTTCCAGGATTTGCCCTTTCGGACCTGACCGTCAATCGAGTTACAAACCTCGTCCCACTTTTGCTTAGAAAGGGCGCGGCAATGATCCTCCATGTTCTTGTTCAGCTAAGATATGCGTTTACGCAACCTCCGATTAAGGCGCTGTCCTTTCCAGCGGGCCAGTAGAGACTGTTTGGCCTCGAGCAGGTGGGCGAGGCGACTGTCCATCTTCTCGGTTGGTAAGTCCGTAGTGATGGTTTTGGTCGCCTTGTCGACGTCGACCTTGAGCTGGGCCGTCCACGTCTCGAGGCTTGGGGCGGCGTCTGGAGGATGTCGTTCTGCGCGGGTCTTCCGGAAAAGGTCCCAGTCAACCCACGTATACAACTTGGTCTTCTTGCAGACAGTGGGGAGGTGTACGGCCAGTAAGAAATGATCGCTACCAAGATCTACCGCGAGGTTGGACCAACGGGCGTCGGCAATGTTCTTGACGAAGCAGAGATCCGGGGTGGTGTCTCTTTGTGTTGATGTGCCGGTGCGTGTAGGGAAAGCCTTGTCCGTGATGAGAACAAGGTCCATGTCGTTAGCGTTTTGCCAAAGCTCGTTACCCTTGGGGGTGTCGTACGCGTACCCCCAGGCACGATGTGCGGCGTTAAAGTCACCCGCGATCACTAGCGGGTTGGACTCTGCGAGACGGATGGCTTTCTGGAACAGGCGTGTGAACCGTTGTCTGTGGTGGCTGGGGCTGCTGTACACATTGAGGATGTACACGCTTTGTCGGGATGTGTTTCCAGGGATGATCTCTACTATAACATGCTCGATTTCGGGCTCATCGAGGCTGTGTGCTATGCAGGTAATCTTGTTAGCAACCAGCGTGGCGGTACCGCGTCCTCCCGAGGGGCCGGGTATCCACTGGTATCCGGAAAACGTGTCGGTTGGTACTGCAGTTTCTTGTAACAGGATGACGTGGGGTTTGGCCTCGTGACTACGGAGGTATTGCTGCAGGGAGGCTTTCTTATGGGCGAAGCTCCTGCAGTTCCATTGCCAGATTCGCAACTCGTCATTTGGCGTGGCCATCTTGAAGCATGCTGGTGTTGGCCTGAGCACCCGACGGGTGCAAAAGGGCCGCGTGTGGGGGTGAACTTGGTGTGGTTGTGCGCTGTGAGACCGGCTGACCCGCGGCGACGGCAGGGGCGACGATGTGGTCTAGGTAGTGTTCCACCTGGCCCAACCGATTACCGTGGGCCGCAAGGGTTGACTGCACAAGGGCCATACTCTCGCCAAGGAACCGAAGGCTCTCCTTAATCGCTGAAAGCGTGCTCTTAATATCGTCCAGCTCCTCGGGCCTTAAAGCTGGCTGGTCGCGGACGATCGCGCGTTTCTTAGGTGCGCTCTCGCCGTCATCATTATGGGCGCCTACGGGCTGCAGCTGTGACGAAGCGACTGCATTGGCGGCGTGATCGGTGGTGGGTGTAGCGGTGGACGCGCTTCTGTCATTTTTTAGTTCGGCGATGGCGACCGTGAGTTTGCGTATTGTTTCTTTCATCATCGCGTTTTCGCGCTTTAGATATGATATTTCAGATGTGGTGTGTGTGTCGTGCTCTGGGAGTAAACCCGACCCTACCTGTGCTGTAGCTTGTCCTTTGCTCCTGACGGTGTCCGCCCAAGTAAGAGCTCCTCGCTTATTGTTGGCGTTGCTTGCCGGTGATGGTGCCGACGGGCTCGGCGATCGTTGACCATGGACACCGCTATGGCCGGGGTAGGATCCGGAACGAGAACCGGAGAGAGACCCGGGACGGGAGCCGGAACGGGATCTGGATGCAGACCCATTGGGCGCCCCACGTCGTGTATTGCGGGAGCGGGCCCGAGGACGGCTCCGGGACCTCGATGCACGTCTGGAGCGGCTTTTGGAACGACCCCTGGATCGGGACTGGGATCGGTTGCCACCGGACCGATCATCTGTCGCATGTTCCGAAGGTTCGTCGTCGTGAGTGGCTGCGTTGGGCTTGTACCTTGCATCAAGATCGTCGTTTTCGTCTCGCGTCGAGCGTGCTCGCTCCCATCGTCGTCGTCGCACCACGTAGGGAATGTTGTAGCGTTCTTTGCATGCCTTGTCGGCAGTGAGGTGGTCTCCTCCACAAAGCTTGCATTTGGGTGTACAACGATGCTCCCGATCAGGGTTCGGGGCACCGCAGCCTCGGCAGATAACGTCTCCGGGGTTAGGACAAACGTCCGCACGATGGCCAAGCCGGCCGCAGGCATAGCAAATATCTATCTGCCTGCGGTATAGCGTACATTGCAATAGCACAGACCCATTTCGCACGAAGTTGGGCACGCGATGTCCATCAAAGGCCACGATTACTGCGGTGGTACTGCCGATGCGCTTGGCGGCCAGGGCCAGTGGATTCCTGTCGTTAACGATCTTTGCATCGATGTCCGCCGAACTGTCTTGCACGGGGATCCCCCGGATGAGGCCTTTGCATGTAGAATACGGTGCCGCTTCGTAGGCACTCACTTCGTAGGTCTTATCAGCGATGCGGATTTCTTTAATGCGCACGTAGCGGTTGGCGTTATCTCTTCTCGGCGTGCTCGCCACTAAGATATTCTGCTTACTGTTTGGGCAGAGCGTGTCCGCATGCTGTTCCACAGGGCTGATACCTGCCGAGACGGCAATGGCGTCGGCGACGATCGTTAGGCCAAGCTTAGCGATATTAAGGCCCCCTCTGGGTCTTATGATGATGCGTATGTCGTCCTTCGGTAGTTGCGGCATTCGGCTCGCTCGGATGATTTTGTTCTTGACGTTTTCACTATCGCAGGGCTTGTTCCCTCCATGTTTCAAAGCGCCATTAGGCGGCGTAGGTTTGGAGCCCACCTTTTGGGTTAGTGCACGGCGAGACGAGGCGGTCTGCCAGCCAGGGGCGTAGCCAAGGGGGGGGTTGGGGGGGTTCAAACCCCCCCCGAAATTTTTCAATTTTGCTAGCGTATATATACACGCACACATACAAACGCACGCACGAACAAACATAAAGTATGGTCGAACCCCCCCCGAAAAAAATTTCTGGCTACGCCCCTGCTGCCAGCCTTGGTCTGGTGTGATTTCTTCCGGGTCAATGTCCTCCCCCGATACGTGGCATTCCATCGCGCCGTGACAGAATGCAGCCGAAGTAGCAGCAACGACGTGGTAGAGCGCAGCGAGCCAGCCGCGGCGCCGCGCTAGCGAGCGCGCGCCACGTCGAAGCAAAGAGGGCACTCGTTAGGGCTAGCTGGGCGGCAGGCGAGCGACGATAGAAAATGCGTTGAAAAACGTAGAAATAGGCACTCACTGCACTCAAGAAAGTGTCGATAGGGTCCTTTTGTCTTCAGGATGTTGCTGTTTACCGATATACCGTTGAAATCACAAAAAAGCATTACGAAAACGTTGAGTAAAGCGGGAGCCGAAGTGAACACGTCCGCACACCTCGGCTATCGTAGCGCCCTCCCCAAAGTCGGAGATATGGGATTCTACAGAGCAAATCACTCAGTATGAAGGCATGAATGAGACAACACTAGTCATGCCGTAACGCTTGCCAGAAACTCTGTGGATGAGGTGCCAGAGCGCTTCCGTCACCTGCTTGAGCTTCCAGATGGGAAAGTGTTATGGCCGTTGTTCTGGATGTGAAGGCCCAGGATCCAGTGTGTCGGCCACCAGGATCGGGCGACTGGCCAGAGTAACGGTGATGGGCGCAGTGGGAAGAGTACGTGGTGAATGCAGTGATGCTACCGAGGACTTCTGATTTGGAGCAATTTTTGGAGCAGCAAAATTTCCGTTTTGGAACACTTTGGAGCAGCAAAATTTTCATCTTGGAGCACTTTGGAGCAGATAATTTTGCATCCAGGAGCACTCTGGAGCAGCGAATTTTACATCCTGGAGCGCACTACAGAAGCATATTGCAATAACATTCAAGCACCGGAATATTACTATGGGGCTCTTATGAAGGCTAGAAATATTTCGATTCATTGCAAATCTCATGGAAAAAATCATCTCAGGAGAACTCCATACTTCACTCGCTAATGAAAAAATAAGGGCTCATGCAGTTGAGTGTTCTGAATTAACCTCTTCGGCGATTATTTTGGACACTAGCAAATAAACAGAATACCAGATCAATAAAATTGCACTTTATGAAATAACACTCTAAATACATCTATGTGGTTATCAGCAGACATTGTAGACAAACGCCGTGATGTACAGCAGTGCCTCAATGCCAAAGAGCCACACTGTCCCTAATGCATTCCCCTAAGAAAACTCCAAGGCGAAAGCCAGGTTCTTTTTCTTCTCGATCGACGGGTTGATCCTCCCCCTCCTTCTCTGCAAGCTATCTGCACCTCACCTGGTTTTGCGCTAGCTCCATGATCGGCGCACCGATTACGAAAGCAGTGTAAAGCGACGATGGCGTTATCACGTGACATCACGATATATGATGCCATGATGACGTCACAAGTTTTGACGATCTATGACGTGATGATGACACCATCACATTATTTTTTGCATCAATCGATTGACGCCGCCGACGGTCAATTTTCGTGTTTGATAAAGCATCTGATGCTTTCGCATTAATATTGTGTACTGAACGTTAACAACCTGGCCTTACATACCAAACTGTCTTCCACCATGTCACCTCCTTGCCATGCGCGAAACAGCTTCGCTTATCATCCACTTCACAGAGTGAAATGGCTCCTCAGCTTTTTTTAAATGTCTATTGTGATAACAATTATATGGACGCTCTCCGCGGATTTTTGCCGTCGCCATTGCCGTAATTTTCTGCATAAAGACCAAATTAATAACATCACCACGTGCATTCTAGCCGCGGGTAAAAGCTCGCGAGAGCTGGCGACGAACGCGGCTGAAGCGGAGATTAGCACTTTCGTGACCGCGCCTATTCCCATCGATAGTATGTTATCGATGACTTCAAGATCAAGTTTTGGCCCTCTCTGAGCGGTTCTGGACAGCTAAAGCAATACAAAGCATAAAATAACATGTTTTTTATCACTTTTGTTTGCGAGTTTGTTTTTTCCACCACGGCAAGATTTTTAAAGCTCGTTCGCAGTCGGGTAGGTGAGCGCTCGTTGTTTCTGACTTCGCGTCGACGCCGCTCGCAAGTGCTCCACAGAAACGGTGAATTTCGACGGATTCCGATTAATATGAGCGGGAATCTCTGGATGATGGTAGCACCACAGACACAGAAGACGACTTCCATTCGCCAGGCTTCAGTACGGACGGCGAAAGTGCGTCAAACCTCCCCGGAACATCAGCAGCTATCCGCCGGTAAGTTTTGTCTTCTCCTCGGGTCGTTTTATCGCTGCCGCACGTCGATGTAAACGTATCTGGTGTGTTCTAAAAATAACAGCTCTTATCTTCGTTCGAGCGGGAGCATTTGGCGCCGGCTGCAGAAAGAGTGCAGTTCTCTTCGCGAAGACGGTGCGGAGCGCACTTTGACCCAACGCTCCGGTGTGCTGCGTGGCGGCGTCTTCGTGTTGTTTTTTACTACAGAAGTCGTCAGAGAGATATGCAACCACACAGATAAGTATGCGTGGATGCATACTTTTGAAAAGCCAACATACAGTGAGAGGGACGGATCCATGGAGGGAGGTTACTGAAGAGAAGATGAGCAAGTTCGTCTCACTCCATGTGTACATGTTAATCGTTGAAGTCCCGCGCTTGCATTGGTGTTGGTGTCAATGACACATATTTCCAGGCCTTTGTCCACCGTCAGTGATGCCACGGAAAAGGTTCAAGGCTTCTTGAGTGTCTCTGATCTGAAGAAGACGACCGTCGCATCCCACGAGAATCTTCACCCCGTGTCTTCTCTATAGCAACACATGCTATCTATTCTATTTCTATTCTATTCTATTCTATCTATATCTATTTTCTACGCTATCTTTTAACCCTATCTTTTAACCCCGTCGGAACCTTTCAGTGGATGAGAAAATGGTGAAATGTGAAGGTCGGTATGGTATTCGGCAGTATATGAGCGAGGAAGAGGTCAAATGAGGGTACAGTTATGGATTTTTGCAGATTTGGAACAGGCTACACTGTTCCATTTCAACAAATACACAGGAAAATTGAAAAATACCAGAACTGCAAACTGTGCTAGGAAAGTTGAACAGAAAAAAATTTTTTTTTCCCCGGAACATGCGCAGCCAGCCTTTGTTTCACCGCGTCAAGAACCTGCATCGCGCGGTGGCATGATGGGCACTAGTGCCTATATTCTTGTATTTATGTAAATAATCTTTGCACTTACAGAGATTATATTTCCACTATTATTGTACGAGGGCTTTGCGTTCAAAACGTATATTTCAATTTTTTTAAATGTTTAACCATTGCGGAGTAGCATTGATGTTTTTATGAATATTTCTTTCTTTTTGATGCATTTTTCCTTGTTTGATAATTTTTTCATTGAATTCGAAATAAATCCGTTGTTTGGAATTAATACTGTTGGAAAGACCAATTCTTCCTCTATCATTTGATACCCTACACGTTAACATCAATTATATTCTGTGGCAGGAAAAAAATATTTCCTGGACTAGCCAAAAACAACCGATTTTTCCGCGGTCACGAAAGTGTTAAGCTAGCCGGCCGTCTCTCTCCATCGCACGGAGAGCGCATGAGATAACATCTTCCCGCGTGCGGACCTGCCGTCGATTGCTCATCAACCAGAGAGGAAACGCCCCGCCCGTCTTTCGTAAGGAGCATGAAGGGACGCCAGGGGAACGGAAGGGGGGGGGGGAGGGGAACCGCATCGTTCGAAGGGCGCAGTCGCTTGCGCGCGCACTATCTTGAGGCATCAGGAGATGGCTCGTAAACTTGCTGTGCTCTCAACGCTGCTAGAGAATGCGCATCTCTGGCCTGCGCATGTCCGGCATTGCATGTGTGCTCCGAATTTCCGAGGCATCAAAATTGTGGGCAAAAGCCATGATAGCACTGCTCGGGAGCTGATGGAAGCCTGTTATATCTCGACAAGAGGGGACGCCTGTGTTAGTCAAACTTCAATTTCTTTTTTGGAAAGTGAAATGAGGTTCTTGCGTGACCTGTTGTAATCTGCAGAGCGTGACAGTGTGTTCACTGTTGTTACCACATGGGTGAATGAGCATATATATTGACTGCAACAAGGAAAAATAAAGTTAGTTTAAAGTCTGCGCTCGTCCGTGTCTTTGGCGTCCTTGTCTATACTTTGCGTGCATCCATTTGTTCCTTGCGTCACAACAGTCTTGAAAGCATTAATTTGGATGCACTTTGAGGTCCCCAGGAGTAATCACGACGCAAGCGCGGCTCCCGGTCCAACTGTGCAACCTTCGTCTCCAGCTCTGGCACCGAAACACAGTTTTCTTCTGATCGCTGCATGTCGTGATGTGATCCTTCAGCGTCCGCCAGTAGCGAATGCTTCTGTGGTGCACTCAATCTGCCTGCTCATCATAGCCATACGTGCTGCTGTAATCAGAGCTGCCAGCATCGCAGGAAGCAACAAAGAAAATGTATCCGGCGAGATTGGAGCAGCGAGAACACCCGTGCAAAGATAAACTTTCAGTTATCGTTCGTGACTCATGGCTCCCGCTTGCGTTCACGTGCGCTAGCATCCCAACACACCTTTCACACACTTCAGGTCAGATTTCTTTGTTCCTTCGCGAACTCAATCACTGTTTTCTTGAACGCTACGTCTAACTGTCATCGGCCACCGGTCGAGAACAAGAAAGAAGGCACCTCGTAGCCCAAATAAATTCACAAGACAACGACAAAAGCGCAAAATGAGGCCGCCCACGGCACAACGCTGGTAGTAAAAAAAGTGATGCAGATGATTGCGATGTAGATGGAGACAGTTGACTTCAGTTGCCCATAGTGGCCAGACTTACGAAGTTTTTGTGCCAATGACTGGTATATAAGACAGGGGCCAACTTTTTAGGGCTGTTCTCTGAAAAAAATTCAACCTATATTCCGGTTTTTATGGTAACTTATTTAAGGCAGTCGGCGAGCTTCTGGCTTATAATAGAGAAATCCACACCAATATCTACTAGTGCTGTCACTGGGCGTCCGTCTATGCAAACATCTAGGTCGGCGCTTATGATTTCCATTGAGATCGGCAACGTCGCATCATCTGTCGTATCATCGTATCGTACTTTTGAGCGTATTGTAGCATCTCGACGGGCGGCAACCTCTCCCCAAAGGTCGCTGCTGTTAGTTTCCCTGACGAGGGCTAGGGGATCTGCCCGGACCACATCGACATAACTATGACGGTGCGGCGAAGAGCTCGGTGCACGTGACTGAGAGCGCGATTGATGATACGGAGCAAATGGCTGTGCTTGTGGGTGCATGCTGTTGCGTCGGTTGTCAAAACGTGAAAAGGTCGGCGCAAAAATCTCATATCTCTTGATTAAAGTGGCGAGTTGGGCTTGTTGACACATATCTCTGGCACACTGCAGCGTAAAAAAACACACAACGGACGGAACATGAACGACGATGACGAGCGCGTGAACTTGCAACAACCTTTATTGGAAAAGTTGCACATATATTTATGCTGTCAAACACGGATGTCATCCACTACACATGCATTAATACGCCACCTCTTTATCAGTAAGTTGTAGGGATGGCACACTTACACAACTCTCCCCCAGATAGAAAATGCGTTCTGCTTCTACGATTTCTCAGGTGATTTGCATTTTGCTCTTCTTAATGACGGACGTGTTATTTAGCTTGGGGCGCAATCCCTACAGGTTATACAATGGATGGCAAGGACGCTGAGAAAGAAGTAATTGAGGACGCGAAACTGCTCGGCTGCCGCAGCGCACGAGGGCGGCACAATAGCGTCACGGAGGAAATGTGCTTTTTGCCGCAGCACGACTGATGACGCTTCTGGCATGTTAAAATCGTTTACATGCTCTCTATGGACACGACACATAAAAATCGTGATACCGCCTCGTACATTGTACAATTTCTCAGATTTATGTCTGTAACATCAATTGGTAGATGCGAAAGATATTTTAGCTGCAGTTACTAATAGATATTGCCCGAATTATAGGCCCTACAGCGCTTTAACGAGCTGCTAGTTGTGGCCCCTGAGCAGACGACGTCTGCTGCATGCATGGGCTCCTCGCTTGCATGTTGTGCGCATGCTTACGTAACGGCCTTGAGAGGGACAGTTCCCAATTTGTGCGACGCACATTCCTTCGCGATTCGCAGGCGTTCTGTCTCTTTCATTCGCTCAGTGGCTTTCACGTTGTGCCGGCGGCGGTGACCTCTTGATCTTTGTGTGCGCTTTTCACGCCGACAAAGGCACGGAGAAAAATGTACTGCTTCGTGAACAAAGAAGAGCACTTTGCAGACTTCCACCAGTGCTGCTTTAGGATAGGGCGGAAATGCGCCATGCCAAACTGCAACAGTGGGTACGCATCCTGCAAGGAGAAGGTAATTGCCTTCAAAGTTGCTAGTGACCAGGTTATGTTGGAAGTGTGCCATACCAAGGAAACATTGAGAGCTCACGCCTCGTGACTACGTTTGCAAGAAGCACTTCTCGGAGAGTAAGTCCCATCATTCGTTGAAAAAACACACAGTGTCCCTTATGCATTAGATTAAGACAACTTAAAGGCGAAAGCCATGTTCTCCTTTTTTCTTCAGTTCATGTGTGTCCTTCCTCACCCCCACGCAAAAGCTTTCTAATGTGGTTCTGCATTGCCTCCAGGAGTGCAGGCATTGCAAGCTTTCTGCACCTCACCTGGTTTTGCACTGCCTCCGTGATCAGCCCACCGATCACAGAGGCAATGCAAACCGACGACATCATGTGATGACGTCACATGATGTGACGCCATCATGATGTCGTGTATTCTGGTGATCTGTGACATCATCACGTGATTGTGATTATTTTCATCACTCATGTTGACGCGGGCGACGATCAATTTTTGCGTTTGTTGAGGCATCTAAGGTTTTTGCCTGAAAAATTACACCTAACCTATCGAGTTCGCATAATAAAAAATTATAGATTTCACATCCTACAAGATATACCACTGAGGTGATTTTCCTGTATGCAACACCATATTTTTCGTTAGTTTACCAAAAAATATGGAGCCAGCAAGAATGCACAAGAAACACACCCCCTTGGACGTAAAGTGCGAACAGCGGATCGGTGCCGAATGGCCTTCAACCGGCGAGCTTCGTCGGAGAGCGCGACACATGCGTTTTCCTTTCTTCGCTAGTGGACACTCATGACAGAGGGGCGCGTCAGTGCTGTGCTCGATTCCGTGACTTTATTAGGACGCCTGAGCGAGCGCAGTTCCGCCTCCTCAAGAATTCTTTCTCTGTGGGCAAGGAAACCTTAAAAATCCTTTTCATCACGCAAATTTTTTACATTGTTCGCATGCTCCCTTAGCCTATAATTGATGCATCTCCCAGTTTGGCCAATGTACACTTTTCTGCACTTTAAAATAATTTCGTACACCACCCCTTATGCGTAATCAACAAAGAGCCGCCTGTGCTTTGTGCAACAGACCTGCTGCTTCCTTGCCTCCGGGTCGGTCATTCTGGAGAGCTTAGACAGCCTGTGTGGTGCCGTGAATACGACTTTCACGTCATACCACTGGGCCACCTTTTTCAAGTTGTGGGAAAGCTTCTGTAAATAAGGTATCACAGCTACCTTCTGCCTGCGCAGGTGCGCTAGCTTCACAACTTTGTGGGCAATGGCGCATTTTCTTGAGCAGGCTCTCCGCGACAGAAATGAGGAGGGGCAGGGGATACCCAGCGCTGAGCAGTCTTTCAGCTTGACGCTCGAACGCTTCTAAACTAGTGTAGGCAGTGTCATCAATCTACAGTGTCATCACTCGTGTACCGTCCGTTGTGTGTGTGTTTTTTTGCACTGCAGTGTGCCAGAATGCTGATATCTTTGTTCAAAATACGGGCAAATGCGGTAAACATGACCAGCTTCTCCGCAATGGAAACAAAGTGGGTGGCAGTCGACGGTGTGCCACAAGTCCATCTTAGGAACAAATGGTCGACTGGTGGCCATCCTTTGCGACCACGTTGCAGATGTTGACGGAGGGTAGAACGGCGATGTTTCCGTGCATGCTGTGGAGCCGGCGGCAGTGGCGGTGGAATGTACACCGGTCTCACCGGCTTGTGGTAAGTATGAGCCAGTGAAGACGAGTTGTGCAGCACTGGCATAGTTAACAGATTGCTGGTCTGGCAGTGATTTGGGCAACAAAGATGCTTGCCTGATTTCCTGCTGCACAACTTCTGCAACAGAAGCCATTGCAGCTTCTTGCGGAGCCACAAGGAGGTTGCAGATCTCTTTATGAACAACCTCGCGAATGAGCTCACATAAAGAACCCTCACTGTCAACCATCAGAGCAGAGACGCTGATCGAGACGTTGTTTGGACGGTTGTAATAGCGGCACCATTGCTGTAGTGCTCACTCGGTAGTCGTAGCCTTTTTGAAGAATTTCACAACGGTTGTTGGTGGGTTGTGAAGAAGGGTGAGAAACAGTTGTTCTTTGACGCCTCGCATCAAATGTCAGAGTTTCTTAGCTTCAGGCACCTCAGGGTCAGCTCGTCGGAATAGGCGGGTAATGTCCTCCATAAGCGTGGAGACACTCTCATTTGGTTTCTATATGCGCGACTCGATGAGTTGCTGAGCAGAATCACGGCGTCCATTGCTTACGAAGGTGCTGTGAAGTTGCTGCCTAAATTCATACCAAGAAGACATTGTGGCCTTGCGGTTCTCATACTATGTACGAGCGCTGTCCGCAAAAACAAAGTAGATGTGTGAGAGCTTCTGTTCTATTGTCCAATACTGGTCTAACCAATCCTCGACGTCTTCATAAACCTCTCCGTGGAAGGTATCGGGAATCCGACGCTGCTCAACAGTCACCTGTGAAACGCCTTCAGTTGCCATTTCTCCAGGTGGAGTCCTTGGCTGGAGAAATTCCTGGGGGATTGCCTCGGGACTAACGCCTTGCTGTCGGCAACTGTAGCGGTGGACAAGACTATCCACTGCAGGAACAGGTTGCGGGGTCGGGCTGGAAGTGCCAGGCCGTGAAAGAGTCCCAAGTATCAGATGTAGAAGTCTAGCACCTCCAACAGTGTCGCAACGTGGAAAGAACAAGATACAGGACCACATTGTGACGTGGAAAGACAAGTCTGTATTCAGCGATCACAAGAGCAGACGCCTCAACATTGTCTTCTCCAGAAAGCCAATAGATGCTGCTCATGCTGCTTGCTTCGTTGTTCTCTGTCGTCCTGCCGGCTATTGATCGTGACAATATGATAATGTGCTTCAAACAATTACACAAGAAATGTTAAAAGCACTTTTAACACTTCTTATATCTCAAGTAGTAAGAGCCAAGCCTAGTCACTTCGTAGAATCTGATACACTCAACATAGTGGAAGATTGGGCCAGTTGGTGATTCACGATCGAAGTATACTGCACGGTGGACAACACGGATATCAGGAAGACGGGGACAAGCGCAGACTATCAACTGAAGGTTTATTTTTCACATGCTACATATACAGTAGAACCCCGCTGATACGTTTTTGAAGGGACCGTAGGAAATAAACGTAAGAGACGGGAAACGTAAGAGCCGAAAAACAGGAAAAACGGCAAAATATTTAGTGGTACAGAATTTTATTTCAATTCTTACGAGCAGCACGAAAATTGGCGCGCTCAGCCGCGATCTAGCTCGATGGATAGAAACGCGGAGCTTAGGACGGCCTCATCCACAGAAATGTAATCAACGTATGTGATTTTTTTAACACCAACAGCTGTAGGCATGAAAGAACTAAGCACACGCAATCACGACCGGCGCGGCGAGTCCGACCGCGAACCGCACGCACGACTATAGTGTCAACCAGCTCGAACTCCTCCCGTTCTCCGACAAATAACGATGATGATGAGTCTACGCCAACGCGATGGCAGAAGTGAATGCCAATCTCGAAGGCCTTGCTTTCGCAAGCAATTACGTCATACACGCCATGTTTGTGCAATACAAATCTCAAAGGCTACGCTTTTGTAAATAGTAAATGCCAATCTCGAAGGCCTTGCTTTCGCGAGCAGTTACATCATAGACGCCATCTTTGCAATTTGAATCTCGAAGGCCATGCTTTTGTTTGCATCAATTGAATGATTCTGTTGCTTGCGCCTCTCATGCGGCTAATATTACGGTCAAACGAGGCCAAGCTGCGTGAAAATGCACCATGGCGGCTCTCTTTGGTAGTCACTCGGTCGGCTCCGAGCGCACTTCGCGACGTATCATACGGGAACGGTCCGACAGTTACGACGTAACAGCGGGGTTCCCAATACATTGTATCCTATGGGAGCTATGCCGGGACCGGCGGAAAACGACGTAACAGCCGGGAAAACGCAGCAATGAGGAACGTAACAGCGGGGTTCTACTGTATAAGAATGAAACAGAAAAGAGAAAAGTTAGCAGATAACATACAATAGAAAAACATAATTTGTACACTCAATGCACGAGGCAGAATGTGCGCGCCATTTGCCAGGAACTGTAGCTCTTTATCTAGGAGAGCAACCGACGGTTTGCTAACGAAGTTGTTAGGTTCCCACGCCATTTTCTCAGCTTCAATGATTACACAGGTATGCTCATCTTTGTGATTATGCATACACTAGTGTGCTTTCGAACTGGGCATGGCAACCACACCTACTCACATGCTGAGCCAAGAAGCCCTCCTTGCCATTGCGTACATTACGTGCGTGCTCGTGCAGGCGGTCATTGAGGCATCTCCCAGTCTGCCGGACGTAACACGCACCGCATGATAGCAGAATTCTGTATACTGCATTCATGTCACATCTGACAAACTGGGTTTTATGCCTGACATTGCAAGAGCGTTTGAGCTTTTTGTTTGCACGTGTCATTTTTGCGAATTAGGAGAGCTTGTAAGGTGCGGAAAAACCGACCTCCACGCCCATGAGTTGACCGACCTTTTTCATCCGGCGTGATAGCTGATGCATGTACAGGATCACCGTGACTTCGTCGAGTTTGTTTTTGTCCCTGTGATCAGCACTCTCTCCACTTTTGGATATGATCTCTCTCTACACTTTTGGTTACGATTCTTTCCTGGTCAGGAATGCAAACCAGGTCAGTGAATTCTTCAAAGAGTATCCTCGCCCACATTTGAGAGCATTTTCCATAGATGTCAAAGATTTATATTATTATCTTCCTCGTGACGCCTTGTATTCATGTATAGAAGAATGTGTTCTTTTTTTTTATTTATTCAAAATGCCTTACAGGCCCATTGAAGGGCATTGAGTAAGGGGGGCATCAGTATTTACAAAACAAGAGGAATACAGACAAAAAGCAAAAAAAAAGAAAAAGAACAAAAAACAAAGATTACAAACAGGAAGATGGAACAACGTTATACAATGCTAGAGTGCAATGAAATCGAGTTATCACGGAATGTTTCACGATTAGGGATGGATACAATGTGATCAGGAAGATCGTTCCAATGTGCAATGGCTCGAGGTAGTGATGATGAGTTAAATGCCTGCGTGTGACCATGAATGCGCATGAAACTACGTGCGGTGTGGATGCGTCGGGATGTGCGCACAGGAGAATGACGTGGCAAACAATGAAATTTATCACTATAAATGTACCTGTGAAACAGACATAAAAGAGCAATGGTGCGGCGTTCTTCCAGTGACTGAAATGCAAGGTCTTGTTTTATTAGTGTAATGCTTGAATGATAGTCGTAGTTGCCAGAGATGAATCTCGCTGCCCTATTCTGGACGGCTTCCAACATACGTACTAGGTAATCTTGATATGGTGACCATGTGGATGCTGCATACTCTAGTTGTGGGCGAACATAAGTAATATATGATAATACGCGTACGTTAGATGGAGCGCTGCGCAAGTTTCTGCGGAGATAACCAAGAGATTTAGAGGCTTTCGATGAAACAGCTGCTATATGGGTAGTCCAGGATAAATCCGATGAAAGGTGAACGCCGAGATACTTGTAGGATGGTGTAGCCGAAACCATGATGTTATTAATCGTATAGTGAAATGCTGAGTTAGTACACTTTCGAGTGAACGAGAATAACTTACATTTAGAGGTATTAAGGGACATCTGCCAAGTTTCACACCACCGGAAGGTTAGGTCAAGGTCATTTTGGAGTGCGGAATGATCATTAAAACATTTAATGTTGCGGTACATGGCGCAATCGTCGGTGAACAACCTAACTGAGGATGAAAGGTTAGCAGGCAAATCATTAATGTATATTAAAAAAGTAACGGACCTATTACACTGCCTTGGGGAACACCGGACGTGATGTCGCAAAGGTTAGATGAGACGTCGTTGATCACCGTAAATTGCTCACGCGAAGAGAGGAAGTTGCGTAGCCAAGACAGGGTTAATGAATCGATACAAAGTGCAGACAGTTTAGAAATTAAACGACAATGAGGGACAGTATCGAATGCCTTGGCGAAATCAAGGAAGAAGCAATCGGTTTGATCGTTAGTGTTCATATTAAAGTGAAGGTCAGTCGTGAATTCGAATAACTGAGTGTCACATGAGTAGCCTTTTCTGATGCCATGCTGATTAAAGAAAAAAAAGTTATTTGATTTAAGGTGATTGTAGATATGTGAACCTATGATATGTTCAAGTAGTTTGCAGGATATGCATGTTAGTGAAATGGGTCGATAATTACGGGTCGAGTGCCTGTCACCGGACTTGAACACAGGAATTACCTTGCCAATCTTCCAATCTTTAGGCAGCTCACCTGACGATAAAGACTGGTTAAATATGAGACACAGGAAACGATTGGAAATATCAGTAGTGTTCTTCAGTATGTTAGAGTTAATGTTATCAACGCCTGATGAAGTGGAAACTTTAAGATTGGTGATGAGTTTCGCTATACCTTCGGCAGTGACGGTGATTGGAGCCATGAAAGGGAAAGGTTGATCTGGGACAAATGAATGGCACATTGGAACAATCTTCCTGTGTAAAAACAGAGGCAAAATACTCATTGAAAGCAATCACGGAAGCTTCATCAGAAAGCGGAGTTTGTTCAGTATCGTGTATTGTGATGTGATTAGCAGACTTATTGTAGGTGAAATTATTTGCCAGAACTTTTTTGGGTTATTTTTGAGAAGTGAGGGCAAGTCCTGCGAGTAATATTTCTTCTTTGCTGCGCCTAAAGCTTTACAGTAGTCGTTTAGGCACACCTTGTATTTATCCCAGTAGCACAGAGAATCATTTCGTTTCGCGGTATTATATGAACGTTTCTTTTTATTTCGTAATGTTCGAAGATGTTTAGTAAACCAGTGGTTAGTTTTATCGTTGGATATAGTGATTAGCGGCACAAACTGGTCAACTAACTTAAATATTTTTTGTTTAAAAAGAATCCAGTTCTCGTTCACGGTCCGTGAGGCAAACGATGGCAGAAAAAGCTCGTGATAAAAATCTTCTAGCTCCGTGCTGAATTGATCGATATTACAACGGTTATAATCCCGGATTCTTTTGTTCACTGAGCCTGTAAAAGTTACGGGTAGATTGATCTGGAAATTAAGGAGCTTGTGGTCGCTAAATCCTTCTATGTAAGTAATCGCTCCAGTGGTCTCTGGTGCGTTAGTGAGAACAAGGTCCAGTATGTTAGTACCACGGGTGTATTGGTGAACAACTTGTGATAAGTTGTAGTCGAGAGTCAATTCAAGAAAATTTGATGAGACGCGACATGTGGTAGACATGGTAGACCAATCAATGAGCGGGTAATTGAAATCTCCAAAAAGGTATCTTATGTCAGCTGGATAGAGATGTGTAGCTCGCTCTATGCTATCACATAGATCTTTGGGAAAAGAGAAATGAACATCCGGTGGCTGATAACAGGATCCTATAAGTATTTTAGCATAAGTTGTAACGCATGCAGTCCAAGCTATCTCTACAGACGGGTTAGTATCAAGGGGAAATGATGACACTGTCTTTTTTACTGCTATTAACACGCCGCCTCCTCTTCTATCGATACGGTCGCATCGATATATGTTATGGTTGTCCTTATCTGGGAACAGTTCTTCGTTGGTTACATCGGGATGAAGCCAAGTCTCCATGAGTATTAATATGTCTGCATCACTATCATCTAGGTAAGAGCACAACTCATCCCTCTTGGGCAGTAAGCTTCGAATGTGAGTAAAAGACACAGACAAGGATGGCGACTTTAACTGACTCCGCTTACGCATGCGCGTGTTAGCCTCACGCTATCTCGTAGACAGCACAACTACGTTGTTAGAATTATCGAAAACGTAGGTGTTAGTGTCAATGCGAAGTTTATCAACGGACAGCTTAAAGGGTTTGTTTTGAGCCTTTGCGTATTCCAGAAGCTTTCGGCGAGCTTGTCGCGTTTTCGTAGAAAAATCTTCGCGAATATAAAAGTTACTTCCCTTAAGCTTACGCTAGGAGACGTAACGTTCCAGATTGCAGCTGGTGTCAGTGTTAACAGTTTTCCTGACCTGCTGGCTACCTATCTGACCTCTGCCTATGTACAATGGAACGGTGATGTTTATGAAAATAATGGTGTGTCCATAGGATCTTCCATTGTGCCGATTCTGAGCGATCTGTTGCTAGCGAAGTTTGACAGGAACTTGAAAGAGTGGCTGAAATGTGATGAAGTCGTGCGAATTTTCAGGTTTGTTGACGACTATTTGATAGCTTTAAAGTGTGAATCAGCCAGCGTAACCAAAATTTCATCAAATGTCATTTCTGCCTTTAATGAGTGCTTGAGTCCACTAGACCTGACCCACGAACTGCCAGTGAACAACTCGATTCGCTTCTTAGACATGAAACTTATGTTCAACACAAACCATGCATGCTGGATGTATGAGCCTCGGGCTATGAAACCGCTTTTGCCTTTCAGGTCGGCCCACAGCAAGTTGGTTAAGAGAGGCATAGTGAATTCCTGCTTCACTAACGCTCTAGATCGATCCTGTTCCCAGATGATGGACACTTCCAAAATCAAGTGGATCGACTAAAAGAAGCTGGCTACCCAGATTCACTTGTCGTTTCTGTGGCAGAAAGCTTAAAAAAGAAAAAGCCCAAAAGTGGAGAGAGTGCTGATCACAGGGACAAAAGGAAACGCAACAAAGTCACAGTGATCCCGTACATGCATCAGCTATCCCGTCAGATGAAAAAGGTCGGTCAACGCGTGGGCGTGAAGGTCATTTTTTCCACACCTTACAAGCTCTCCCAATTTGCAAAAATGACATGTGCAAACAACAAGCTCAAACGCTCTTGCAATGTCAGGCATAAAACCCAGTTTGTCAGATGTGACATGAATGCAGTATACAGAATTCCGCTATCATGCGGTGCGTGTTGCGTCGGGCAGACTGGGAGATGCCTCAATGACCGCCTGTGTGAGCACGCACGTAATGTACGCAATGGCAAGGAGGGCTTCTTGGATCCGCATGTCAGCAGGTGCGGTTGCCATGCGCAGTTCGAAAGCACAGTAGTGATGCATATTCACAAAGATGAGCGTACCCGTTTAATCATTGAAGCTGAGAAAATGGCGCAGGAACCTGACAACTGCGTTAGCAAACCGTCAGTTGCTCTCCTAGATATAGAGCTACAGTTCCTGGCAAATGGTGCGCATGGCCAACGAGTCTACTTTCTACCTCGTGCATCGAGTGTACAAATTATGTTTTTTATTGTATGTTATCTGCTAACTTTTCTCTTTTTCTGTTTCATTTTATATATGTAGCATGTGAAAAAATAAACCTTCAGTTGATAATCTGCGCCTGTCCCCGTCTTCTTGATGTCCGTGTTGTCCACCGCGCAGTATACTTTGATCTAATACACTCAAAAACACGACATTCAGGTCACTCTGTTCTCATACAGTACGCTCACTCTTTTGTTGTGAGATGTTCGATATCATTAATGGCCAGTGCAATGATGACGTCATGGCTAATGGTGCATTCAGAAGACTGATTGAATCCGGATTTGGAAGGCCGGATGGCGCATCACGTGACCTCACATCAGCGATTCCCCTCATCTGCGTGGCTCGCAGACGGATAATTACAATCTATTTTTCACATCGGGATTCTGGCGGCGGAGCACTGCAGCTTTAGCAGACAAACCAGCAGTGTCTGGCAACCAGTACACTTCTTCTGGGCCCGTATTCTCAAACGATCGCAAAAGGCGATAGTATCGCGTTTGGTGACGTAGAATTTGATGCGTTCAATAAGGAAAAAAAACACTTGCCTGTGACGTCATTGTTGCAACTGGCCGTTGGTAGTAAGAATGTCTCACAACACAGGAGTGAGCGCACCGTACGAGCGCAGAGCAACCCGAGTGCGGCGTTTTCAAGCGTGTGCTGCTGCTTCTACGCAGTGGCCAGGCTTTGCCGGCTTTGCTGTGGCTACTTGAAGTATAAGACGTTTTGAAAGTGCTTTCAAGGTTTTTTTGTTCGATTATTTAATGCACATTATAATATTTAAAGAATGCAACTTTGCGTGAAACGTATTTTCGTTGAGAGTTTAACACGGCGTACTCGGAGAGTTCAGCTGTAGCGTGCCGCCGCAGCGACATCGTCTCAAGATCTCAACATGTTGCCGGCTCGCGATAAGCCAAGCGAGCAACGCACGGTTCATGTTCCTGGGACGTTCAAACCACGAAAAACACGCGCTGGCAAAGAACGAGTGCTGATAACACCCCAAGGTAATGCTCGATGAAAGCTTCAGCGTAAAAAATGCTGCGTACATCTCCCGAGGATTGAATACTAGAAGCTACCGCCTACGTCACTGAAATGCTAGACTTCACCACGAACCGACGGTTAACGGTGCCTTCGTTTATTGCAAATATGTCGAGAGCACCGTCGAGCACCATGACGCAAAATTGACGTCGGCGGAATTACCAGATGGCGCCCTAATTTTTCCGGTTTGCTCAATAGCCAATCAGCGCGCACCAAAGGCAATACTTTTGCGATTGTCGCCTTTTGAGAATACGGGCCCTGCTCTAACCGCACGGTTGTCCTCCCTTCTTCGCTTGCTGGCGCTTGGTTCAGTTTACATCAGGGGTCGTATTCTAAGACGATCAACTTAGCGATATCTATCACTTTCAATGCGCGCTGATTGGCGTGTTGGAGAATAGCGAGCAAGTTGGCCAATAATCATTGCACACGCGGGATTCTATGGAAGGTGCAGTGGCACTATCGCTGAAAGCAGTTGTGTCAGAACACGGCCCGTGTTTAAACACTGAATTTATGGACAAGAAGCGAACCATGACATGGAACCACAATGTGCGCTGTCGGTACCCATTACCTGCAAAAGAAAAATCTGCTGATATAGATCGGCGCATCACTGTATCCTCCTTTTGTATGCAGGGCCCCACACGGTACAGCAGCGAGGTCAGTTTTCAGCAGCTCTCTGTGCAGTAGGTTTTTTCTTCCCATCCAGCTGTTCCGCCAACAACACTGTTTTCACCAAAACGAATTACAGCCTTAGGCAATGCTTGACAATGTGAGCTTCGCTCTCTGTCGGCCTTTATGTCGTCGAATACTCTCAAACCGGTCTGCTGGCAGCGTGCGGTCGAGAGTAACCCTTTGAGGGTCCAATGTTTTTGTGAAATGCAGTCCAAAAATGTGTCATTTTTTCATTGCTGAAATAAATTCTTCAGACGATTCTATTTAAGAAAAAAATTGTCTAAAATGTTTTTGCGTGACCGTAAAGTGACAAAAATATCATTTTTGTTGTTACACATGGTTTATTCGTAGTAACATCAAGTAAAATCCTAAAAAAAACACTTATACAATTTTTGATAAATAAAAATTATGCATTGCATTAAACATAGCTTACAGACATACAAAAATAAGTGCACCAGAGTACTTTTCCGTTAAAAAATGTTCGTGCTCCCCAAACCAGGAAATGCAACCACAACGGCATCATTTGTGTAATTTAGCGCCGCACGGAAACAGATGTAATCGCGCCCCGGGGACCAATAAATGAAAGAGTCACAAACGGTCACCTTCTGAGAGGTTAGAAACCAGCCGCAACGCGTGCGCGCATTCTAACGCGCAAGTGAGAGCCGCCGTGCCGCTTCGGAAAGCAAAAAAAAAAGAAACAATGGAGAGATATCGGCGCATGAAAAAAATTCCACGTATTCCCAAAGCATGGCAGCGAATTCCAAGCAAGAGCAAAGATCGAAAAAGGTGAGCGTTTTAAACCAGCCGCACCGCGCGTGCACTGCTTTGTGAAGCAAAAAAAAAACAACAACAGAGAGACATCGGCGCATGAAAAAAATTCCACGTATTCCGAAAGCATGGCAGCACATGCCAAGCAAGAGAAATGATCAAAAAAGACACGTTTTAAAGATACAGGCTATGCCGTACATACACAATGAAAACCCTTTGGTGCCTGTTAAGTGATGCCGTACATGTACGGTGAAAAACCTCAAAGGGCTAACCCGTCCGCCATGTGGATGCACCTGCAGGAAGATCATCCACGGTTAATTCGTCCGCGTCCACGACAAATCCGAATTTGCTCCGCGTCGGAATGCATCATGAGCAGTTGATACAGTTATTGAATACATCAGACGATACATCGCCAAAGGCGACACTGTCATCTTTTGCAATCTCAGAATACAGTCCTTGGGTGCTGTTAACATAATTTGGGCATCCCTCAGAATGCAACATGAAATTTTCGCAAGGCACAACTTACTGTGTTGTGAAGGAAGATCTATGTGTTTACTAAGTGGCAAGTGAAGACAATGCAAGCTAAATGAATTCTGGCATGGAAGTTTCGCTTTGCAGCACTGTGAGTGTCTTGTGTGCCTTTTTCTCTGTGGTGTCGTCTCGCAGTGTAAATATGGAAGCTAAAAACCAACTCGCCCAACGTATTGTTTTCTAGGACCATATCTCTATTTGTACTGCATTATTTCACAATAACGAAATTTTTTTGGTTTCCCCACTGATTTCATTATTGCGGGGTTCAACCATATATTCAGCTTATCTCGGGGATTACTGTTATGAGCAACGTTAGTACTCTGTGCACAGACGTACCTAAACAGAACGCAGGCGAGCACCCAGCGCCGCCTGATAAGGAAGCTAAGGGAGGCATACAGCAGGGCCATGGCAACAGGGTCGTTGAACAGCCGTAGCACGTAGATGGAGTGGATGCGGTACGAGGTGGCACACATAAGGACGAGTACGTATGGAGGCACCTGCGCATATAACCTTGTTTTAACACAGCATCACTATAACTGCTCAACATGCCACTTCTGATGGGGTTCAGCACTTCCATGGCACAGCAGTTCCTACATGCTGTCAACTAACACAGTCACTTTTGTTACAACAATATTTTCATAGTTCAGAGGCTGGTTTCATGCGCTCTTGTATATTGCCCAATGCAAAGGCCACACTGAATGCCATCATTAAGAGCACACGACATTGCAGAAAATTGAGGTGCCTTTCGACTTGCTCATAACAGGGCAATTTACCTGCACCAATGCCCACAAATCTGGAAATCGTAGCTCAGTGTCGAATGTGCTACCGTCACCATCACTAGTGACGGTAGCGCACTCGACGCTGGGCTACAACTGCCAGAGAGAGAGCTGCGCTCTCTGCGTAGCCTCCGCAATAAACTCGGGCAGTGTTCCGATGCCAAAGTTACATAGGAAGAAGCGCATGGTTGAGATTAGCTCTGCCAGTGTTGCAACGACACCAGCCATACGCTTTCTATTTTACCAGTAGGCCAATGATCTGCAAACACCACAAGAAGTATGCGGACAGATAAAAAGTATCGGAAAATGATCACCGGTAAGCGTAAACAAAGGAAATCTGGTGGTGAAGTTATGGCCACAGATGTGTCGATCCCAGCTTTGATCGGATAGAGCTGCCACTCATGGCATCAATGAGCTGAAGTAGAGTGTACTAGAATACTCTAGCTGAAGCGACTTGTCTCGCCAGATGCTACTTCTTTACATGTTACCAATCGCTAGATTTGCAGCCAAGGCAATTTATTGAGTCTGAGAAAAGAAACATTGAGATAAACACTGTTGTGCAGCTCACGTCAACACGGAACACGTAACACAGGCAGATGATGTGTGCTGTCCACCGAAGGTTCAGTGATGCATACTGGACATATCCAATCAGACTGGTGGATCGGTGGCCAGTGCTACACATAATAGAAGCAGCTGGTTGAAAACTCATTTGGCTAAGCCGCTGCGATCAGTCACGATTTGTATGTTTAAAGACTTGTAATAAATTGCACACTTAATGCAGAGCTTAAATTGGTCTGCAAGTGATCATTACAAATTCCTCTGCCTGCTCGATGCTTTTGTACAAAATTGTCAAAACCATTTCAGGGTCCCTTCAAAGAACAAAAAATCACAGCATATCCACGGAGTGAATGATGATGAGTGGGCGAAGCTGCGGAGGTTCATCGGTAAACCGTGAATCTTCCGTGAATTCTGCCCATTACATCATCACCGACGTGAGATCGGGCGCGTTTATACTAAAGGTTCGATGAGTTATGACGACTTGCAGCTCACTTTAATTTTACATGTACGCTGTGAATTTTCATTGTTTAGAAAACCATTGCTTTAGAAAACATCTGGCGTCTTTCGTTAAGCAGCTGGCGTCTTTTCGTTTTGCTTTAGAAACATCTGGCGTTCTTTCGTTTTGCTTTTACAAAACATCTGGCGTCTTTCGTTGGTTTATTTCATCAATCAACGGCGTTTTGAACAAAATTTTTATTGTTTAATCACGCACAGGAGAAATCTCACCAGGCACTACCTTGGAGGTAAACAATGGCTGCTAATGGGAATGAGAGACAGAAGAAGTCGGCTTTTAGCTAACACTTACACTTCTACTTCTACTAACGTTTCCTACTGGAACATGCCAATGGCTGCTAATGGGGAATGAGAGACAGAAGAATTCGGCTTTTAGTTAAGGCGCACGCTGCGAATTTTTTATTGTTCAACAACGCACAGGAAAAATCTCCCACCGGCACCACCTTGGAGGTCAAAGCGTAAGACTGGTTACGCACTACGACTACTACGACTACGACTACGAGGGACGAACGGGTGCCGCCTTAAGGAGCTTCGCCCCTAAAAATTCACTTAGCAGACACAGACTCTGGCATGAGATGAGAGGCATGCCCATGAAATATAAAGAAAGCCTGAAGCAGAGGAATAGTAATTCAAATGAATTGTTTTTTGAGGTATGGACTGCAGTTGGCTACATGCTGTTTCTCTGCCATATCTGCACTTCCCTTCTTCTCTGCCATCCCCAATAAACATACTAGCCGATAGCCAGCACTCGTCCTTCGGCTGTCCCACCACAATGCCTCCCACTCTACGATCAACAAAGTGCCACTGTCACTCCAGTGAACAGCCACAACATATTTCAGAGCAGTCACTGGCATTTCAGATTGTACAACACTGTTCTCCTTGCATGTGCAATCTGATTACAGATGCTTCTCTTGTAGAAAAACAAAGCTTTGGAATGTGAACCCATGTACATGGATCACAGAAACGCGAGCCGAAATCGCTGTCTACGCCGTTTAGTTGCGAGCCGTCTGCTGTCAAGGGCATTGCTTTGATGGAACAGCTGTCGAGAGCATTACTCTGATGGAATTTGTCAGAGAAATGCTCTTGACAGCAGACGGCTCGCCACTAGACAGCACATGTGCACAGATGGCAATGGTCCATATACTTTTGCTAACCTGTGCATCATATAACAAGCGATAACTCGATAATAGAGGTTTTTAGCTTGTCCATATAATTTTTAATGTTACTGTGTTACTGGAATACCGGAGTGCATTTACCGTGTTATTGGCAAAGTTTTAGCTTCCCATACATTCACATTTACTTTTCCACAAACCACTAAATGATGATAACTGCATTTAAAGGACCCCTGACACCAAAATTGAAACCTCGAGATCTTTGTGTTGTTTGACTTTCTTGTATATGGGGGCACATCTGACCGATTATTAGCGACGAACGTTGCCTTTAAGATATCTTAATTTGGTTTTAAAGTAAGCATGAGCGCTCGCTTGAGTTGGCTGCACCTTGCGACATCCTGGCATGACATAGATAGAGGCCCCGAGTGACGTTCCACGAGTAAAGCATGTATTGTGGACGTCACAGAAGGTTTGCGGGGCGCACGTGCACAATACGACGACTGGCACCCGGCGAGGCCTATTGTTCCGCACCCCTCTTGCTCTGTTGTCGCGTTTTGAAGTGACGCTAAAATGGTCACAATTAACTACGCTAGAATTAGTTATACGATACGCTAGAGCATTTACGATTTAACTGAGGGATTACCAGACCCAAAGCTACAAATTACAGTAAAAAAGTCACCCACAAAAATTTTGCTGTCAGGGGTCCTTTTAAACTACATTTAATTTTGAAAAGATTCAATCACCACTTCAGCAAAATCGTCGTAGAGGTTTTTAGCATGTACGGTATTCCCATATAGGCAAATTGGTGTAGGCATACCAGAATCGGACGATGGTACCGACATCTTGTGACACTTCGTGCAACCAAAATCATAGACATGTTTGTTTTCGCCAACTGTGTTGGAGAGATAAAAGATTAAAAAATTCGGCCGATCCCACGTACCGTGGGAGTTGATGTTAAGCGAAGCATGCGGTGGGAAGGTGACTGTGGCGTAACTTTTTTTACTGAGCGAAACATTACAAAATGACGCTAAAGATTTTTATAAATTTTATACGCATACATATATGTTGAAGAGCCGGATATGTGTTATATAACCACTTGTTTACAGTTGGGTAACGCTGCCAATGGCAACGTGGGTATTAGCAACACCAGAAGCTGACATGTAGTGCTTATACTTGTCCCTTATGATGGAGAACGTGCGCACATTTCACGAACCCATGTGCATGTGTAGATGAGGTTCTTGACAGTTCTTGAACAAGGTCAACATCACCGTGATCAGTGAGCACCAGCAGCTGGTCATGACCTGTTACTGGATCCGGTC